>NC_143029.1:24318333-24662500 GCF_057628025.1 Oncorhynchus mykiss
ACAGCTTAACAAGCGACCCTATTGGTCAAAACTTAAACTTAAAGTAAACCAACCTATTCACTTATACATTAAATAAATATTTCTTCAAAAGAAATGCATTAACAGCATTACAATTCGGGAGCAATTCAATCACCTTTTAAATCTAATACCAATTAGTTATAACAAATAAACTCAATACTTGGTTCTAACAAGAATAAACTCAATACTTGCTTCTAACAAGAATACACTCAATACTTGCTTCTAACAAGAATACACTCAATACTTGCTTCTAACAAGAATACACTCAATACTTGCTTCTAACAAGGGTATTACAGTTAGTTTACTGAGCAAACTAAATCTGTCTCTGGCCAAATGTCTTGAATCAAAATTATTATTGCTTGTGAAGTCTCCATTTATGTATTCCATGCATATTGTTCCATGCATGATGTTCCGTATCGTAGTTTTCAAAATAAAACCTTCTGAGGTCCGGTAGGACACTGGATCTCCGATCTACAGTCCTGTACTTGAATATTATAGAATGATGACCCCCCATGCCCAGGCGACCCAAAAGAAAATATGGCAGAAAAAGGTCAATGGGCCCACTGTGAGTTTCCTGTATTTTAATTGCACATTTCTGTTTAAAAAAAATTGCCTTTCCCTGTAATGAAATTGACTCCAAACATTCCACTACTCTCAGATCTACAAGTCCGAAGTGGTTAGGTGATAGGAGTCAATTTGGGATTGGGTAGCAGTCCCTGCTTGATAACACTTACATTGATACTTTGTTTACTGTGTTCTTTTTAACTATTGTTTTGTGTGCCCATTCCCTGATTTATGAAGGTCAACAACCATTTCTCTTTCCATTTTTGAGTTCTTTGCCTTTCCCCATGATGATCGATGACAAATGGATTTTACACGCCTGTTATGTCATTTTTATACCCCAGTGGCAGAGGAAGCCATGGGAACACCTTCCTAATATTGAGTTGTACCCCCTTTTGCCCTCAGAACAGCCTCAATTCGTCGGGGCATGGAAACTACAAGGAGTCGAAAGCGTTCCACAGGGATGCTGGCCCATGTTAACTCCAACGCTTTTCACAGTTATGTTAAGTTGGCTGGATTTACTTTGGGTGGTGGACCATTCTTGATACACACAGGAAACTGTTGAGTGTGAAAAACCCAGCAGCGTTACAGTTCTTGACACACTCAAACAGGTACGCCTGACACCTACTACCATACCCCGTTCAAAGGGACCCATTCACCCTGTCACCCTGTCATGGAAACAGCAGATGTTCCGAATGTTTTGTACACTCAGTGTATAATAAATAATCTTTAGGTGTGCCATCAATTTTGACATCTATATTTTTGAAAAATATAAATACATTACTTGTTAAATAAAATCTCGTTCTCTAAACAATTGTATTAGTATAAAATACTTTTCAGACATTTTTGGAGCATACAATATAGCACTGAATATAAGATCAGCATCAACTCACCATCAGTACTACCAAGAATATGTTTTTCGCGACGCGGATCCTGTGTTCTGCGTTACAAACAGGACAACGGAGTGGATTCCATGCAGCGACCCAAAAAAAAAACAACTCCGAAAAGAGGGAAACGAGGCGGTCTTCTGGTCAGACTCCGGAGACGGGCACACCGTGTACCACTCCCTAGCATTCTTCTTGCCAATGTCCAGTCTCTTGACAACAAGGTTGATGAAATCCGAGCAAGGGTAGCATTCCAGAGGGACATCAGAGACTGTAACGTTCTTTGCTTCACGGAAACGTGGCTCACTGGAGAGACTCTATCCGAAGCGGTGCAGCCAACGGGTTTCTCCACGCATCGCGCAGACAGAAACAAACAACTTTCTGGTAAGAAGAGGGGCGGGGGCGTATGCCTTATGACTAACGCGACATGGTGTGATGAAAGAAACATACAGGAACTCAAATCCTTCTGTTCACCTGATTTAGAATTCCTCACAATCAAATGTAGACCGCATTATCTACCAAGAGAATTCTCTTCGATTATAATCACAGCCGTATATATCCCCCCCCAAGCAGACACATCGATGGCTCTGAACGAACTTTATTTAACTCTTTGCAAACTGGAAACCATTCATCCGGAGGCTGCATTCATTGTAGCTGGGAAAGCGCGAACCACTGCTTTTAATCAGGGCAAGGTGTCTGGTAACATGACCGAATACAAAGAGTGCAGCTATTCCCTCCGCAAGGCTATCAAACAAGCTAAGCGTCAGTACAGAGACAAAGTAGAATCTCAATTCAACGGCTCAGACACAAGAGGCATGTGGCAGGGTCTACAGTCAATCACGGACTACAGGAAGAAATCCAGCCCAGTCACGGACCAGGATGTCCTGCTCCCAGGCAGACTAAATAACTTTTTTGCCTGCTTTGAGGACAATACAGTGCCACTGACACGGCCTGCAACGAAAACATGCGGTCTCTCCTTCACCGCAGCCGAGGTGAGTAAGACATTTAAACGTGTTAACCCTCGCAAGGCTGCAGGCCCAGACGGCATCCCCAGCCGCGCCCTCAGAGCATGCGCAGACCAGCTGGCCGGTGTGTTTACGGACATATTCAATCAATCCCTATACCAGTCTGCTGTTCCCACATGCTTCAAGAGGGCCACCATTGTTCCTGTTCCCAAGAAAGCTAAGGTAACTGAGCTAAACGACTACCGCCCCGTAGCACTCACTTCCGTCATCATGAAGTGCTTTGAGAGACTAGTCAAGGACCATATCACCTCCACCCTACATGACACCCTAGACCCACTCCAATTTGCTTACCGCCCAAATAGGTCCACAGACGATGCAATCTCAACCACACTGCACACCGCCCTAACCCATCTGGACAAGAGGAATACCTATGTGAGAATGCTGTTCATTGACTACAGCTCGGCATTCAACACCATAGTACCCTCCAAGCTCGTCATCAAGCTCGAGACCCTGGGTCTCGACCCCGCCCTGTGCAACTGGGTACTGGACTTCCTGACGGGCCGCCCCCAGGTGGTGAGGGTAGGCAACAACATCTCCTCCCCGCTGATCCTCAACACTGGGGCCCCACAAGGGTGCGTTCTGAGCCCTCTCCTGTACTCCCTGTTCACCCACGACTGCGTGGCCACGCACGCCTCCAACTCAATCATCAAGTTTGCGGACGACACGACAGTGGTAGGCTTGATTACCAACAACGACGAGACGGCCTACAGGGAGGAGGTGAGGGCCCTCGGAGTGTGGTGTCAGGAAAATAACCTCACACTCAACGTCAACAAAACTAAGGAGATGATTGTGGACTTCAGGAAACAGCAGAGGGAACACCCCCCTATCCACATCGATGGAACAGTAGTGGAGAGGGTAGCAAGTTTTAAGTTCCTCGGCATACACATCACAGACAAACTGAATTGGTCCACACACACAGACAGCATTGTGAAGAAGGCGCAGCAGCGCAATCGAGAGCATCCTGGCGGGCTGTATCACCGCCTGGTACGGCAACTGCTCCGCCCTCAACCGTAAGGCTCTCCAGAGGGTGGTGAGGTCTGCACAACGCATCACCGGGGGCAAACTACCTGCCCTCCAGGACACCTACACCACCCGATGTCACAGGAAGGCCATAAAGATCATCAAGGACATCAACCACCCGAGCCACTGCCTGTTCACCCCGCTATCATCCAGAAGGCGAGGTCAGTACAGGTGCATCAAAGCTGGGACCGAGAGACTGAAAAACAGCTTCTATCTCAAGGCCATCAGACTGTTAAACAGCCACCACTAACATTGAGTGGCTGCTGCCAACACACTGACATTGACTCAACTCCAGCCACTTTAATAATGGGAATTGATGGGAAATGATGTAAATATATCACTAGCCACTTTAAACAATACTACCTTATATAATGTTACTTACCCTACATTAATCATCTCATATGCATACGTATATACTGTACTCTATATCATCGACTGTATCCTTATGTAATACATGTATCACTAGCCACTTTAACTATGCCACTTTGTTTACATACTCATCTCATATGTATATACTGTACTCGATACCATCTACTGTATCTTGCCTATGCTGCTCTGTACCATCACTCATTCATATATCCTTATGTACATATTCTTTATCCCCTTACACTGTGTACAAGACAGTAGTTTTGGAATTGTTAGTTAGATTACTTGTTGGTTATTACTGCATTGTCGGAACTAGAAGCACAAGCATTTCGCTACACTCGCATTAACATCTGCTAACCATGTGTATGTGACAAATAAAATTTGATTTGATTTGAGTATGTGTTATTTATTTGATACAGTCTTTTTTGCTCATCTTTATCAAGGGTGGCAATCATTTTGGAGGTGACTATAGTAGTATAAATAACAAAATTATTTAAAGACATTATGTACTAGTGAAAATTACTTGTGTTATCCATTCTGGTTCTGTAGGAAAAATAAACAAATAGAAATAAAGTATTAGTTACATAACAACCTGTGACTGTTTCTGTGTGACTGTTTCCAATGAGAATCTTTCACCTTCACTATTAGGCCTACTATCATCAATAGAAAGCAATGTTAATGTAGCCTCTTATCTAATAGGAATCCATTTATTCCTAATTCTAAGCCAAACTCCAACATTACTCTTTTACTCCTTTTTAACGAATGGAACAATTCAATGAATGAGGGATGAGTTTTTGGATGTTTAAAGGATGTAGTAGAGGTGGTAGCCATAAATTATAGTACCTCTATGGTGGAAGCCAGATGTATCTTTCATTACAGTCAAGAGAGTGATCTCAGAGAATGGGAAAGGTGAAGCTGCAGCAACAATATAGAAACTGGAATATGGGCAAGTGGAATGTGGGTGTGTCAAAATGTAAGTAGTGGGAATGTTGAAAGTAGTGGGTATGTTGAAAGGAATTTGTGTGTCGAAAGCTCTGCTGTAGATGTTAGATGGTTTTGAATTAGCTGTGTTTTTTTCCTTCTGTTTCTTACCATGGAACTACCAGTTGTTGAATCTTATGTTCATACAAATATTTACACTTGTTAAGTTTGCTGTAGTAAACGCAGTTGACCGTGAGAGGACATTTCTTTTTTTGCTGAGTTAATATATATATATATATATATATTTTTGGATTCTCATTTTTCAAGGGGTGCAGCAGCACACCCAGCACGCCTACTTCCTACGGCTATGCATAGCTGTAGTTTTAGTTTACGGTTGATGCAGCTTGTTCGTCATTAGCCAATCAGCGTTTTTCAACGAGTGCAAACTGGTATTTACAACTGGTAAATACTTGGTTAACAACGCAGCATCACTCCTATCCCAACACAGGTTCATGTTCTTAATGTCCAAGTGTAATGATGTCCAAGTGTAACCCCCCCTTGGGTTGTGCCGTGGCAGAGATCTTTGTGGGCTATACTCGGCCTTGTCTCAGGATGGTAAGTTGGTGGTTGAAGATATCCCTTTAGTGGTGTGGGGGCTGTGCTTTGGCAAAGTGGGTGGGGTTATATCCTCCCTGTTTGGCCCTGTCCGGGGGTGTCCTCGGATGGGGCCACAGTGTCTCCTGACCCCTCCTGTCTCAGCCAGTATTTATGCTGCAGTAGTTTGTGTCGGGGGGCTAGGGTCAGTTTGTTATATCTGGAGTACTTCTCCTGTCCGGTGTCCTGTGTGAATTTAAGTATGCCCTCTCTAATTCTCTCTTTCGGAGGACCATGCCTCAGGACTACCTGACATGATGACTCCTTGCTGTCCCCAGTCCACCTGGCCGTGTTGCTGCTCCAGTTTCAACTGTTCTGCCTGTGATTATTAATATTTGACCACGGTGGTCATGTATGAACATTTGAACATCTTGGCCATGTTCTGTTTTAATCTCCACCCGGCACAGCCAGAAGAGGACTGGCCACCCCACATAGCCTGGTTCCTCTCTAGGTTTCTTCCTAGGTTTTGGCCTTTCTAGGGAGTTTTTACTAGCCACTGTGCTTCTACACCTGCATTGCTTGGTGTTTGGGGTTTTAGGCTGGGTTTCTGTACAGCACTTTGAGATATCAGCTGATGTACGAAGGGCTATATAAAATACATTTGATTAGATTTGATGACTATTTGTGCTTCATCAATGGCTCACTCATAAAGCAACTGAAATTCAATGACTTTAGTATTTAAAAGAAGGGCAGTCAAAGCAGAACAAAGTGACAACAGAATATACTATCAGAGTAGTCTTACAATATTACATGAGCATCGTGCCATCTTAAACTACTATACTATCCTGATAGATAGATAGAGGTATGTAGAGTAGGTGCTTTATTAGGCTTTATTAATTATTTTGTATGTATAATTAAGTCAGTTTATCTGTGTTGTCTGTGTAATGTATATGGTTTATTCCTCTGTTGCTGTTTAGACCTACTTGCGCCATTTCCATTAGGTTATTATGATAAACCTCATTGGTGGTATTTTTGATTGTTTCTAGAAAGAAACAATCAAAAATACCACCAAACACAAAAGAACAATAAACATAATGAGCCCAACAACACATGCAAATGGTGATCTCTGGCAACCTGTAAGAGAGTAGAAAACATAAAAAGCTGTATGTCACTTAGCTACAGTAAAGTACAATTATCACAATACAGTCAATGTTTCTGAAATGCAAACAATATAACCTCTATAAAAACATGTCAATTACCCAAATCTACATATGGATTACATAGTTATTAGTTATGAATATAACGTGAACATAAGCAACTGTAAATAGTGTAATGTTGTAGAAGTTAGCTTTACTTAATGATGGACTTACAACGCCTGACTGCCCTGATGCAATCAAGGATCCAGGAACACACCATCTGGAAATTAAAACAATTGGAAAAAGACACATTGGCTTCAGAACCCTCAGAATAGTATGGCGGTTGTACTGTATAGTTACTACATTACAAGCAACAAGTAGACCTCTGAATAAAAAATATAGAAAATCCCAATACGAAAATTGGTTGAGGGGGTATAATGCTGATATATTTTGTCATTTGCATTGTTTTTTCATACCATGAGCAGACCCATACAGACAGATCCAGAATCAGTCTGTAAAATAAATAAATATTAAAACATTATCTTTAGCTCTCATAGTACATAACTAACAAAGTGAGAGAAAAAATGACAGTGATGAGTTATTACCTCAGGATGTATATTAAGCTTCTTCAGAATCTCTTTGACTGCTGCTTCATTGTGATGACACTCCAATAGTCCCTGGCTCTCATGGAAGAGACAGTCCACTGTGAGTATTACATCACCTCTGGTCACTAGTCTGCTGCTGTCAGGTACAGTGTAGTCTGGGTTGAAGGTGTGATGCAGTACTACCAGAATAACAGGTATACCAGCTGTCAAAAGGAAAACAAAATACACTTCACCTCATTACCATTTTATTTGCCTTTTCCAATTAATTTTGGATGGATTGACCCTGCCCTGACTAGATTACCAGGAATCTGCTGCAGTGCTGCTTCAATATCAGTCCCAGCACGAGAGACGATGGGACAGAAAGCCATGATGACATCACTCTCCTCTTGTGGCATCACTTCAGTACAGCCTCCTCTGATGACGAGATGTCTTGTCAAATCCACATGAGCACCCAAGGTATTGCCGACCACAAATATGAAGAATCTCACCATCCCTGACATCTCTATAGAGACATAGACAATATGAAGAACATGTAGACATTATTCACACTATCTAGATATAATGCTTTATATTTTTAATTGTATTACATCAAAAATAGCTCAAGGGGAAGAATACACTAGTAGTCCACTGTGCTTATTTGGTAATATGGCAATCCAGTTATCAAGATGAACTATGTCTTTGAAACGAGACAGGAAGCACTTCTTTCATAATAGTTTTTGGAAATGAGAAAATGGTGGATGTGGTTTTCCAACTGAAGTCAAACAATTCTTCTACATAATCAGTTTGCAGTCTGTTTTTCTTACAGGAATCAACATTGATCCCCCAATATCTTAAATGACAAAGGAATGTAGATATTGTACATATACATCATATTAATGTATGATTTATAGTTAGTACTTACCTCGAGTAAATGTATGCTGCAACAGAGAGGTTACAAATAACATTAAAAAATGGATCTCTATAAACTTTGTAAAAAAAAAAAACTATGTATCAGACTAAAATATGAGATATAGTGGTCAACAATTGTTGGTAATGTTGTCAGCTGTTAAGTGGCAACTCCTAAAATGAAAATATACATACTGGCCTGTTTCTGTGATCAGGGATGTCCATGCTGATATCTACCACCTATGAATACAATATTGCAATACACTGAATAAAGTAGTTCAATATACTTTCATTAAAAATAACCAATACTCAAATTTAAATGAAAACAAATTATTTACACTCTTGGACCCTGTCTAATAAAATGCTTCAGTTAAAATGTCTGCTTTTGCATGTACTGTTTTTGCTCACCAGCTGAGTCTGGTTTGTGAGTCAAATTCATGAATGATCTTGACTGAATGACAGATATACACAGAACATGGGTGAACTACCTTTGGCTTCCTGTTCAGCCGGTTCAGAATGTTACCAACTGCTGCTTTGTTGCGAGGACAGTTCAGTAGTCCTCCCTTACTCTCATGGAACAGACAGTCCACTGTGAGTATTACATCACTTCTGGTCACTAGTCTGCTGCTGTCAGGTACAGTGCAGTCTGGGTTAAAAAAGTGATGCAGGACTACCAGAATGACATCTTTACCCTCTGTCAAAAGAATGAGGGACAAAACAAAGAATTTATTCATGTCATTAGCCACCTGATACATGTTCTATCTAGATCAACTCTGATATGGAGATAGAACAGATAGATCAGACAATAGTATCGTTTTGGAGGATACTTTGGGGTTTGGCTACCTGGAATCTGCTGCTGTGCTGCCTCAATATCAGTACCAGCACGAGAGACGATGGGACAGAAAGACATGATGACATCACTCTGCTCTGGTGACATCACTTCAGTGAAGCCTCCTCCAAGTTGTCGCATAAACTGGATATGGGAATCCATAGTATTGCCGGTGGTGATGGTGTAGTACCTCATCATCCTTGGCACCTCTGTTTTGTCATGGATAAAAAAGAGAAAAGTCAAGTATAGACCCTAAAACTAAAAGTAGCAATGTTTTGGTTTAGATCACTGCCCAGACAACTATAAGCCTTGCCTGAAAGATCTGAGATCTGGCCTGAAACATTATTTAAATAAGTGGTAGGTCTGTGTCCTGTTAAAATAATTACCTCTGCGTTCCATTGTAGATATGTAAGGGGAGTGAACAGGGAACAAATATGTATTAACATGTAACAGACAATAAAATACATATTACTGTATAATATAACAACCAGTGTGCAGACAATGTAAATATTTCAAGTCGTCTTTCACTTTCATTCTGACATGACAGATCCCTCTGAGATAAGATATGCGGTCTCAATCCCACCTCCCCTATTGCCTTTATTTGACCATGTGATCTAAAGGAAACAAGAAAGTGAATTGCTGACATCTATTTTACACCCATATAATTAGCATTGTAAACCCCATTATGTTCTTGTCTGCACCAGTAGCCTATACACACCACATCACTTTGACTTATTCATAAAGCATAGTGGTGTTAAATAAGATAACTCAATGAAAGGTGAACAATCAGCAATGCATTGAGTTTTCAGACAGGTGCACTGCTAAGAACAACTAATCTGATACATAATGACCTCATTTAACAAGCACACTAATTCTAAAGTTTAGACCAAATATTGAAAAAAAAGCTGATCTGTTTCTCCAAAAGACCAATTAGTGGAAAAAGATAAATCAATTCGGAAATTATTATCAGTCTTCAATGTTTAAGTCTGGATATCAATTGAACAAAAACTACACAGATCAGATCCGCCTTTAACTGTATCATGTGTCAGTTAGTGCTAAATGTAAAGAGGAAAATTGACTTACTGAACCATAATGGTGTGAGAATTCCTTTGGAAGATGACTATTGAAAGACAATCTGACTACCTTCTTTGATGCCCAGAGGAAAGTGAAAAAGTACACAGCTTGAGGGAAAAGAGATGGGTTTTATCAGAAACAGTTTTACTTTCATATTCAAGAGACATTATAGTAGGCTTTTAGAACTGCAGGATCACCTGTTTTTTCAACTGGCCGTAGTTAACCATTAGCCTGTAAAACAACTTAAAAGCCTCTTTAACATTCATTGTAAAAGTAAAAAAGAAAATAAAAAATTATATAACTTGTCACCAACGTTATGAGTATTATTCATACAGAAATCACATATTAGTGATTAAATTGTGATATTGTTGTTAATTAGACACTGTCTCTGGACCAGCTACAAGGCTTGGGGGCCTTGTGGGGGAATGCATGTAGGGTAGAAGTAGCTGATCTGGAATCTGTTTTGCGTCTGCTCAACAAAACCAGTTTCTACTGGTCTGCTGCAAGAAAAGGTCCCCTTTTCAGTTGTGGTGAATGAGATGAGAATCTTGTTTGTTGTGTCCGCGAAGAGGACGTTTCAGGAATGAAGTAATCTCTAAAAAGGTATGCAATATGGAGAATGAATACTTTAGTGTTTCTCTTTGCCAGAAGATACCGACTACAGCTGTGCTTGTTTACACTGCCTACACTGAGGTCGGAACGCAATCATGGTTTCATCAAGACACCGATGAGCCGGCGGCAGATAATGATTAGAAAACGTACCTCAATGCAGGGATGGGATATGCCACTGTACCCCAAATGTTACCTTCATCCACATTGCTCCATCAAGAAGATTGAAATACTGCTAGTTTTACGTAAAACTTCATTTTTCGTCCTCATGCTAGCTACCAGTAGCCACAGCAGCCGTTATGGAATGGCATGTAGCGTTGAACAACAAAGGAGCTGATTGGCTGACACTGTCATTCCAAAATTGGTGAGTGGCTACTGCTAGCTAGCATGAGGACGAAAAGGGCAATTTTCTGTAAAACTAGCAGTATTTCAATCGTCTCAATATATGTGTAGAAAATGTAACATTTTGAGTACAGTAGCATATACTAGAGGTATGCCAAGTAGTCTGACAAAATGAACATCTGCCACGACTTCCGCCGAAGTTGGTCCCTCTCCTTGTTCGGGCGACGTGCGGCGGTCGACGTCACCAGTTTACTAGTCACCACTGATCCATGTTTCATTTTCGTTTTGTCTTCATTATACACACCTGGTTTCCATTACATAATTAATGTTCCTTATTTAACCCTCTGGCTTCCCTTTCTGTTTTGTGCGTTATTGTCATGTGGGTTCGTTCTTTGTGCTCTGGATTTTGTGATTTTCCTTTTTGGAACGTTGCCTATATTATTGAGTAAATTCTGACTATTACTCATACCTGTGTTCTGCTCCTAACTCCGCCCTTTCCATTCACCTAATCGCTGACAGCATCGTAATGGATATGGTACATTTTCTGGATACGATTATGATCAGACTACTTTTTCTAATTATCCATGATTTAAAAATAAAACGTATATATACGGGTGCCATTACGCATCGTTCTCATGTCAGTCAATAGGTTGCAAGGTATAAATATCTCAACTGGCTGTCTTTAAAGAGAAGGGTGGGCTGTACGTTGATCCTGCTGCTCTGATTGGATAGAGTGAAGCTGTATTTCTCCAGCCACTTGCTTCATAATTTCACCCTATCAGTTTTCCTCGCATGTTTTCGGTCTGATCATTTAGATTCAGTGGCGATCGGTGCCATTTAAGATGAGGGTGGATGATTATTTTTTTTATGAGCATGGCAGCATATTGGATGAAATAAAGTGAAAGTAAAAGTAAATAAAGGGATGATCCTAACTGACCTAATAAAGGGGATTTTCACTAGGATTGAATGTCAGGAATTGTGATAAACTGAGTTTAAATGTATTTGTCTAAGGTGCATGTAAACTTCCGAATTCACCTGTACATTTAAACTCTGTTTTTCACAATTTCTGACATTTAATCTTAGTAAGATTTCCCTGTCTTAGGTCAGTTAGAATCACCACTTTATATTAAGAATGTGAAATGTCAGAATAAGAGATTTTTTTTTTTCTATCATCACATTCCCAGTGGGTCAGAAGTTTACATACACTCAATTAGTATTTGGTAGTGTTGCCTTTAAAATGTTTAACTTGGGTGACACATTTTGGGTAGCCTTCCAGAAGCATCCCAACAATAAGTTGGGTGAATTTTGGCCCATTCCTCCTGACAGAGCTGGTGTAACAGAGTCAGGTTTACAAGCCTCCTTGCTCTCACATGTTTTTTCATTTCTGCCCACAAATCTTCTATAGGCTTGAGGTCAGGGTTTTGTGATGTCCACTCCAATACCTTTACTTTGTTGTCCTTAAGCAATTTGGCACAACTTTGGAAGTATGCTTGGGGTCATTGTCCATTTGCGACCAAGCTTTAACTTCCTGACTGATGTCTTGAGATGTTGCTTCAATATATCCACAGGATGCTGTCGATTATGTGAAGTGTACCAGACAATATGAAGAAAATGTAGACCGTGTGAATTATCTAGATATGAGTTATATTTTTATTTGTATTACATCAAAAGTAGCTCAAGGGGAAGAATACACTAGTAGTCTACTGTGCTTATTTGTTAATATGGCAATCCTGTTATCAAGATGAGCCATGTCTTTGAAACGACACAGGAAGCACTTCTTTCATAATAGTTTTTGGAAATTAGAAAATGGTGGATGTGGTTTTCCAACTGAAGTCAAACAATGCTTCCACATAATCAGTTTGCAGTCTGTTTTTCTTACAGGAATCAACATTGATCCCCCAATATCTTAAATGACAAAGGAATGTAGATATTGTACATATACATTATCTTAATGTATGATTTATAGTTAGTACTTACCTCGAGTAAATGTATGCTGCAACAGAGGTTACAAATAACATAAAAAAATGGATCTCTAATCTTTGTAAACAAATAAACAATGTATCAGACTAAAAGATGACATCATATAGTGGTTAACAATTCTTGGGTATTGTAATGAATACTCCGGGAGAAAAAGGTGTAGATTCACGTGCAGAGCACAGCAGGTATTTTTTTCACCTTCACAGAAGGCAGAAATCGTGGTCACAAGCAGGCAATGACCATACACAGGTAGGGGAACAGGCTTGTGAATCAAAACTAAGACTGAAGGCTATAACTGGTTCTCACAATCGCGCTAGGAAAAGGCTGAGTAGAGTCAAAACGAACAATACCTCACAATAGCACAAACACGTATGAACTGAACTAAATAAGGAGCTGATGAGACCAGGTGAGTAACTAACACAGGTGTAATCAATTAACAAAAATCAAAGACAAGGCTACGTTCAAGAACACAACGAAACAGAACACAAGGTTGACTAAGAAAATAAATACAGGGGCCTCCCGGTGTGCCACCAGAGACTCTGGGTTCGCGCTCTGTCGCAGCCGGCCGCGACCGGGAGGTCCAATTGGCCTAGTGTCGTCCGGGTTAGGGAGGGCTTGGCTTGTAGGGATATCCTTGCACACCAGTGACTCTTGTGGCGGGCCGGGCGCAGTGCACGCTAACCAGGTCGCCAGGTGCACGGTGGTGATGGTGTAGTACTTCATCAACCTTGTCACCTCTGTTTTATATTTGAAAAAAAGAGAAAAGTCAAGTACAGACTCTAAAACTAAAAGTAGCAATGTTTTGGTTTAGATCACTGCCCAGACAGCTATAAGAGTAACTTAAGATCTGACCTTAAACATTCCTCAAACATTCTATAAAATAAGTGGTAGGTCTGTGTCCGGTTCAAATAATCACCTCTACGTTCCATTGTGGATCTGTAAGGGGAGTGAAGAGACATTTTTTAATGAATCATGTAACAGACAGAAAAAAAACATATCTTACTGTATAATATACCAGTGTGCAGACAATGTAAATATTTCAAGTCATCTTTCACTTTCATTCTGACAGATGTATGACAGATCTCTCTGACATAAGCTATGCAGTCTCCCACCCACCTCCTCTCTTGCCTTTCCTGTAAATCACAAGGTTAAATAAACAAGAAAGTGAAAGTTGTAAATGAATCTATTCTATCTATTTTACACCCATATACTGTAATTAGAATCATAAACCCCATTATATTTTCATGTCTGCACCAGTTGCCTACACACACCACATACATTTTACTTATTCATAAATCATAGTGGTGTTAAATAAGAACTCAATGAAGGATGAACAATGAGCAATGCATGAGTTTTCAGACAGGTGCACTGCTAAGAACAACTCATCTGAGACATAATAACTTAATTTACACAGGCAGACCAATTCTGAAGTTTTTACAAATTATTGACAAGAGCTGATCTGATTTTTCAAAAGACCAATCAGGGAGGATCACGTGACCCTTGAACGAGATGGCCGCATGAACTAAGAGCTCCGCACAAGTAGTTTCCAATTCCTAATCTTACCTCCACTCCAAGTTCACACTCATTTAGCTTTAGCAAGAAAAAGTCATGGCGGCTACAAAAGGCGACACTACAGGTGACATTTTTACCCGGACTCGAGTATTAGCGACGGAAAAAGCCTCCAAGAAGAAGATGCCATTAATTCTCAGCTCAGTGCGATAGGGGGCAAGGTGACAATCCTGGAAAACGCTTTGCCTGACATCAACAACAAGATAACCATAAACGCGGGGCGCCTGGACGAGGCAGAGGGGCGAATCCTATCCATGGAAAACTTATTGACAGATGCCATGGAAACAATAGCATATGCTAAAAAGAAAATCGAGCATCTGGAAGAGAAAACAGAGGACCTGGAAAACAGGGGGCGAAGGAATAATTGTGTTCTATTCAATCTGGGCGAAAAAGAAGAGGGAAACATGCCACTGATCCGCTACCTGCAAGACAAACTCCTGCCCACCGACAGGCCCATAGAACTCGAGAGAGCTCACCGAGCACTGAGGCCCCCACCAGCAGCCAGACAACCAGCGCGCCCAATCACCATACGTTTCCTGAGATTCACCGACAAGGAACGAGTCCCACAGGCGGCGAAAAACAACACCATCACAGTGGGAAACGCCAAACTCGCTTTACACCAGGACCTGTCAGCTGGAATACGCCGAGAATTTGACGAAGTGAAGAAATACTCCATTGACCGAGGCATCTTCAGGGTATTCAAATACCCAAACGAGCTCAGAATTCTTCACCAGGGAGCCTTGCGACACTTCAAAACTCCCGAAGAGGCAAAACGTTTTTTGAAAGACAATCCTGGCCAATGAGAAACAGACCAATGACTAAATGCGATTAATGCCATTACTAAAGGAGGTAAGACGACATATAGCCGATATCCAGAGATCCACCCCCTAAATGTCATTATAGCCGTCCAATTTATATTTATTGTCCTTTAACTGAGAGGGATGGGCTGTATAGCCTAACCTAGGCCTACTAATGTTTCAGCCTACTTTTATTTCCCTGTTTTTTTGTTGTTGCTATTATTACCTGGGGTTCCCTATGTCCCTTGGGGGAGGCATATGTAGGCTGGGCTATTGATTTTATTTTTCTCCCCTCTTTTACTGGGGTCTGGACGAGGGCAACTGTGTTATTTACTCAATGCGGGGTGGAGAGGATGAGGCATTTCTTTGGTGGGGAGAAGGAGACGTTGTGCGTTGCTAACTGTTCCCGGTTTTTGTTTTATTCGGAACACAGAATTGAGACTGAGCGGGGGGGGTAATAGATCCAACGGGATGTGTCGAGTTGTTTGGGAACTCGGCTGGGGTGTTCAGAGATTATTATTTTATGTACACCATTTATTTTCCTTTTATGTGAACGCAGCTGTAATTACTATCCACTTTTACCCAGCGATGACTTGCACTAAAGTTTGATTACTGCTCGATGACGATGACTAGTACCTTAAATCTATTGACATGGAACTGCCATGGTCTAGGACATGCAATAAAACGAAAAAAGATACTATGTGCTCTAAAAAAGGAAAAAGCAGACATTGCGCTATTATGATGCTGAACATGCCAAACTCCGCAGAGCTTGGGTGGGACAGGTGTATTTCGCATCTTTCAAATCAAACAGTAGAGGCACAGCCATACTTATCCATAAAAATGTTCCATTCATAATTGACAAAAACATATCTGATCCGGAGGGGAGATTTATTTTGATAACTGGGTCACTATATGGTCAACCAATTACTATATTAAACATATACGCCCCTAACACAGATACTCCTGCCTTCATGTCAAAAATTATAACCCTGTTCAATGAGCATTGTGTCTCCTTTGGCGTGGTGGCCGGAGATTTTAATTGTACCCTTAACCCAACCCTAGACAAATCATCTCAAGTCCCCACCACAAATCCTAGATCTGCAAAGATGTTGAACTCTCTTACTAAAGAGATGGGACTGATATATATCTGGAGAGAGAATAATAGCTAATCTATGGACTATACATACTACTCTAATGTCCATAACACCTACTCCCGTATAGATTACATTTTTATCCCAAAGACTTTCATAAATTCAGCCACATGTACAATCGGACCCATAGCACTTTCAGATCACGCCTTTGTCCACCTCTGCTTTGACCTCTGCAAAAACATCCCGAGGTCAAAGAGCTGGAAATTCAACACCTCCATGCTATCAAATGACGAGTTCCATACATTGGTAACTACATGGATAGACAACTACACACAAGACAATAAAGACTCTCCTGTTTCTCCGGCCACAATGTGGGACGCTGCTAAAGCCACACTTAGAGGTCATCTAATTGCATATGCTTCCTCTAAGAAAAAAAGCAATGGAAGCACACAGGCTAGATCTTGAGAGGGAGCTGGAATGCTGTGAAAAAATACATAAACAATTCCTAGACAGCACCTCCTGGAGTCATCTTAAAGCAGCCAAAGCCAAACTGAATTTGGACTACACTCGGGAGATAAAAAAAAAAGTTTTCTTTACTAAACAGAAATACCATGAGTATAGCAATAGGCCCAGTAGATTGCTTGCTTACCAATTAAAAAAGGAGCAGTCAGAGCGTACAATCATGGCTATCCGAACAGCAGAGGACGAGGTCACATATGACCCAAAAAAGATCAATTTAACTTTTCATGATTTTTACTGCAAACTATATACCTCTGAGAGAAAACACACAGAGGCAGAACTCCACTCTTTCCTAGAGGGAATCTCGCTACCTAAACTATCAGAGACCGACCAGGAAGATCTCAACTCCCCCTTCACTCCTGAGGAGATCCTGGAGGCAATTACCTCCATGCCACCTAATAAGTCCCCAGGCCCAGATGGATTCCCCAGAGAGTTCTACAAAGCTTTTTGGCCCCAGCTCAGCCCTATCTTCATGCCAATGCTGGAGGATTTTTGCAAAAACGGAGTTCTCCCAGACTCAATGCACACAGCTCGCATTACAGTGTTGCTAAAAAAGGACAAGGACCCCCTATCCTGCTCGTCCTTCCGGCCCATAAGCTTGTTGGATTTCGACTATAAAATAATTACCAAATTGCTCGCCAAAAGACTAAACACTCTTCTTCCCAAAATAATAAAAGCGGACCAAACTGGATTTATTAGAGACAGATACTCTTCTGATAACATTCGCCGTCTTTTTGATATTATTGATCAAGTAAACGCACAAAAGACCCCTGTCCTGCTGGCTTCACTGGATGCTGAGAAGGCGTTTGACAGGATGGAGTGGAGCTTTCTGTTTTCAGTCTTAGAAAAGTTCAATATGGGCCCAAATTTTATAAAATGGATCAAATCACTATACTCTCATCCAAATGCCATGGTGACTACTAATGGACTGAACTCTGACAGATTCCCTCTGGAACGGGGCACAAGACAAGGGTGCTCGCTGTCCCCGCTGCTCTACTTGTTGGGGGCGGAGCCTCTGGCAGAGCTGATAAGGAGCAATCCAAGTATTATGAGTGTTTCTGCAGGTGGCCTGCAGCACAAGATTTCGCTTTACGCGGATGATGTCTTGCTCTACATATCCAACCCTGAGAAATCCCTCCCTCTCATTTTAGACACAATTGCTCAGTATGGCAAGTTTTCAGGTTATAAGATTAATTTTAACAAATCCACTGTCTGCCCTCTCAATATTACACTCACCAGCTCTATGAAGACACTTTGTCCTTTCCAATGGAAAACACACGGGTTTCAATACCTCGGGATCTTCATTACACCAGATCTGAATAGCCTTTTTAAGGAAAATTATCTTCCACTCCTGGATCGAATCAAGAACGATCTCCAAACCTGGATCTCCCTCCCAATTAGCTTAGTAGGAAGAATTAATGTAATCCGTATGAACGTCCTCCCTAGACTAAACTACTTATTTCAGATGCTCCCATGCTATCTCCCAGTTTCCTTCTTCAAAACAACTAACCAAAGCATCACCAAATTTATATGGGGCAATAAAAAACCTAGGATCAAGTTTTCCACTTTATCAAAACCTGAATCTAAAGGTGGTCTTGCCCTTCCCTCCCTTCAACTGTACTACTGGTCTGCCCAAATCCACAACATGCTAACATGGATCACAAACAGACAAGAGTCAACGTGGATTCAGATAGAAGCCCAATCCTGTGGTTCATTGCCCTTAAGCTCAATTATATTCATTAATAACTTTAGTGAAGTGGGCAACATAGCCAAAACCTTTGCGATTTACAGCACCCTACTAGCGTGGAGGGACTGTAAGAAATACCTGGGCATTTCCTCCCAAATATGTTCTCACTCGCCTATAGTAGGCAACCCAGACTTGCCAAAAGCCCTGAGGGATGCCAACTTTAATCTTTGGCATACTCTAGGAATCAGGACCTTTTCAGACCTATTTCATCAGAAAACCACTACACTGAAATCCTTTCAAGAGCTCTGCAGTGAATTCGATGTGCCAAGATCCCATTTTTTTAAATATATTCAAATTAGACATGTAATTTCCTCATTTAGAACTCAGTTGAATGAAGTTGAAACCCTTCTTGTCACAGCACAATCCATTAAAGGCAAAATATCTTACATCTATAGACTCCTTTCTGAGAAAGGAAGCTCCTCCTTTACTCCTTTGAAAATAATCTGGGAAAAGGACCTTGGTCTGACTATCAGTGATGAGTTATGGGCGGAGGTTTGCGACAGGGTATACTGCTCCTCTACCAGTGTAGATGAAAGATGAAAATGAAAGAAACTAATTACAAATTTTTGTACAAATTTTATTATACTCCTTTGAGACTCCATAGAATGAAAACAGATATGTCTCCTAACTGTAAAAGATGTACCTCTGAAAGTGGAACCTATATGCATGTATTTTGGAGCTGTAGGGAGATTGCCAGATTCTGGCAATCTGTACATACTGCTGCACAGAAAATACTAGATGTACAGTTTGATATGACCCTGTGTATCTATCTTCTTAATGCCCAGCAGGACTTTGTTCTTGATCCTGACAGAGAAAATTTGCTTATGACTATTACATACTTTGCTAAGAAATGTATTCTTCTATTGTGGGCCTCTAATACCCCTCCTACATTTAAAATGTGGATTGACCAGATTGTTGACTTTCTTCCTCTTGAAAATCTCACTTATGACCTCCACAAGAGACAGCCCAAGTTTGATAGACTCTGGTCTCCACTATTCAACTATATTTCAAACTGGACAGAGTGAACGGGGTGACTAGGGAAATGCGCAGATACATGTTGTGTAAGGTACTGTAAAACCTAAAAACGAATTATTGGCCCGTCGTCTCAGCGAATGCTTGAAATAGCTGATAAGAACCTTGATAGTGCTGCTGCAAGTGTTATATGTTTTTTTTTTTTTTTGTGTGTTTTTATTTTAATTTCGTTTTTGAGTACGTGTGCGTAGGTGTGTGTGTGTATGTATGTACGTACGTATGTGTATATGTATGTATGTATGTATGTATGTGTATATATATATGTACCAAGGAAAATATATAGATTAAGAAAAATAAATGCCTTTATTTGACTTTATCATTCATTTTAATTGTATTTTTATTTTTTCAAAAGTATTATTATTTTTTATTTTTTATTTTTTTAAAGCCTGTCACATCTGTGAATGTGGAATGTGTTATGTTGGTTGATTGAAAAACAAGAAAACTTAATAAAACTTGAAATTGAAAAAAAAAAAGACCAATCAGTGGATAAAATATTAAAATATTACTGGCTGTGTAAACACAGCCAATGATGCCATTACTTATTCTGTGTGCTTATCCATTTGGAAATTATTATCCGCCTTTGTTGTTTAAGTTTGGATATGAATTGAACGAACGATACACAGATCAGATCCGCCTTTATCTGTATCATGTGTCAGTTAGTGTTAAAGGTAAAGAGTAAAATTGACTTACTGAACTATAATGGTGTGTGAATTTCTTTGGATGATGACTATTGAAAGACAATCTGACTACCTTCTTTGATGCCCAGAGGAAAGTGAAACAGTACATAGCTTGAGGGAAAAGAGGAGAGATGGTTTAATCAGAAACAGCTTTACTTTCATATTAAAGAGACATTATAGTAGGCGTTTACAACTGCAGCGTCATCTGTTTTTTCAACTGGCATTTGGTTAAAGACTGGTATGCATTAGCCTCTAAAACAACCTAAAAAGCCTCTACAACATTCATTGTAAAAGTTTTTTTTAAATGTATAAAAAGAGATATAACTTGTCACCAACGTAATGATATTATTCATTCAGAAATCGCATCCAGAATTGTTAATTAGACACTGTCTCTGGACCAGCTATAATGCTTGGGGGCCATGTGGGGAAATTCATGTACGGATGTAGCTGATCTGGAATCTGTTTCGTGTCTGCTCAACACAAACCTGCTCCTACTGGTTGGCTGAAAGATAATGTCCCTTTTACAGTGGAGGTGAATGTGAAGAGAATCTCATTTGTTGTCTCCGCAAAGTGGGTGTTTCAGGAATGAAGGTATCTCAAGGAGGGTATGCAATATGGAGAATTGATACTGTAGTGTTTGTCTTTGCCAGAAGATACCATCTACAGTTACGCTCGTTTACACTGCCTACACAGGTCGGAACGCAATCATGGTTTCATCAAGACACCATGGAGCCTGCGGCAGATTTGGTCAGAAAACGTACCTCAATGCAGGGATGGGAAATGCCATTGTATTACAAATGTTACCTTTATCCACAATTCTCCATCGAGAAGATTGAAATACTGCTCGTTTTCACAGAAAACTTCCCTTTTAGTCCTCATACTAGCTACCAGTAGCCACAGCAGCTATTATGGAATGGCACATAGGGTTGAACAACAAATGAGCTGATTGGCTTACACTGCCATTCTAAAATGGCTGTGGTGGCTGCTGCTAGCTAGATTTCTGTAAAACTAGTAGTATTTCAACCTTCTCTATATATCAGTATGCAAAATGTTAAAATGTTAGTACAGTGGCACGTACGAGCAGTCGGACAAATTGAGTAACGTAACGGGAATGGGCAATTTTCTGTATACGATTATGATCCGACTATTTTTTCTAATTTTTTTTTTTTTTTTCTAATTGGAAAAAAAAAACATTTCTGAGAGCCAGTTTAACAGGTGTAAATGATACTTTATGTATTTAATTTATTATTTTAAAGTTATTTTTAGATGTATTACACTACATTCAAGAGTGAATGATTTGATTGTATTTATTTTATAAATTGTTTTGATGTCATCAACGGGAGCCATGCTTTTATTCCTCAGGTTTCTCAAAGCGTGAAGAGGAGAGTTATGTGTTTATGTACGCACCAGTCTTTTGAAAACACATGTTAGCAAATGTTCACAAATGCACAAAAAAAACAAGCAAAAATGATATTGTTGTTGATTTAGTGTTGTTGCACTACTGTCGGTAAGACTCTATATTAGCGTGAATGGGGATCATTTTCGTATGTATGAGAGTTCAGGAGGCAGCATTAACGTTTGCCTTGCATTTGTATCCATTCCATGCAGGTATGTTTTGAAATTAGACGTTTTTGTATTTCATGTCTAATGTGCCCAGCTACAGTAGCTGCTGTTCATTTTGTTACCTGTCTGGTTATGTCTGGAATGGCATTATTGCCTCATTAGTATGCCTCAGGTATAATAGTACACTCAAATAAATATTTGGTGTACAACGTTTTTAAAATTACATTTTAGTGTTTTAAAAATATCAACATGTACATTTGTAAAATGCTTTTTTTGTTGATGTGGGCTCAAAGCGTGATGAGGAGAGACAAATATTCTTCTGTATGAGAGTCCAGACGGCAGCATTAACGTTCGCCTTGCATTTGTAACCATTCCATTCCTTTCTCATGTCAGCCAGTCATGTGTGAGGTTCTGCGTGGTCTAAATAATACAACTGGCTGTATGTAAAGAGAAGGACAGGCTGTATGTTGATCCTGCTGCTCTGATTGGATAGAGTAAAGCTGTATTTCACCAGCCACTTGCTTCATAATTTCACCCAATCAGTTTTTTGGGTCTGATCATTTAGATTTAGTGGCGGTTGTGTCACGCTGTAAAGGATTTGGAGACTGGCACAGGAATACATCCAGGTTTTTAATACACCCAAAACAAACACGTATCCAAAACACTGGGATGTACCCAATGTCACGGGTAACTTGGTGCGTGAGGGAAGAATTAGGCGCAGAGAGCATATAGTTCCACAGGAAGACGTGCACTTTTAATATCGCACAGAAAATAATGCCCAACAAAACAGGGCGTGGAAAATGTGGACCAACCCAACACAACAGGGTACCAGGTCCAGAGCACGAACACCAAAAAACATACACACGTAACATATGAGTAATCCCGCAAGAAACAAGGGGGGGGGGGGGGGGGGGTAAACGTACTATAAATAAGGAAGCCAATCAAGCACACAAATAGACAAGTGCAACTAATAAGACAAAACAAACAGACAACAAAAAATGGATCGGTGGCGGCTAGAACACACAGCCTACATTGTTGTCAAGTCATAGTCAACATAGCTACTAGAACTAACGCATTAGTAAACCTGCTACAATCATGCATTACAGTGTACAGTACAGTCAGAAAGCAATTTTGCAGTTACACCGGGCGCGCCCCGGAGGCAATAAATGAATAAAACCAAAAGCTTACCTTGACTTGGAATAGCCATAGCCAGTGTTGAATAGCCATAGCCATAGCCAGCAAGCTAACATAGCATCCCTCTCTAAGCTAATGTCACGGATCCCCAGGTACTGCTGTTCATTCTGTTCACCAGTCCAGGAGGTCGATGTCACCGGCCTTCTAGGCTACACTGAACTGTGTCATTACGCACACCTGGTTCCAATTCCTCACTGATTGTGTTTGTAATAATGTGCCCTTTGTTTCCCCATTAGGCGGTCGATTATTGTTCCAATGTCCGTTGGTCGTGTGAGTACCTGTGCTGTGTTGATTTGGTCGTGAGAGTACCTGTGCTGTGTTGTTTCATGCCGCTTGTATTGCATAGATGATTACAAGTCTCGTCCCGTGTGGTATCATTGTGTGCGTGTATGTTACGGGTCTCGCCCCGGTGTATTTATTCGAGGTACTCCTCACTCTTTTGTTTGGGTTTCAACCCTGTGTTTTGTATACGTGTTTGTTTGGTCTTCGTCCCCGTGCCGTTACATGACACGCTGTAATTAGAGTGAATAAAACCCCTATTATGCATTCCTGCACCTGTCTCCCACTCCCTTCATACCAACGTGACAAAATAATCGACCATTAAGGGAGACAGCGGGAATGGCCCATCCGACGAACCACGAATACCATTCCGTATTTTATCAAACGGGTGGCAACCCAAGGTCTAAATATTGCTGTTACATTTATATCTAAAAATTGCTGTTACATTGCACAACCTTCAAAGTTATGTCATAATTATGTAAAATTCTGGCAAATTAGTTCGCAATGAGCCAGGTGGCCCAAACTGTTGCATATACCCTGACATTGCGTGCAATGAACGCAAGAGAAGTGACAATTTTCCTAGTTAATATTGCCTGCTTACATGAATTTCTTTGAACTAAATATGCAGGTTTAAAAATATATACTTCTGTGTATTGATTTTAAGAAAGGCATTGATGTTTATGGTTAGGTACATTCATGCAGAGTGTGCTTTTTTCGCAAATGCGCTTTTGTTAAAACTTCACCCGTTTGGCGAAGTAGGCTGTGATTCGATGATAAATTAACAGGCACTGCATTGATTATATGTTAACCTAGTAATATCATCAACCATGTGTAGTTAACTAGTGATTATGTGAAGAAAAATGTGTTTTTTTGTAAGAAGTTTAATGCTAGCTAGCAACTTACCTTGGCTCCTTACTGCACTCGCATAACAGGTGGTCAGCCTGCCACGCACTTACCTTGTGGAATGTAATGTAATCGGCCATAATCGGCATCCAAAAATTGTTATGAAAACTTGAAATCAGCCCAAATTAATCGGCCATGCTGATTACTCGGTCAACCTCTAGTCATTACGCACACCTGGTTCCAATTCCTCACTGATTGTGTTTGTAATAACGTGCCCTTTGCTTCTTCATTGCGAGGTCGATTATTGTTCCAATGTCCTTTGGTCGTGTGAGTTTACATGGCACGCGGGAGACATGGCACGCTGTAATTTGGGTCAATAAAAACCCTATTACGCATTCCTGCGCCTGTCTCCTGCTCCCTTTATACCAACGTGACAGCTAAACTAGGGCTGTGGTGGTCATTCAATTTTGTCAGCCAGTTATTGTCATGCAAACGATTGCTGGTCTCATGGTAATTGAACATGAATTAACATAAACAGGTTTAGCATCTCTAGAAATGAAGATAATGTATTTCAGAAGAACAGAATATGAGTTGGCCTACTTTAGGTGTCACGACTTCTGTCAGTCGTTGCCTCTCCTTGTTCGGGCGGTGCTCGGTGGTCGACGTCACCCGGCCTTCTAGCCCATCATTGATCCCATTTTTCATTTTCCATTGGTTTTGTCTTGTCTTCCCACACACCTGTTTTCAATCCCATTCATTACATGTTGTGTATTTAACCCTCTGTTTCCCCTCATGTCTTTGTCAGAGATTGTTTTATGTCAAGTGTTGTTTTATGGTGTATAGGTGCGCGACGGGTCCTCATACCCATGTTCGTTTATGTATGTATGTATGTATGTACGTATTTAGTGTTTGGAGCATGTTAAGTGGACTTATATTAAAAGACTCCATTTACACTCCGTTTGACTCTCCTGCGCCTGACTTCCCTGCCACCTATACACTCGACTCTGACATTAGGCCTATGTTATCTGGTTATGCTCCATGCCATAGGCTGTGGACTTGTTCATTTAGCTGAAAAGATATGCTTAGAAGTCCCATGTCATTATTTAATTGTATCAGATTTTATAGTAAGAAGAACATAATTAAATTTAGCTGAATAAAATAGAAAGGATACTTTTCCCATTACAGAGCAGGTGCGCATATGCAGTGGCGAAGTTGAGCGAAAAATTGTAATTTGAAGCAGGTCCTATATGTTAGATTTATTTGGCAACTTTAGTTTTGAACGATACAAACATTAGAATGTCTTAGAAATCAAAACATATATTGGCTGCATGATGCGAATATAGGCCATTGAGGATTTGAGAAAGTAGAAAAAAAACCTTGCGCTCTGTTCCTTGCCTTAGGCTGCACAGCTGTTCTCTCATCAAGTGTGTATCTCTCATCAAGTGTGCTATCAGTATACACTCAAATAGCCCATTGAATGGAGGCTGTGCGCTTTCCCGCAGGTCCGTTTTGTAGGCTACTTCGGTTTTATAACAGATCATGTGCTTAATTTAAGCAGCTGAGAAATAAATATAAGAAGACTTATTTCACGCCACGCATCAATCACTGTTTTAGGAGCATGCTCTCACTGCGTGACGTGATATACCGCCCAAACTCTGTATGCCATGGGCTCTCCAACCCTGTTCCTGAAGCCCAGTGCTTAATTTGGGAAATCAAGTGAAATATGTTTGGAATAATCAATAGCAACACAACACTATTTCACTAAATTGTTGACAGCCCATCTGCACGCTCAAGAAATGAATAAAGGAGAGAGAGGAGGAAATGCATGGTGGGGAAATATTTTGTATAGCTAATGTGTCATCAATTAATTATGAAAATATAAAAAAGATTCCATATTACTAGGATATTCAAAATCAAATACAAATTCACTAATTGTAGGATAACTGTAATCCGCCATGCACAATCAATGAACCAACAGCATTGCCTAGGCCTAAACTTTCTCTCCCAGACTCATGGATATACATTTTGGAGTGTATCATAAGGTAACCAGCCCATCCAGTATTCCTAACAATACAGTCCACACTCAATGGTGATTACTCAAATTGTTTAATTTTTGAGTATAGGCTAGACCAATTATGTACCAAAGACATCTTAAATCAATTTTGTTTTGTGTTTTTGTGCCATGTACAATATGTGGTAGACTATGTATTGTATAATGGCACAATCATAATTTGAATTCAACATTTTTTTTGGGGGGGAAACATGTTTTACAATGTTTCAACCTACTGTTGAAGTTCTTTCTTCAAATGGATCATCATAGTGAGGTGAGTTTTAAAAGTACGATAGTCCTACTGTTTTGATGATAAGTTTTGTATGTGATTTTCAATGTATTTGCGTTGCTGTCAGAGTGGTTGAGGGACAATATAGCCCTGAGTACCAGGCCATTAGCGACCTGATGGTTGTTAGCAAGTTGGTTCCTACAAAGACATGTCCAGAGTGCATAAAAGGAGATTACCATGACTCAATGGTCACGTGGAATTTTACTGTGGTCATGACTCATGACTGCTGGTGTGGTGAAAAATGACTGATTGTGTGGCGGTAATATGGTCACCACAATAGCCCTAGGCTAACCTAGCTAGCTCCATTCGCTAGCTAAGTGAAAATGAAAGTAAAAAAAAATACAACCAAATTTATCTCGCTCTCTATTCTCCTTAATTTTGGAAGAAATGAATTTGTTCAAAACTGTTCAACTATTGTCATTTTCTCTCTTTGAGGCAACTACTCATAACATTTTATGCACTGCAGTGCTAGCTAGCTATAGCTTAGGCTTTCAGTACTATATTAATTATCTGAAATGTTGATTTGTCTTAGAATAATTCAGGCTTCCACTGCAAAAATTGAAATCTAAGTAAGATTAAATATCTTAAATAAAGGCAATATATGCTTGTTTTTTTGTCTAATAAGATATTTCTTCTTAAAAATCCAGAAAATCCCATTGTATTGAAGCACTCAAACGCTATGATGAAGGCTTTACCAGATATATTCCCATCACCTGTGGCTCCACTGAATAAGTTAGGACATGCAAGTGAGGCTATGCTTCACATCCTTGAGGTAAGAAATGTGTGCATGTATTAGAATTTTCATTACTTAACCATAACATACAAAGAGTGTGAATTGTCTTTGTGGTCATATTTGTTTTTCTCTTTGTGTTTGTGTCGGTCTGCAGAAGACTCCAACACCTTTCTTCAGGCGAGACCACTCTTCAGCCCTGTCGCGATTCTCTGCGAAACCAACTGCGTACTGGCCATTGGAACCATGCCTGTGGTGACCTTCCCAAAAGAGGACATCTATGCCAGCGTGATATATCTCATGGTGTCATGGTGATGTATCTCACGCCTTTCACCTCACATATCCCAAGTGTATTGCGACACTCCTCTCTGTAGAGGAGTATCGCAATGCATAAATAACAGCGTAACATTTTACATTTCCCTTGACATACACTCAACAACAACAAGTGCAAAGTTGGTTTGATTACAACATCCTAATGTTAATTGTTTAAGTTGCAATGCATTTTTTAAAAGTACACATGACATACCTTGTAGCTGTTCTTGCCAGTTGATCTGTTTGATTACAAGATAAAATTAAACATACAGGGTGTGTGAGGAGGGAGTGAAGAGGTGGTAGCTGTTGATTACAGTATCTCTATGGTGGTAGCCTAATGACGTTTATTTCATTAGTCTAGAGTGAGTGATCTCAGAACAAGAAAGGGGAATCTGCAGCTCAATATGGCGATCGGAGTATGGGCAAGTGGGTGTGTCCAAAAGGAAAGCAGTGGGTATGTGGAAAGGAGTGGGTGTGTTGAACTGAAAGCAGTGGATGAGTCGAAATGGGAAGGAGTGGGTGAGTCGAAAGGATAGTACTGGGCGTGTGGAAAGGAGTGGGTGTGTCGAAAGGATAGTACTGGGCGTGTGGAAAGGAGTGGGTGTGTCGAAAGGATAGTACTGGGCGTGTGGAAAGGAGTGGGTGTGTCGAAAGTGCTCTGCTGTAGAGGCTAGATGGTTTTCATTAACCTCTCTGCGCACTGAACCCGTTAGCGGTATTAAATTCGACAACATAGGTGATAAATACATAAATAGTCATATTAAACATTCATGAAAATACAAGTGTCTCACATGGTTTGAAAGCCTAGAATCTTGCTAATCCAACTGCGTTGTCAGATTTAAAAAATGAATTTTGGAAGCCAAAGCAATGGAAGCACACAGGCTAGATCTTGAGAGGGAGCTGGAATGCTGTGAAAAAATACATAAACAATTCCTAGACAGCACCTCCTGGAGTCATCTTAAAGCAGCCAAAGCCAAACTGAATTTGGACTACACTCGGGAGATAAAAAAAAAAGTTTTCTTTACTAAACAGAAATACCATGAGTATAGCAATAGGCCCAGTAGATTGCTTGCTTACCAATTAAAAAAGGAGCAGTCAGAGCGTACAATCATGGCTATCCGAACAGCAGAGGACGAGGTCACATATGACCCAAAAAAGATCAATTTAACTTTTCATGATTTTTACTGCAAACTATATACCTCTGAGAGAAAACACACAGAGGCAGAACTCCACTCTTTCCTAGAGGGAATCTCGCTACCTAAACTATCAGAGACCGACCAGGAAGATCTCAACTCCCCCTTCACTCCTGAGGAGATCCTGGAGGCAATTACCTCCATGCCACCTAATAAGTCCCCAGGCCCAGATGGATTCCCCAGAGAGTTCTACAAAGCTTTTTGGCCCCAGCTCAGCCCTATCTTCATGCCAATGCTGGAGGATTTTTGCAAAAACGGAGTTCTCCCAGACTCAATGCACACAGCTCGCATTACAGTGTTGCTAAAAAAGGACAAGGACCCCCTATCCTGCTCGTCCTTCCGGCCCATAAGCTTGTTGGATTTCGACTATAAAATAATTACCAAATTGCTCGCCAAAAGACTAAACACTCTTCTTCCCAAAATAATAAAAGCGGACCAAACTGGATTTATTAGAGACAGATACTCTTCTGATAACATTCGCCGTCTTTTTGATATTATTGATCAAGTAAACGCACAAAAGACCCCTGTCCTGCTGGCTTCACTGGATGCTGAGAAGGCGTTTGACAGGATGGAGTGGAGCTTTCTGTTTTCAGTCTTAGAAAAGTTCAATATGGGCCCAAATTTTATAAAATGGATCAAATCACTATACTCTCATCCAAATGCCATGGTGACTACTAATGGACTGAACTCTGACAGATTCCCTCTGGAACGGGGCACAAGACAAGGGTGCTCGCTGTCCCCGCTGCTCTACTTGTTGGGGGCGGAGCCTCTGGCAGAGCTGATAAGGAGCAATCCAAGTATTATGAGTGTTTCTGCAGGTGGCCTGCAGCACAAGATTTCGCTTTACGCGGATGATGTCTTGCTCTACATATCCAACCCTGAGAAATCCCTCCCTCTCATTTTAGACACAATTGCTCAGTATGGCAAGTTTTCAGGTTATAAGATTAATTTTAACAAATCCACTGTCTGCCCTCTCAATATTACACTCACCAGCTCTATGAAGACACTTTGTCCTTTCCAATGGAAAACACACGGGTTTCAATACCTCGGGATCTTCATTACACCAGATCTGAATAGCCTTTTTAAGGAAAATTATCTTCCACTCCTGGATCGAATCAAGAACGATCTCCAAACCTGGATCTCCCTCCCAATTAGCTTAGTAGGAAGAATTAATGTAATCCGTATGAACGTCCTCCCTAGACTAAACTACTTATTTCAGATGCTCCCATGCTATCTCCCAGTTTCCTTCTTCAAAACAACTAACCAAAGCATCACCAAATTTATATGGGGCAATAAAAAACCTAGGATCAAGTTTTCCACTTTATCAAAACCTGAATCTAAAGGTGGTCTTGCCCTTCCCTCCCTTCAACTGTACTACTGGTCTGCCCAAATCCACAACATGCTAACATGGATCACAAACAGACAAGAGTCAACGTGGATTCAGATAGAAGCCCAATCCTGTGGTTCATTGCCCTTAAGCTCAATTATATTCATTAATAACTTTAGTGAAGTGGGCAACATAGCCAAAACCTTTGCGATTTACAGCACCCTACTAGCGTGGAGGGACTGTAAGAAATACCTGGGCATTTCCTCCCAAATATGTTCTCACTCGCCTATAGTAGGCAACCCAGACTTGCCAAAAGCCCTGAGGGATGCCAACTTTAATCTTTGGCATACTCTAGGAATCAGGACCTTTTCAGACCTATTTCATCAGAAAACCACTACACTGAAATCCTTTCAAGAGCTCTGCAGTGAATTCGATGTGCCAAGATCCCATTTTTTTAAATATATTCAAATTAGACATGTAATTTCCTCATTTAGAACTCAGTTGAATGAAGTTGAAACCCTTCTTGTCATAGCACAATCCATTAAAGGCAAAATATCTTACATCTATAGACTCCTTTCTGAGAAAGGAAGCTCCTCCTTTACTCCTTTGAAAATAATCTGGGAAAAGGACCTTGGTCTGACTATCAGTGATGAGTTATGGGCGGAGGTTTGCGACAGGGTATACTGCTCCTCTACCAGTGTAGATGAAAGATGAAAATGAAAGAAACTAATTACAAATTTTTGTACAAATTTTATTATACTCCTTTGAGACTCCATAGAATGAAAACAGATATGTCTCCTAACTGTAAAAGATGTACCTCTGAAAGTGGAACCTATATGCATGTATTTTGGAGCTGTAGGGAGATTGCCAGATTCTGGCAATCTGTACATACTGCTGCACAGAAAATACTAGATGTACAGTTTGATATGACCCTGTGTATCTATCTTCTTAATGCCCAGCAGGACTTTGTTCTTGATCCTGACAGAGAAAATTTGCTTATGACTATTACATACTTTGCTAAGAAATGTATTCTTCTATTGTGGGCCTCTAATACCCCTCCTACATTTAAAATGTGGATTGACCAGATTGTTGACTTTCTTCCTCTTGAAAATCTCACTTATGACCTCCACAAGAGACAGCCCAAGTTTGATAGACTCTGGTCTCCACTATTCAACTATATTTCAAACTGGACAGAGTGAACGGGGTGACTAGGGAAATGCGCAGATACATGTTGTGTAAGGTACTGTAAAACCTAAAAACGAATTATTGGCCCGTCGTCTCAGCGAATGCTTGAAATAGCTGATAAGAACCTTGATAGTGCTGCTGCAAGTGTTATATGTTTTTTTTTTTTTTTGTGTGTTTTTATTTTAATTTCGTTTTTGAGTACGTGTGCGTAGGTGTGTGTGTGTATGTATGTACGTACGTATGTGTATATGTATGTATGTATGTATGTATGTGTATATATATATGTACCAAGGAAAATATATAGATTAAGAAAAATAAATGCCTTTATTTGACTTTATCATTCATTTTAATTGTATTTTTATTTTTTCAAAAGTATTATTATTTTTTATTTTTTATTTTTTTAAAGCCTGTCACATCTGTGAATGTGGAATGTGTTATGTTGGTTGATTGAAAAACAAGAAAACTTAATAAAACTTGAAATTGAAAAAAAAAAAGACCAATCAGTGGATAAAATATTAAAATATTACTGGCTGTGTAAACACAGCCAATGATGCCATTACTTATTCTGTGTGCTTATCCATTTGGAAATTATTATCCGCCTTTGTTGTTTAAGTTTGGATATGAATTGAACGAACGATACACAGATCAGATCCGCCTTTATCTGTATCATGTGTCAGTTAGTGTTAAAGGTAAAGAGTAAAATTGACTTACTGAACTATAATGGTGTGTGAATTTCTTTGGATGATGACTATTGAAAGACAATCTGACTACCTTCTTTGATGCCCAGAGGAAAGTGAAACAGTACATAGCTTGAGGGAAAAGAGGAGAGATGGTTTAATCAGAAACAGCTTTACTTTCATATTAAAGAGACATTATAGTAGGCGTTTACAACTGCAGCGTCATCTGTTTTTTCAACTGGCATTTGGTTAAAGACTGGTATGCATTAGCCTCTAAAACAACCTAAAAAGCCTCTACAACATTCATTGTAAAAGTTTTTTTTAAATGTATAAAAAGAGATATAACTTGTCACCAACGTAATGATATTATTCATTCAGAAATCGCATCCAGAATTGTTAATTAGACACTGTCTCTGGACCAGCTATAATGCTTGGGGGCCATGTGGGGAAATTCATGTACGGATGTAGCTGATCTGGAATCTGTTTCGTGTCTGCTCAACACAAACCTGCTCCTACTGGTTGGCTGAAAGATAATGTCCCTTTTACAGTGGAGGTGAATGTGAAGAGAATCTCATTTGTTGTCTCCGCAAAGTGGGTGTTTCAGGAATGAAGGTATCTCAAGGAGGGTATGCAATATGGAGAATTGATACTGTAGTGTTTGTCTTTGCCAGAAGATACCATCTACAGTTACGCTCGTTTACACTGCCTACACAGGTCGGAACGCAATCATGGTTTCATCAAGACACCATGGAGCCTGCGGCAGATTTGGTCAGAAAACGTACCTCAATGCAGGGATGGGAAATGCCATTGTATTACAAATGTTACCTTTATCCACAATTCTCCATCGAGAAGATTGAAATACTGCTCGTTTTCACAGAAAACTTCCCTTTTAGTCCTCATACTAGCTACCAGTAGCCACAGCAGCTATTATGGAATGGCACATAGGGTTGAACAACAAATGAGCTGATTGGCTTACACTGCCATTCTAAAATGGCTGTGGTGGCTGCTGCTAGCTAGATTTCTGTAAAACTAGTAGTATTTCAACCTTCTCTATATATCAGTATGCAAAATGTTAAAATGTTAGTACAGTGGCACGTACGAGCAGTCGGACAAATTGAGTAACGTAACGGGAATGGGCAATTTTCTGTATACGATTATGATCCGACTATTTTTTCTAATTATTTTTTTTTTTTTCTAATTGGAAAAAAAAAACATTTCTGAGAGCCAGTTTAACAGGTGTAAATGATACTTTATGTATTTAATTTATTATTTTAAAGTTATTTTTAGATGTATTACACTACATTCAAGAGTGAATGATTTGATTGTATTTATTTTATAAATTGTTTTGATGTCATCAACGGGAGCCATGCTTTTATTCCTCAGGTTTCTCAAAGCGTGAAGAGGAGAGTTATGTGTTTATGTACGCACCAGTCTTTTGAAAACACATGTTAGCAAATGTTCACAAATGCACAAAAAAAACAAGCAAAAATGATATTGTTGTTGATTTAGTGTTGTTGCACTACTGTCGGTAAGACTCTATATTAGCGTGAATGGGGATCATTTTCGTATGTATGAGAGTTCAGGAGGCAGCATTAACGTTTGCCTTGCATTTGTATCCATTCCATGCAGGTATGTTTTGAAATTAGACGTTTTTGTATTTCATGTCTAATGTGCCCAGCTACAGTAGCTGCTGTTCATTTTGTTACCTGTCTGGTTATGTCTGGAATGGCATTATTGCCTCATTAGTATGCCTCAGGTATAATAGTACACTCAAATAAATATTTGGTGTACAACGTTTTTAAAATTACATTTTAGTGTTTTAAAAATATCAACATGTACATTTGTAAAATGCTTTTTTTGTTGATGTGGGCTCAAAGCGTGATGAGGAGAGACAAATATTCTTCTGTATGAGAGTCCAGACGGCAGCATTAACGTTCGCCTTGCATTTGTAACCATTCCATTCCTTTCTCATGTCAGCCAGTCATGTGTGAGGTTCTGCGTGGTCTAAATAATACAACTGGCTGTATGTAAAGAGAAGGACAGGCTGTATGTTGATCCTGCTGCTCTGATTGGATAGAGTAAAGCTGTATTTCACCAGCCACTTGCTTCATAATTTCACCCAATCAGTTTTTTGGGTCTGATCATTTAGATTTAGTGGCGGTTGTGTCACGCTGTAAAGGATTTGGAGACTGGCACAGGAATACATCCAGGTTTTTAATACACCCAAAACAAACACGTATCCAAAACACTGGGATGTACCCAATGTCACGGGTAACTTGGTGCGTGAGGGAAGAATTAGGCGCAGAGAGCATATAGTTCCACAGGAAGACGTGCACTTTTAATATCGCACAGAAAATAATGCCCAACAAAACAGGGCGTGGAAAATGTGGACCAACCCAACACAACAGGGTACCAGGTCCAGAGCACGAACACCAAAAAACATACACACGTAACATATGAGTAATCCCGCAAGAAACAAGGGGGGGGGGGGGGGGGGGGGGGGTAAACGTACTATAAATAAGGAAGCCAATCAAGCACACAAATAGACAAGTGCAACTAATAAGACAAAACAAACAGACAACAAAAAATGGATCGGTGGCGGCTAGAACACACAGCCTACATTGTTGTCAAGTCATAGTCAACATAGCTACTAGAACTAACGCATTAGTAAACCTGCTACAATCATGCATTACAGTGTACAGTACAGTCAGAAAGCAATTTTGCAGTTACACCGGGCGCGCCCCGGAGGCAATAAATGAATAAAACCAAAAGCTTACCTTGACTTGGAATAGCCATAGCCAGTGTTGAATAGCCATAGCCATAGCCAGCAAGCTAACATAGCATCCCTCTCTAAGCTAATGTCACGGATCCCCAGGTACTGCTGTTCATTCTGTTCACCAGTCCAGGAGGTCGATGTCACCGGCCTTCTAGGCTACACTGAACTGTGTCATTACGCACACCTGGTTCCAATTCCTCACTGATTGTGTTTGTAATAATGTGCCCTTTGTTTCCCCATTAGGCGGTCGATTATTGTTCCAATGTCCGTTGGTCGTGTGAGTACCTGTGCTGTGTTGATTTGGTCGTGAGAGTACCTGTGCTGTGTTGTTTCATGCCGCTTGTATTGCATAGATGATTACAAGTCTCGTCCCGTGTGGTATCATTGTGTGCGTGTATGTTACGGGTCTCGCCCCGGTGTATTTATTCGAGGTACTCCTCACTCTTTTGTTTGGGTTTCAACCCTGTGTTTTGTATACGTGTTTGTTTGGTCTTCGTCCCCGTGCCGTTACATGACACGCTGTAATTAGAGTGAATAAAACCCCTATTATGCATTCCTGCACCTGTCTCCCACTCCCTTCATACCAACGTGACAAAATAATCGACCATTAAGGGAGACAGCGGGAATGGCCCATCCGACGAACCACGAATACCATTCCGTATTTTATCAAACGGGTGGCAACCCAAGGTCTAAATATTGCTGTTACATTTATATCTAAAAATTGCTGTTACATTGCACAACCTTCAAAGTTATGTCATAATTATGTAAAATTCTGGCAAATTAGTTCGCAATGAGCCAGGTGGCCCAAACTGTTGCATATACCCTGACATTGCGTGCAATGAACGCAAGAGAAGTGACAATTTTCCTAGTTAATATTGCCTGCTTACATGAATTTCTTTGAACTAAATATGCAGGTTTAAAAATATATACTTCTGTGTATTGATTTTAAGAAAGGCATTGATGTTTATGGTTAGGTACATTCATGCAGAGTGTGCTTTTTTCGCAAATGCGCTTTTGTTAAAACTTCACCCGTTTGGCGAAGTAGGCTGTGATTCGATGATAAATTAACAGGCACTGCATTGATTATATGTTAACCTAGTAATATCATCAACCATGTGTAGTTAACTAGTGATTATGTGAAGAAAAATGTGTTTTTTTGTAAGAAGTTTAATGCTAGCTAGCAACTTACCTTGGCTCCTTACTGCACTCGCATAACAGGTGGTCAGCCTGCCACGCACTTACCTTGTGGAATGTAATGTAATCGGCCATAATCGGCATCCAAAAATTGTTATGAAAACTTGAAATCAGCCCAAATTAATCGGCCATGCTGATTACTCGGTCAACCTCTAGTCATTACGCACACCTGGTTCCAATTCCTCACTGATTGTGTTTGTAATAACGTGCCCTTTGCTTCTTCATTGCGAGGTCGATTATTGTTCCAATGTCCTTTGGTCGTGTGAGTTTACATGGCACGCGGGAGACATGGCACGCTGTAATTTGGGTCAATAAAAACCCTATTACGCATTCCTGCGCCTGTCTCCTGCTCCCTTTATACCAACGTGACAGCTAAACTAGGGCTGTGGTGGTCATTCAATTTTGTCAGCCAGTTATTGTCATGCAAACGATTGCTGGTCTCATGGTAATTGAACATGAATTAACATAAACAGGTTTAGCATCTCTAGAAATGAAGATAATGTATTTCAGAAGAACAGAATATGAGTTGGCCTACTTTAGGTGTCACGACTTCTGTCAGTCGTTGCCTCTCCTTGTTCGGGCGGTGCTCGGTGGTCGACGTCACCCGGCCTTCTAGCCCATCATTGATCCCATTTTTCATTTTCCATTGGTTTTGTCTTGTCTTCCCACACACCTGTTTTCAATCCCATTCATTACATGTTGTGTATTTAACCCTCTGTTTCCCCTCATGTCTTTGTCAGAGATTGTTTTATGTCAAGTGTTGTTTTATGGTGTATAGGTGCGCGACGGGTCCTCATACCCATGTTCGTTTATGTATGTATGTATGTATGTACGTATTTAGTGTTTGGAGCATGTTAAGTGGACTTATATTAAAAGACTCCATTTACACTCCGTTTGACTCTCCTGCGCCTGACTTCCCTGCCACCTATACACTCGACTCTGACATTAGGCCTATGTTATCTGGTTATGCTCCATGCCATAGGCTGTGGACTTGTTCATTTAGCTGAAAAGATATGCTTAGAAGTCCCATGTCATTATTTAATTGTATCAGATTTTATAGTAAGAAGAACATAATTAAATTTAGCTGAATAAAATAGAAAGGATACTTTTCCCATTACAGAGCAGGTGCGCATATGCAGTGGCGAAGTTGAGCGAAAAATTGTAATTTGAAGCAGGTCCTATATGTTAGATTTATTTGGCAACTTTAGTTTTGAACGATACAAACATTAGAATGTCTTAGAAATCAAAACATATATTGGCTGCATGATGCGAATATAGGCCATTGAGGATTTGAGAAAGTAGAAAAAAAACCTTGCGCTCTGTTCCTTGCCTTAGGCTGCACAGCTGTTCTCTCATCAAGTGTGTATCTCTCATCAAGTGTGCTATCAGTATACACTCAAATAGCCCATTGAATGGAGGCTGTGCGCTTTCCCGCAGGTCCGTTTTGTAGGCTACTTCGGTTTTATAACAGATCATGTGCTTAATTTAAGCAGCTGAGAAATAAATATAAGAAGACTTATTTCACGCCACGCATCAATCACTGTTTTAGGAGCATGCTCTCACTGCGTGACGTGATATACCGCCCAAACTCTGTATGCCATGGGCTCTCCAACCCTGTTCCTGAAGCCCAGTGCTTAATTTGGGAAATCAAGTGAAATATGTTTGGAATAATCAATAGCAACACAACACTATTTCACTAAATTGTTGACAGCCCATCTGCACGCTCAAGAAATGAATAAAGGAGAGAGAGGAGGAAATGCATGGTGGGGAAATATTTTGTATAGCTAATGTGTCATCAATTAATTATGAAAATATAAAAAAGATTCCATATTACTAGGATATTCAAAATCAAATACAAATTCACTAATTGTAGGATAACTGTAATCCGCCATGCACAATCAATGAACCAACAGCATTGCCTAGGCCTAAACTTTCTCTCCCAGACTCATGGATATACATTTTGGAGTGTATCATAAGGTAACCAGCCCATCCAGTATTCCTAACAATACAGTCCACACTCAATGGTGATTACTCAAATTGTTTAATTTTTGAGTATAGGCTAGACCAATTATGTACCAAAGACATCTTAAATCAATTTTGTTTTGTGTTTTTGTGCCATGTACAATATGTGGTAGACTATGTATTGTATAATGGCACAATCATAATTTGAATTCAACATTTTTTTGGGGGGGGAAACATGTTTTACAATGTTTCAACCTACTGTTGAAGTTCTTTCTTCAAATGGATCATCATAGTGAGGTGAGTTTTAAAAGTACGATAGTCCTACTGTTTTGATGATAAGTTTTGTATGTGATTTTCAATGTATTTGCGTTGCTGTCAGAGTGGTTGAGGGACAATATAGCCCTGAGTACCAGGCCATTAGCGACCTGATGGTTGTTAGCAAGTTGGTTCCTACAAAGACATGTCCAGAGTGCATAAAAGGAGATTACCATGACTCAATGGTCACGTGGAATTTTACTGTGGTCATGACTCATGACTGCTGGTGTGGTGAAAAATGACTGATTGTGTGGCGGTAATATGGTCACCACAATAGCCCTAGGCTAACCTAGCTAGCTCCATTCGCTAGCTAAGTGAAAATGAAAGTAAAAAAAAATACAACCAAATTTATCTCGCTCTCTATTCTCCTTAATTTTGGAAGAAATGAATTTGTTCAAAACTGTTCAACTATTGTCATTTTCTCTCTTTGAGGCAACTACTCATAACATTTTATGCACTGCAGTGCTAGCTAGCTATAGCTTAGGCTTTCAGTACTATATTAATTATCTGAAATGTTGATTTGTCTTAGAATAATTCAGGCTTCCACTGCAAAAATTGAAATCTAAGTAAGATTAAATATCTTAAATAAAGGCAATATATGCTTGTTTTTTTGTCTAATAAGATATTTCTTCTTAAAAATCCAGAAAATCCCATTGTATTGAAGCACTCAAACGCTATGATGAAGGCTTTACCAGATATATTCCCATCACCTGTGGCTCCACTGAATAAGTTAGGACATGCAAGTGAGGCTATGCTTCACATCCTTGAGGTAAGAAATGTGTGCATGTATTAGAATTTTCATTACTTAACCATAACATACAAAGAGTGTGAATTGTCTTTGTGGTCATATTTGTTTTTCTCTTTGTGTTTGTGTCGGTCTGCAGAAGACTCCAACACCTTTCTTCAGGCGAGACCACTCTTCAGCCCTGTCGCGATTCTCTGCGAAACCAACTGCGTACTGGCCATTGGAACCATGCCTGTGGTGACCTTCCCAAAAGAGGACATCTATGCCAGCGTGATATATCTCATGGTGTCATGGTGATGTATCTCACGCCTTTCACCTCACATATCCCAAGTGTATTGCGACACTCCTCTCTGTAGAGGAGTATCGCAATGCATAAATAACAGCGTAACATTTTACATTTCCCTTGACATACACTCAACAACAACAAGTGCAAAGTTGGTTTGATTACAACATCCTAATGTTAATTGTTTAAGTTGCAATGCATTTTTTAAAAGTACACATGACATACCTTGTAGCTGTTCTTGCCAGTTGATCTGTTTGATTACAAGATAAAATTAAACATACAGGGTGTGTGAGGAGGGAGTGAAGAGGTGGTAGCTGTTGATTACAGTATCTCTATGGTGGTAGCCTAATGACGTTTATTTCATTAGTCTAGAGTGAGTGATCTCAGAACAAGAAAGGGGAATCTGCAGCTCAATATGGCGATCGGAGTATGGGCAAGTGGGTGTGTCCAAAAGGAAAGCAGTGGGTATGTGGAAAGGAGTGGGTGTGTTGAACTGAAAGCAGTGGATGAGTCGAAATGGGAAGGAGTGGGTGAGTCGAAAGGATAGTACTGGGCGTGTGGAAAGGAGTGGGTGTGTCGAAAGGATAGTACTGGGCGTGTGGAAAGGAGTGGGTGTGTCGAAAGGATAGTACTGGGCGTGTGGAAAGGAGTGGGTGTGTCGAAAGTGCTCTGCTGTAGAGGCTAGATGGTTTTCATTAACCTCTCTGCGCACTGAACCCGTTAGCGGTATTAAATTCGACAACATAGGTGATAAATACATAAATAGTCATATTAAACATTCATGAAAATACAAGTGTCTCACATGGTTTGAAAGCCTAGAATCTTGCTAATCCAACTGCGTTGTCAGATTTAAAAAATGAATTTTGCGAAAGAATACGCTGCGATTATCTGAGCACAGACCCCCATATCAAACTACTTATTCAGCCAGCACTTGCGTAACGAAATCACAGATTGCATAGAAATAAATTGTTTACCTTTGAAGATCTTGCTCTGGTTGCAATCCCAAGGCTCATTGTTACACAATGAATGGTCTTTTGTTCGGTTAAATCCATTTTTTATAGCCTAACACAAAACATTTTGTGAACGCTTATCTCGTTGAATTTCGGCTCTCATTCAACTTTCGACGTAACATCCAACGTAAAATAGACAGACTTAACCCTGACTTTATCCAGTCATGTTTGGTTTCCTTGCAATCAACTGTTTGTTTGTAACACAACCAAACCTGATGGGTCATTTTGCGGGACGTATTGACCCGGAAAAAACAATTGGAAGACAACAAGCGACGAGCCCATTGTGCACCAATTATATGACCACTGTCTCGTTGATTGACTGTCTTTTAACCCAATTACCACTGATCGTCTTGAAATCTAGCTGGGTAGATAGCCAATGAGCATAGGTAAACGGTAATATCCCATGATTCTTTGTTGTAAGACAAACCTTTCCATTGAACGCTGGCGTAAGGACCGTTCTTTCGCCATTGACAATTCTACCTCGAAGGAGCAAAGCTTATTACGCACGCAGTATTTCGGTGACTTGCATCTTCAGCTGTTTATTTATCCAACATCATGGCGAATAAGTCAAGGAACGCTAATTCTAAGACTAGATATACGAATGTAGAAACAATTCTAGAGGAAATTCATCGTGAAAGTGAGACAGATCTGCTTTTTTAAAGACTCAATTTTGAAGACTGAAACTGAGGCATATTTTTTGAACGGGAGAGGACATTGTTTTGGACTGGTAAGTTGCTCTCATGCTAATGCCGTTGTTTGAAATTAAATTAATATAAAATATTATTTGTGATTGTTTTTACATTTTATTTGCAATATATAAAGATGTAATGAAATGGGTAAAGTACACATTAGCTAGTCATTGTGAGTGAGGGTCTGTTTGTTTGTATGAGAACGACCATAGCCTATGTCTCTGTGTGTGTGTGTATATATATACTTTTGGCCCTTAGGCACATCCATGCCTGCACAAATATATTTGTGCAAATGAACACTTGTGCCGGGATCAGAAGGAACAGGGCTTGGTGCTGTAGCCAGCAAAGTCCTTGATGCTCCCTCTAATGTAGTGGGTGGGGGCTAGGGTCAGTATGTTATATCTGGAGTACTTTTCCTGTCTTATTCGATGTCTTGTGTGAATTTAAGTCTGCTCTCTCTTTCTCTCCTTTCTCTCGGAGGACCTGAGCTCTTGGACCATGCTTCTACCTGCCATGATGACTCCTTGCTGTCCCCAGTCCACCCGGCCTTGCTGCTGTTCCAGTTTCAACTGTTCTGTCTGCGGCTTTGGAACCCTAAACTGTTCATTTTTAGTCTTGAGGTGCTGTCCTGTTGCACCCTCTACAACCACTGTGATCTCCACCCGGCACAACCAGAAGAGGACTGGCCACCCCTCATAGCCTGGTTCCTCTCTAGGTTTCTTCCTAGATTTTTCCTTTCTAGGGAGTTTTTCCTAGCCACCGTGCTTCTACACCTGCATTGCTTGCTGTTTGGGGTTTTAGGCTGGGGCTATATAAATTGATTTGATTTGATAGAGGACTGAGGGTCTTCCAAATATTGAAAGTGTGTAAATAGTTACCCATGTTATTTTGTAAATGTGTGTGTATATATATATATATATATATATATATATATATATATATACAGTGCCTTGCGAAAGTATTCGGCCCCCTTGAACTTTGCGACCTTTTGCCACATTTCAGGCTTCAAACATAAAGATATAACACTGTATTTTTTTGTGAAGAATCAACAACAAGTGGGACACAATCATGAAGTGGAACGACATTTATTGGATATTTCAAACTTTTTTAACAAATCAAAAGCTGAAAAATTGGGCGTGCAAAATTATTCAGCCCCCTTTCCCATACTTTGTAGCGCCACTTTTTGCTGCGATTACAGCTGTAAGTCGCTTGGGGTATGTCTCTATCAGTTTTGCACATCGAGAGACTGACATTTTTTCCCATTCCTCCTTGCAAAACAGCTCGAGCTCAGTGAGGTTGGATGGAGAGCATTTATGAACAGCAGTTTTCAGTTCTTTCCACAGATTCTCGATTGGATTCAGGTCTGGACTTTGACTTGGCCATTCTAACACCTGGATATGTTTATTTTTGAACCATTCCATTGTAGATTTTGCTTTATGTTTTGGATCATTGTCTTGTTGGAAGACAAATCTCCGTCCCAGTCTCAGGTCTTTTGCAGACTCCATCAGGTTTTCTTCCAGAATGGTCCTGTATTTGGCTCCATCCATCTTCCCATCAATTTTAACCATCTTCCCTGTCCCTGCTGAAGAAAAGCAGGCCCAAACCATGATGCTGCCACCACCATGTTTGACAGTGGGGATGGTGTGTTCAGCTGTGTTGCTTTTACGCCAAACATAACGTTTTGCATTGTTGCCAATTTTGTTTTCATCTGACCAGAGCACCTTCTTCCACATGTTTGGTGTGTCTCCCAGGTGGCTTGTGGCAAACTTAAAACAACACTTTTTATGAACATCTTTAAGAAATGGCTTTCTTCTTGCCACTCTTCCATAAAGGCCAGATTTGTGCAATATACGACTGATTGTTGTCCTATGGACAGAGTCTCCCACCTCAGCTGTAGATCTCTGCAGTTCATCCAGAGTGATCATGGGCCTCTTGGCTGCATCTCTGATCAGTCTTCTCCTTGTATGAGCTGAAAGTTTAGAGGGACGGCCAGGTCTTGGTAGATTTGCAGTGGTCTGATACTCCTTCCATTTCAATATTATCGCTTGCACAGTGCTCCTTGGGATGTTTAAAGCTTGGGAAATCATTTTGTATCCAAATCCGGCTTTAAACTTCTTCACAACAGTATCTCGGACCTGCCTGGTGTGTTCCTTGTTCTTCATGATGCTCTCTGCGCTTTTAACGGACCTCTGAGACTATCACAGTGCAGGTGCATTTATACGGAGACTTGATTACACACAGGTGGATTGTATTTATCATCATTAGTCATTTAGGTCAACATTGGATCATTCAGAGATCCTCACTGAACTTCTGGAGAGAGTTTGCTGCACTGAAAGTAAAGGGGCTGAATAATTTTGCACGCCCAATTTTTCAGTTTTTGATTTGTTAAAAAAGTTTGAAATATCCAATAAATGTCGTTCCATTTCATGATTGTGTCCCACTTATTGTTGATTCTTCACAAAAAAATACAGTTTTATATCTTTGTTTGAAGCCTGAAATGTGGCAAAAGGTCGCAAAGTTCAAGGGGGCCGAATACTTTTGCAATGCACTGTACATATACATATGAGATGAGTAATGTAGGGTATGTAAACATTATATTAAGTAGCATTGTTTAAAGTGGCTAGTGATATGTTTTTACCTCAATTTCCATTATTAAAGTGGCTGGAGTTGAGTCAGTGTGTTAGCAGCAGCCACTCAATGTTAGGGGTGGCTGTTTAACAGTCTGATGGCCTTGAGATAGAAACTGTTTTTCAGTCTCTCGGTCCCTGCTTTGATCCACCTGTACTGACCTCGCCTTCTGGATGATAGTGGGGGGAACAGGCAGTGGCTCGGGTTGGTTGTTGTCCTTGATGATCTTTATGGCCTTCCTGTGACATTGGGTGGTGTAGGTGTCCTGGAGGGCAGATAGTTTGCCCCCGGTGATGCGTTGTGCAGACCTCACTACCCTCTGGAGATCGTCTAATGAATTAACGGACAAAGGCACAGCGTACGTAGAGTTCCACATGTTAATTAATTGAAACTCACAAAAATAATAAAGAGCAACGAAACGTGACGTTCTGTTGCGCTCACAGGCATCAACACAAAAACAAGATTCCACAAAATCCCAGTGGGAAAAGGCTGCCTAAATATTATCCCCAATCAGAGACAATGATAGACAGCTGCCTCTAATTGGGAACCATACCAGGCCAATATAGAAATTCAAGAACCTAGAGTACCCACCCTAGTCACACCCCGACCTAACCAAATTAGAGAATAAAAGGCTCTCTAAGGTCAGGGCACATTGTTGGCTATGCATCGTTTCATTACCTAAACAATAACAACAAATAAAGAAAATGACTTTTGTATACAGGAAGCCCACATTTAAACAAAGATTATAAATGGGGTGGTTCGAGCCCTGAATGCTGATTGTCAGACAGCCGTGGTATATCAGGCCATATACCACTGGTATGACAAAACATTTATTTTTACTGCTCTAATTACGTTGGTAACCAGTTTATAATAACTATAAGGCACCTCTGGGCTTTGTCCAGGCACTCTGTGTTGCATCATGTGTAAGAACAGCCCTTAGCCGTGGTATATTGGCCATATACCACACCCCCTCATATATTTTCATTCTGATATTTCAGGAGTAGCACCCCCAGGACCCCTACTTCCTGCGGCTATGCATAGCGGTAGTTTTAGTTCATGGTTGACACAACTTGTTGGCCATTAGTCAATCAGCGTTTCTCAACCAGTGCAAACTGGTATTTTTACGACTACACAACTGGTAAATACCACCTTCCCACTTGGTTAACAAAGCAGCATCACTCCTACCCCAATACAGGTTCATGTTCTTAATGTCAAAGCGTAATGATGACTATTTGTGCTTCATCAATCACACACTCATAAAGCAACTGAAATTAAATGACTTTAATATTTAAAAGAAGGGCAGTCAAAGCAGAACAAAGTGACAACACAGAATATACTATCAGAGTAGTCCTACAATATTACATGAGCATCGTGCCATCTTAAACTACTATACTATCCTGATAGATAGATAGAGGTATGTAGAGTAGGTGCTTTATTAGGCTTTATTAATTATTTTGTATGTATAATTAAGTCAGTTTATCTGTGTTGTCTGTGTAATGTATATGGTTTATTCATCTGTTGATGTTTAGACCTACTTGCGCCATTTCCATTAGGTTATTATGATAAACCTCATTGTTTCCAGAAAGAAACAATCAAAAATACCACCAAACACAAAAAAACAAGAAACATAATGAGCCCAACAACACATGCAAATGGTGATCTCTGGCAACCTGTAAGAGAGTAGAAAACATAAAAAGCTGTATGTCAGTTAGCCACAGTAAAGTACAATTATCACAACAGTCAATGATTCTGAAATGCAAACAATATAACCTCTATAAAAACATGTCATAATTACCAACAACTTCATATATGGATTATATAGTTATTAGTTATGAATATAACATGTATATAAGCAACTGTAAATAGTGTAATGTTGTAGAATTTAGTTTTACTTAGTGATGGACTTACAACGCCTGTCTGCTCTGATGCAATCAAGGACACTGGAACACACCATCTGGAAATTAAAACAATTGGAAAAAGACACATTGGCTTCAAAACCTTCAGAATAGTATGGAGGTTGTACTGTATATGTACTACATTATTAGCAACATGTAGACCTCTGAATAGGACTTTGACCAACAATACAAAAGAAGAAATCATGAAAATAAAGATAGACCCTGCTTGTAAAGGCACTTGAAATGAGAAAGTGGTGGATGCGGTCAAACACTGCTTCCATCTGTTAACAGTCTGTTTTTCTTACAGGCATCAACACTGATCCCCCAAAAGCAGTTTTCTTAAATGACAAGGGAATGTAAATATTATACATAATGTATATATCATATTAATATATGATTTGTAGCTAGTACTTACCTCCAATAAATGTGTGCTGCGACAGAGAGCTTACAAATTACAAAAAAAAATGGATCTCTATAAACTACATAAAATAAAATAAAAAGATGCATCAGACTAAAATATGACATCATACAGTGGTATAAAACTGTTGAGTTAAGTGGCAGCTCCTAAAATGAAAATATACATACTGGCCTGTTTCTGTGATCAGGGATGTCCACGATGGCATCTATCACCTATGAATACAATATTTAAATGTATTGAATAAAGAAGTTCAGTATAATTTGATAAAAAATAACAAATACTCAAATTTAATTTAAAACCTTATTTACACTCTTGGACCCTGTCTAATAAAATGCTTCAGTTAAAATGTCTGCTTTTGCATAGTACATAGTACATAGTTTTTGCTAACCAGCTGAGTCTGGTTTGTGTGTCCAATTCATGAATGATCATGACTGAATGACAGATATACACATAGAACATGGGTGAACTACCTTTGGCTTCATGTTCAGCCGGTTCCGAATTTTACCAACTGCTGCTTTGTTGCGAGGACAGTTCAGTAGTCCTCCCTTACTCTCATGGAACAGACAGTCCACTGTGAGTATTACATCACTTCTGGTCACTAGTTTGCTGCTGTCAGGTACAGCGCACTCTGGGTTAAAATAGTGATGCAGGACTACCAGAATGACATCTTTACCCTCTGTCAAAAGAATGAGGGACAAAGCATTTATTCATGTCATTAGCCACTTGATACATGTTCTATCTAGATCAACTCTGATATGGAGATAGAAGAGACAGTAATATAGTTTTAGAGGATACTTTGGGGTTTGGCTACCTGGAATCTGCTGCAGTGCTACCTCAATATCAGTACCAGCACGAGAGACGATGGGACAGAAAGCCATGATGATATCACTCTGCTCTGGTGACAGCACTTCAGTGAATCCTCCTCCAAGTTGTCTCATAAACTGATTATGAGAACTCATAGTCTTGCCAGTGGTGATGGTGTAGTACCTCATCAACCTTGGTACCTCTGTTTAATAATGGACAAAAAAAGAAAAGTCAAGTACAGACTCTAAAACTAAAAGTAGCAATGTTTTGGTTTAGATCACTGCCCAGACAGCTATAAGCCTAACCTAAGATCTGACCTTAAACATTATTTAAATAAGTGGTAGGTCTGTGTCCTGTTAAAATAATTACCTCTGCGTTCCATTGTAGATATGCAAGGGGAGTGAACAGGGAAAACATATTTATTAATCATGTAACAGACAATAAAATACATATCTTACTGTATAACATAACAACCAGTGTGCAGACAATATAAGTATTTCAAGTCATCTTTCACTTTCATTCTGACTATGACAGACCCCTCTGAGATAAGCTGTGCAGTCTCACACCCACATCCCCTCTTGCATTTATTGGACCATGTGATCTACAGAAAACATAAAGTGAAAGTGGATTGCTCACATCTATTTTACACCCATATAATTAGTATCATAAACCTCATTATATTTTCCAATATGCACCAATAGCCTATACACACCACATCAATTTGACTTATTCATAAATCATAGTGGTGTTACGATAACTCATGCATTGCTCATTGTTCATCCTTCCTTGAGTTTTCAGACAGGTGCACTCCTAAGAACAACTAATCTGAGACATAATGACTTCATTTACACAGGCAGACCAATTCTGAAGTTTTGACAATTTATTTAAAAAAGAGCTGATCTTATTGTTCAAAATACTTAGTTGTTTAAGTACAGATATCAATTGAACAAACGATACACAGATCAGATCTGCCTTTAACTGTATCATGTCTAAGTTCGTGCTAAATGTAAAGAGGAAAATTGACTTACTGAACCATAATGGTGTGTGAATTTCTTTGGATGATGACTATTGAAAGACAATCAGACTACCTTCTTTGATGCCCAGAGGAAAGTGAAAAGTTCACAGCTTGAGGGAAAAGAGGAGGAGAGATGGTTTTATCAGAAACAGCTTCACTTTCATATTCAAGAGACACTATAGCAGGCTTTTAAAACTACAGCATCACCTGTTTTTTCAACTGGCATTTAGTTAAAGATTGGTATGCCATAGTGAACCATTAGCATCCAAAACAACCTAAAAAGCATCTATAACGATCGTTGTAAAAATAAAAGAAAAAGGGATAACTTGTCACTAACGCTATGAGTATTATTCAGACAGAAATCGCATCCAGTATTGTTCATTTGTTTTGTTAGACTTCAGTGCGGCTTTTGACATTATTGATCATTAGATTAGATTAAACTTTATTGTCATGGAACAAGTACACTACAACGAAATGCAGTTTGCATCTGACCAGAAGTGCAAATAAAAGAGTGCAAAAAATGTACAAGTGAAACAATTAAATACAATGTATGTTATTAAGTGGGATGTATAAATGTGCAATGAAGGCAAATGGCAAGTACAAATGTGCAATGAAGGCAAATGGCAAGTACAAATGACAAGTCTTAATGTGCAATGAAGGCAAATTGAAAGTACAAATGACAAGTCTTAATGTGCAATGAAGGCAAATTGAAAGTGAAAAGATGCATGCAACTGAATTGCAGGGATAGCAGCAATGAGGTTACTGAGGTAGACATGTACAACTGAAACATTTCCTTAATCAGACTTTGAAAAGCAATGTCAGAGTCCAGTAGTACCGTGAAGAATGCAAAGAGAGTAATGCAACAAGGTCCCTGAGAGGCAGTACTAAGCGGTGGGCAGGTGGATATAGCTAGTGCAGTGTCATAGAGCTCATAGTCTGCTGCTGAAAAAACGTATGTGTGATGGCTTTACACCCCCAGCTATATTTATGATAAAGAGTTACCTGTCTAACAGAACACAGAGGGTGTTCTTTAATGGAAGCCTTTCCACCATAATCCAGGTAAAATCAGGATTTCCCCATGGCAGCTGTCTAGGCCCATTACGTTTTTTAATTTTTACTAATGACATGCCACTGGCTTTGAGTAAAGCCAGAGTTTCTATACATGTCAGCTACTACAGCGACTGAAATGACTGCCACACCTAACAAAGAGTTGCAGTTAGTTTCAGAGTGGGTGGCAAGGAATAAGTTAGTCCTTGTAAGCGGTGCGTAACTGGCTGCAGGGAAGTCAGGCGCAGGAGAGCAGAAATGGGTAACAACCGGAGCAGTTTAATGTTGCAAAAACCCAAACTGCACCCAGAACAGCAAAATACGGGTAGAAATAACCCGTCGCACACCAGTCTGAAATGTACAATACACTTACAACAAACAATTCCACACACAGACATGGGGGGAACAGAATGGAGCAAACGGTGTACGCCGGGGCCTCCTCGATGTCCAGAGGGGGGCGGAGGAACCTCCCGCACCTCAGACTCCTGGAGCGAACCAGCCACCACCGGCCTGAGGAGAGACACATGGAACGAGGGGTTAATACGGTAATCGGGGGGAGCTGTAACCTGAAACACACCTCGTTCAGTCTCCTCAGGACTTTAAATGGCCCCACAAACCCCGGACCCCGCCTCCGGCAGGGCAGGCTGAGGGGCATGTTTCGGGTGACGGTCTGTGCTGGCTTTCTGGCGCAGCACGGCGCACTGAAGGTGGACATGGGCGGCGTCCCATGTCTCCTCCGCACGCTGGAATCTCCACCGCAGGAGCCTCGGTCTCTGACTCTGATGCCAAGGAGCCAGAACCGGCAGATACCCCAGTACGCACTGGAAGGGGGAGAGGTTAGTTGAGGAGTGGCGAAACAAGTTCTGGGCCATCTCTGCCCAGGGCACGAACGCCGCCCACTCCCCCGGCCGGTCCTAGCAATAAGACCGCAGAAACCTACCCACATCCTGGTTAACCTGTCTGATACAAGTGGGATGCTAGCGTCCCACCTCGACAACAGCCAGTGAAATTGTAGTGCGCCAAATTCAAAACAACAGAAATCCCATAATTAAAATTCCTCGAACATACAAGTATTATACACCATTTTAAAGATACATTTCTTGTAAATCCAACCACAGTGTCCAATTTCAAATAGGCTTTACGGCGAAAGCACACTTTGTGATTATGTTAGGTCAGCGCCTAGACACAGAAAACAATACAGCCATTTTCTAGCCAAGGAGAGGGCTCAAAAAAGTCAGGAATAGCGATTAAATGAATCACTAACCTTTGATGATCTTCATCAGATGGCACTCCCAGGTCTCCATGTTAGACAACAAATGTTTGTTTTGATCAACAAAGTTCATCTTTATGTCCAAATACCTGCGTTTAGTTCAGAAATCCAAAGGCACAATGCGAGCTCATAACACCAAGACGAAAAGTCAAAAAAAGTACAATAAAAGATAGTAGAAACATGTCAAACGATGTTTAAAATCAATCCTCAGGTTGTTTTTGTCATAAATAATCAATATTTCAACTGGACAAAAGCTTCTTCAATGGAAAAGGTAAACAAGAAATGCACACTCCTGATCACGCGCTTGGTTCATGTCTGGAAATTTCCACTGTCCTCTCATTGAAAGCGGTGTATCTCCCTCATTTTTCAAAGTAAAAGCCTGAAACAATGCCTAAAGACGGGTCACATGTAGAGGAAGCCATAGAGTGTGAACTGAGTCCTATGTCTTTGTATGGTGGATAGGCTTTCAATGGAAAAACAGCCTTTCAAAATAATAGTACTTCCTGGTTGGATTGTCCTCGGGTTTTCGCCTGCCATATCAGTTGTTATACTGACAGACATTATTTTAACAGTTTTGTAAACTTTAGAGTGTTTTCTATCCAAATCTACTAATTATCTGCATACCCTAGCTTATGGGCCTGAGTAGCAGGCAGTTTAATTTGGGCACGCTTTTCATCCAAAATTCCGAATGCTGCCCTTTACCCCCCTCAAGCCAATGTCTCCACGCCTTCAAAGCCTTGACGACAGCCAACAGCTCCCGGTCCCCCACGTCATAGTTTTGCTCCACCTGGCTGAGCTTCCTCGAGAAGAAGGCACAAGGGTGGAGCTTCGGTGGCGTACCCGAGCGCTGAGAGAGCACGGCTCCTATCCCAGCCTTGGACGCTTCCACCTCCACTGTGAACGCCAAAGAGGGATCCGGATGGGCCTGCACGGGAGCCAAGGTAAACAGAGCCCTTAGGTGTGGCAGGGTAGCCTAGTGGTTAGAGCGTTGGACTAGTAAACGAAAGGTTGCAAGTTCAAATCCCCGAGCTGACAAGGTACAAATCTGTCATTCTGCCCCTGAACAGGCAATTAACCCACTGTTCCTAGGCTATCATTGAAAATAAGAATTTGTTCTTATCTGACTTGCCTAGTAAAATAAATTAGGTGAGTGAGAATTTTAACAAAGATAATCTGAAAACAAGGCTCTCTAAATTTTAACAACATATCGAATGCGCGACCCGGGCAGGCAGCATTCTGGATCATTGCTCCTCTAACTTCCCGCGACGCATACAAAGCCCTCCCTCGCCCTCCTTTTGGCAAATCTGATCACGACTCCATTATGTTGCCCCCAGCCTATAGACAGAAACTAAAACAGTAAACGGCCGTGCTCAGGTCTGTTCAACGCTGGTCTGACCAGTCAGATTCCACGTTTCAAGATTGTTTCGATGTTGTACCAACGGTGACAATTAAAACCTTCCCCAACCAGAAACCATGGATTGATGGCAGCGTTCACGCAAAACTGAAAGCGCGAACCACTGCTTTCAATCATGGCAAGGCAAACAGAAACATGACCGAATACAAACAGTGTAGCTATTCCCTCAGCAAGGCAATCAAACAAGCAAAGTGTCAGTTTAGAGACAAAGTAGAGTCACAATTCAACGGCTCAGACACGAGACGCATGTGGCAGGGTCTACAGTCAATCACGGATTACAAAAAGAAAAGAATCCCCGTCGAGGACACCGATGTCTTGTTCCCAGACAAAGCTAAGGTAACTGATCTAAATGACTATCGCCCCGTAGCACTCACTTCCGTCATCATGAAGGGCTTTGAGAGACTAGTCAAGGACCATATCACCTCCACCCTACCTGACACCCTAGACCGACTCCAATTTGCTTACCGCCCCACTAGGTCCACAGACGACGCAATCACACTGCCCTAACCCATCTGGCCAAGAGGAATACCTATGTAAGAATGCTGTTCAATGATTACAGCTCAGCATTTAACACCATAGTACCCTCCAAACTCGTCTCGACCCCGCCCTGTGCAACTGGATCATGGACTTCCTGACGGGCAGCTCCCAGGTGGTGAGGGTAGAAAACAACATCTCCACCCCGCTGATCCTCAACACTGGAGCCCCACAAGGAGCCAATTATTCCTTAGGCCGCCTCTCCTTCCAGTTCTTTGCTGCCAATGACTGGAACAAACTGTAAAAATCTCTGAAGCTGGAGACTCTTACCTCCCCCACTAGCTTTAAGCACCAGCTGTCAGAGCAGCTCACAGATTACTAGACCTGTACATAGCTCATCTGTAAATAGCCCATCCAATCTACCTCATCCCCATACTGTATTAATTTATTTATTTATCTTGCTCCTTTGCACCCCAGTATCTCTATGTGCACATTCATCTTCTGCACACCCTACCATTCCAGTGTTTAATTGCTATATTGTAATTACTTCGCCACCATGGCCTATGTATTGCCTTTACTCTCTTATCCTACCTCATTTGCACATGCTGTATATAGATTTTTCTACTGTATTATTGATTGTATGTTTGTTTATTCCATATGTAACTCTGTGTTGTTGTGTGTCGAACTGCTTTGCTTTATCTTGGCCAGGTCGCAGTTGAAAATGAGAACTTTTTCTCAACTAGCCTACCTGGTTAAATAAAGGTTAAATAACACAAATAAAAAATAAAAAAAATGATTGGACATTATTTGTAATGGCACACACCTGTCACCAAGTTCCCACAGTTGACAGCCCATGACAGAGCAAAAAGCAAGCCATGAGGTTGAAGAAATTGTCTGTAGAGCTCAGAGACAGAATTATGTCAAGGCACAGATCTGGGGAAGGGTACGAACAAATGTCTGCAGCATTGAAGGTCCCCAAGAAAACAGTGGCCTCCATCATTTTTAAATGGTAGAAGTTTGGAACCACCAAGGCTATTCTTAGAGCTGGCCGCCTGGCTAAACTGAGTAATTGTTGGAGATTTGCCTTGGCCAGGGAGGTGATCAAGAACCTGATGATCTCCAGAGTTCCTCTGTGGAGATGGGAGAACCTTACAGAAGCATAACCATCTTCACAACACTCCACCAATCAGGTCTTTATGGTAGAGTGGCCAGACGGAAGCCACTTTTCAATAAAAGGCACTTGACAGCCCCCTTGGAGTTTGCCAAAAGGCACGTGAAGACTCTCAGACCATGAGAAACAGATTCTCTGGTCTGATGAAACCAAGATTGAACTGCTTGGCCTGAATGCTAAGCGTCACGTCTGGAGGAAACCTGGAACCAGCATGATGTGGGGATGTTTTTCAGCGGCAGGGACTGGGAGACTAGTCAGGATCGAGGGAAAGATGAACTGCGCAAAGTACAGAGAGATCCTTGATGAAAACCTGCTCCAGAGCACCCAGGACCTCAGACTGGGGCGAAGGTTCAGCGTCCATCAGGACAATGACCCTAAACACACAGCCAAGACAACGCACGAGTGGCTTCGGGACAAGTCCCCGAATGTGCTTGAGTGGCCGAGCCAAAGTCCGGACTTGACCCCAATCGCACATCTCTGGAGGGACCTGAAAACAGCTGTGCAGCGACACTCCCCATCCAACCTGACAGATCTTGAGAGGATCTGCAGAGAAAAACTTGTAGCATCATACCCATGAAGACTCAAGACTACAATCGCTGCCAAAGGTGCTTCAACAAAATACTGAGTAAAGGGTCTGAATACTTATGTAAATGTGATATTTACATTTTTTTATTTAACCTGTTTTTGCTTTGTCATTATGGGGTATTGTGTGTTGATTGAGGAGGGGGAAAAAAGATTTAATCCAATTTAGAATAAGGCTGTATTGTAACAAAATCTGGAAAAAGTCATGGGGTCTGAAAATTGTCCGAATGCACCGTATAAAAGTTACTGAAAATAGTGTAATGTTGTAGAATTTTGTTTTAATAATAATAGACTTACAACACCTGACTGCCCTGATGCAACCAAGGATCCTGGAACACACCATCTGGAAATTAAAACAATTGGAAAAAGACACATTGGCTTCAGAACCCTCAGAATAGTATGGAGGTTGTACTGTATATTTACTACATTACTAGCAACACGTAGACCTCTGAATGGGACTTTGACCAACAATACAAAAGAAGAAATCATGAAAATAAAGAGACCCTGCTTGTAAAAAAAATATCCAATATGAAAGTTGGTTGAGAGGGTATAATACAGTATATTTCTGATGTATTTTGTAATTTACAATATTTTTCCATGCCCTGAGCAGACCCATACATACAGATCCAGATTCAGTCTGTAAAAGAAAGATTAAAACATTATCTTTAGCTCTCATAGTACAAAATTAGCAGAGTGAAATTCAAAATGTTGGTGATGAATTAATACCTTAGGATGTATACTGGGCTTCTTCAAAATCTCTTTGACTGCTGCTTCATTGCGATGACACTCCAATAGTCCCTGGCTCTCTTGGAAGAGACAGTCCACTGTGAGTATTACATCACCTCTGGTCACTAGTCTGCTGCTGTCAGGTACAGTGTCTTCTGAGTGGAAGCCAGTATCTCTCACATAACTATAATGAGATTCACTTTCTATGATCTATCTCCCTCTCTGCTCTGATACACATGAGCCTACAACTCTCATCTCTCCAGCGTTGCACTTTGTCATTTCTTTCCTAATAGTGCAATAGCCGCGCAAAGGGTTCTGAAGGAACTGCAGCACCCCTGATGAATTTAAATACATTTGACAAAGTTATAGAATTACTGCTGTCTAATCAGAAATACAGTGCATTGCGAAAGTATTCGGCCCCCTTGAACTTTGCGACCTTTTGACACATTTCAGGCTTCAAACATAAAGATATAAAACTGTATTTTTTTTGTGAAGAATCAACAACAAGTGGGACACAATCATGAAGTGGAACGACATTTATTGGATATTTCAAACTTTTTTAACAAATCAAAAATTGAAAAATTGGGCGTGCAAAATTATTCAGCATGCAGACAAAACAGACCTTTAGCAAAATGTCAAATACAATTGAGGGAAAACACAGGTTGTAAAGCAAATCGTTCCTGCTGAAAAGAGAAGACTTATCCGTCTGCTGTAGGAGAACAAAATATTGTTTTACAAAAGAGGATAGGCTTTTGGAATGAAAGAATTGGCCATCTCCAGTAAGTAAACTGTACATCATTGGGTGAGTAAGGAATTTTAGAACTATAATTTCATCCTCACAGTGTAGCCTGCATTATGAGTCTCCACACACATAAACCTAGGCTATTGATGGATTCAAGACAAGGTCGTTTTTATTGATCTCAGATTATCAGTTTGTCAGTGTCAAAGTAGCCTGCCATTTCCATAATTTGTGCGTTATTAAAATATATTCTGCCAAAATCTCCAGTCATGTAAAATGAAGTAGAATTGCATGAAATGCATTTATAAAAGGCCACATTTTTCTCGGATGCAAGGCTACTAAAATGTTCTCTATGTCTGCAACTTCTGTAAGTGCCTCTGCTCTACTGCTCTATATCACTTCGGAAATGTGAGGACATGAATGCAATGCTTTATTATAAAGGTGTTTTTTTTCATGCGTTCCAGTACCTCAGAACTCCCCAGGTCACCCCACTCTTGCGCTCACTGATGTTCAATCTACATCAACTCTGATATGGAAATAGAACAGATAGAAGAGATGTGTGTGTTTCAAAAACAAAGGGAAGGGGTGTGTGTTCAACAATGCCGGCTAGTGGCTAGTGAAACAGCTACTAACCCCTCTGCACGAAAGGCATGAGTCAGGGGCGACCGATGAAAACCGGTTATCACAGATATCGTTAATTAACCAGATGAATGAGAGCATTAGATCTTCTACACAGGACACCCCATAGACCCCCGCCATTAAAGCCCATGTCCGAAGAGTCTGAAACGCAATACAATGTTTTTGAGGAATTGGAAAATTGTCTAATAAATCAGGAGGGAGATGGTATTGATAGAAGTGTCCAGGTTGTGTACCGAAAGAAATTCAACAATACAGAGATTCGACAGTTTTTTAATTTCACATGGGTGAATCAGAACCTTGACTATGTGGTGTTTTATGTGATGATATTGGATACTCTGAACGTACTGTTAGACAGGGCAAGAGATTATGGCGAACCTCGTGATGTCTTACAGTTGGAAATTTGTGGAGATAGCCTGCATAACACTGTATCTCTTATTTTACCCAATGGTGAAGCAGATCTTGAACAATTTATAGCCCTGCTGGAACGACTTGTTCAGTCAAATTTATCCGTCATAGCCGATAGGACCCTCGAGCTTGTAGTGCAAATAATACGTCAACCCCAGGGTGGTGGGGGTCAGAGAAGGAAGCTAGATAGCCTAATGCAATCAGAAAACATAAGCAATAAGCAATGGTAATAAGCTATGCTTTGCAATAGGCCTAGCATATTTACTCAACCCTGGGTGTTGTCGTGTCTTTACTATCATTAACTGAAGACTGATAGTTTTTATCAAAGATTCTCTGTAATTAGTTATTACGCGATTAGACTGATTAATCATGTAACCGTAATTACTAGGAAGTCGGGACACCAAGGAAAAATATTCAGATTACAAAGTTATCATTTCCTAAAATAACTTCTCAGATATTTTATCTGATCAATAAGTCTTTGAATTCAAGAATGATTTACTTTACCTCAAAGTAAGTCTCATTCCAAACATCGTAAATTGTTGGTTATCTGCACAAACCCAGTAATCCCGATCTCTCAGGGTTGTTAGACTTTTGAATGACTTTTGAATGACTATGATTAAATTCAATTGAACATTTGTGGCATTCTTGAAACATTTGACTTGAGCATAGGCCTTGATTACACGGTCTTAAAGGACACATATCTTGCACTTGTATGATGCTGTAGTATATCTTTGATCCGTTTTTGGTCATTTTTGGTCAAAAATTCTTTAATAGATTTGGGGAAATGTGAAAAACCGGGGGGAAAGCCGTAGGAATAAAAAAAAATATATTTTTCTTCCTCCTTCGTCTTCTAATGTCACAGCTTGCCAATGTTCACCCGGCATGTGTTTAGGATGGGTATTGACAATAAGCATGGCCGGCCGCTCCGGCCATTTCTCAGTAAGCAATTCATCACAAGCCAACACTGTCACGCCCTGACATTAGAGATCCTTTTTATGTCTCTATTTGGTTTGGTCAGGGTGTGATTTGGGGTGGTTATTCTATGTTCTATTATTTGTATTTCTATGTTTTGGCCGGGTAGGGTTCTCAATCAGGGACAGCTGTCTGTCGTTGTCTCTGATTGAGAACCATACTTAGGTAGCCCTTTCACCACCTGTCTTTGTGGGAAGTTGACTTTTGTTTATGGCACATAACCTGTAGCTTCACGGTTTGTTTTGTAGTGTTTATTGTTTTGTTCAGTGTCTTTTCTAAATAAAATAATATGTACGCTCACCACGCTGCACCTTGGTCCAGTTCCTTCAACAGCAGTGACAGAACTTCCCACCACCAAAGTACCAAGCAGTGTGGTCAGGAGGAGAGGACACGACAGAAACCTGAGAGGCAGCCCCAAAATATTTTTTTGGGGGGGGGCAGATGACGTGGGTGTCAGTGCTGCGGGGTGAGTCCGAGACCGAGGAGGAATTCTTGGACCGTTTGAGCGAGGAGTGGTTGGCAGTGGAGAGGGACGAAAGAGTTTGGAGGGGTTGGAGTGTGGAGCAAGACAGTCGATTTGAGGAGCATGTGACCCTTCAGGCACCATGCTTTGTGGTTACACGTACTGTGTCGCCGGTACGCATCCACAGCCCAGTGTGTCCTGTGCCAGCGCCCCGCAGTTGCCGGGCTAGGGTAAGCATCCAGCCAGAATGGGTTGTGACAGCTCTGCGCTCCAGACCTCCGGTGCATCTCCACAGCCCAGTATATCCTATGCCAGCTCCACGCACCCAGTCCACGCACCCAGTCTCCTGTACATCTGCCCAGCCCGGTAAGCCCTGTGCAAGCTCTCCCAGAGCCAGGCCTCCTGTGTGTCTCTCCACTCGCGTGATGATCCATGGCAAGAAGCCTCGCGTGATGATCCATGGCAAGAAGCCTCGCGTGATGATCCATGGCAAGAAGCCTCGCGTGATGATCCATGGCAAGAAGCCTCGCGTGATGATCCATGGCAAGAAGCCTCGCGTGATGATCCATGGCAAGAAGCCTCGCGTGATGATCCATGGCAAGAAGCCTCGTGTGATGATCCATGGCGCGAAGACACGGAGTCATGGTACAAAGCCTCCAACGAAGGCCTACAGTCCGGAGCCCCCAGCGACGCCCTCCAGTCCGGAGCCCCCAGCGACGTCCTCCCGTCCGGAGCCCACAACGAGGGTCCCCGCACCAGAGGTGCCACCAAAGTGGGGTGAGCCTGTGGTAGAGCGGAGTCTGCGTCCCGCATCTGAGCCGCCACCGCGGATAGATGCGCACCCAGACCCTCCCCTATAGGTTTAGGTTTTGCGGCCGGAGTCCGCACCTTTGAGGGGGGGGGGGGGGGGGGGGGGGGGGTACTGTCACACCCTGACATTAGAGATCCTTTTTATCTCTATTTGGTTTGGTCAGGGTGTGATTTGGGGTGGGTATTCTGTTCTATTATTTGTATTTCTATGTTTTGGCCGGGTAGGGTTCTCAATCAGGGACAGCTGTCTATCGTTGTCTCTGATTGAGAACCATACTTAGGTAGCCCTTTTCCCACCTGTCTTTGTGGGAAGTTTACTTTTGTTTATGGCACATAGCCTGTAGCTTCACGGTTTGTTTTGTAGTGTTTATTGTTTTGTTCGGCGTCTTTTCTAAATAAAATAATATGTACGCTCACCACGCTGCACCTTGGTCCAGTTCCTTCAACAGCCGTGACAAACACTCCACAAAGTTGTTTTCCAATCAATCGGTTCATGAGCCCTTCCAACTCTTGGATATTCATGTCTTTGCTCAACGATCCTTAATAATAATCCACTAAGACCTGTCTTCGGGCATTCACTTCCAAGATTGAATCAGAGCATGCATAAACAATCATGCTAACGGTACAGACTAAAGGTGTACGGAAACGCATTTCCAGCCTGAGGTTACCTTGGGACACCACAGACAGATTTCCTGAGGTGTCATCAGGTGATAAATTGAAAGCATACAATGTGTAACCCTCTGAAAAATAATTTCTGTCAATAGCTAAAGAGATCTTTTAGATGCCTCCCGGTAGCCAGGAATAGATTGTAAAATTCTCGCACAGATATGTTAAATTGCAGTTGGAAAGCCTTAGCAGGGACCTGACGTCCGTCCTGACAGAGAGCTACATACTCTGCATTGAAGTGTTGAAAATTAAATGGGTTTTTATGTAAGCTGCCCGTATTAGAGGCGTTATCCCCCAATCCTATAACAATGTGTCAGGGTAGAGGGCCTAGAAAAAGGTTTTCTTGACTGCAGATTCTACTGGCCACAGGTATGCTAAAGGTTTTCATGGTAACTCTTTGGAGGGGTAAATGGCCTTTCCTTTCATCAAAGCCTGTGAGTGACCCAGACAAACTGTTGGAGATACAGACACTGTAAATAAAAAGTGTTGCCCCCAACACGTTTAAACAAGTCCCCGTCCTGGGCAGACATCAGGCAAAACTCATAATTGGCCCTGGTTAATTTTAGTCTTAAATCAACCGAATTTAAGAGTAAACGTTCTTGAAAGAAAATGTTAGTGTATAGGCCCTAGCAGATGACACTCTCGAGATTCGGCACAGAGTACTCTTTTTGTCGTTTTTGGTCCAGACCTCCTCACTTTACCACGTCTTTGACTTACTGAGTTTCTTTTAATGGTTAACCTCCGCTTTTTAGGGGCAGGCCTGCGCCTTATACCCGGAGGTCTCTTTTGTTGGTCTTCGAGACAACATAAGCCCCTTCTGGTCATAGCATTGGCTACAACCTCACTATATTTTTAACCACTGATTTTAACTGTGGTTTGGCTATGCTGAGGCCTCTCTTCATAAACGGTAAAACCATTCTAAAGAGGTTACGAAGTATACCTCCTATCCCCGAACCCTACATGGTCAGGGATCCATAATAGCCGGGTAACCCATTACCCACTTGAGCAACATAGTATGAGACATAGCGGTTAGGGTCGAGATGTTGGTGGTCCATAACCCTTTAAATGTATTTGTATTATGTTTATAAAAAGATATAATACTAATATTATATTATACACTGCTCAAAAAAATAAAGGGAACACTAAAATAACACATCCTAGATCTGAATGAATGAAGTATTCTTATTAAATACTTTTTTCTTTACATAGTTGAATGTGCTGACAAAATCACACAAATTATCAATAGAAATCAAATGTATCAACCCATGGAGGTCTGGATTTGGAGTCACTCAAAATTAAAGTGGAAAACCACACTACAGGCTGATCCAACTTTGATGTAATGTCCTTAAAACAAGTCAAAATGAGGCTCAGTAGTGTGTGTGGCCTCCACGTGCCTGAATGACCTCCCTACAATGCCTGGGCATGCTCCTGATGAGGTGGCGGATGGTCTCCTGAGGGATCTCCTCCCAGACCTGGACTAAAGCGTCCGCCAACTCCTGGACAGTCTGTGGTGCAACGTGGCGTTGGTGGATGGAGCGAGACATGATGTCCCAGATGTGCTCAATTGGATTCAGGTCTGGGGAACGGGCTGGCCAGTCCATAGCATCAATGCCTTCCTCTTGCAGGAACTGCTGACACACTCCAGCCACATGAGGTCTAGCATTGTCTTGCATTAGGAGGAACCCAGGGCCAACCGCACCAGCATATGGTCTCACAAGGGGTCTGAGGATCTCATCTCGGTACCTAATGGCAGTCAGGCTACCTCTGGCGAGAACATGGAGGGCTGTGCGGCCCCCCAAAGAAATGCAACCCCACACCATGACTGACCCACCGCCAAACCGGTCATGCTGGAGGATGTTGCAGGCAGCAGAACGTTCTCCACGGCATCTCCAGACTCTGTCACGTCTGTCACATGCTCAGTGTGAACCTGCTTTCATCTGTGAAGAGCACAGCCAGTGGCGAATTTGCCAAACTTGGTGTTCTCTGGCAAATGCCAAACGACCTGCACGGTGTTGGGCTGTAAGCACAACCCCCACCTGTGGACGTCGGGCCCTCATACCACCCTCATGGAGTCTGTTTCTGACCGTTTGAGCAGACACATGCACATTTGTGGCCTGCTGGAGGTCATTTTGCAGGGCTCTGGCAGTGCTCCTCCTTGCACAAAGGCGGAGGTAGTGGTCCTTCTGCTGGGTTGTTGCCCTCCTACGGCCTCCTCCACGTCTCCTGATGTACTGGCCTGTCTCCTGGTAGCGCCTCCATGCTCTGTACACTACGCTGACAGACACAGCAAACTTTCTTGCCATCCTGGATGAGCTGCACTACCTGAGCCACTTGTGTGGGTTGTAGACTCCGTCTCATGCTACCACTAGAGTGGAAGCACCGCCAGCATTCAAAAGTGACCAAAACATCAGCCAGGAAGCATAGGAACTGCGAAGTGGTCTGTGGTCTCCACCTGCAGAACCACTACTTTATTGGGGGTGTCTTGCTAATTGCCTATAATTTCGCCTTATTGTCTATTCCATTTGCACAACAGCATGTGAAATGTATTGTCAATCAGTGTTGCTTCCTAAGTAGACAGTTTGATTTCACAGAAGTGTGATTGACTTGGAGTTACATTGTGTTGTTTAAGTGTTCCCTTTATTTTTTTGAGCAGTGTATTTGTAGAGAGGTTTTTGTGGGTCTAAAGTGGAGTTTTACAATCGTTTTACCATAAGTAAATTAAATGTTTTCGTTCTGATCCGTTTTAAGCTCAACCAGAATGTTTTCAATATATTTCTTGCTTACAGGTATGTAGTGTCGTAGTTGACAGTGACTATATCACCATCCTTTCCATCTATATGAACTGTTCTCAGGAGGGGCTGTCGTGGAAATTTCCTCTATTTACCAAATCATGGGAGCAAACCACACACACAAGTCAGAGTTAGTTATAAAAGTCCATCTTTAATTATATGAGCTCTATCACAACCCTGTGACTCTCAGATAAATTCAGTGTCTCTCAGTGAATTCTCTGAGAGCCCCTTCCACATTGTAAATGAGGTCCTTTATAGTAAAGACACACACACAGGATAAGACAGCATAGACATAATTCATCGTTCAGCTTTGTCTCCTTTCCCAAACCCCAGAACTATAAACCAATCCTCCAAATCAACAGGCATATATCAAATTGTCATTTAGATACAACCAACTCAAAATACAACCAATCCTGGACAAGCTCACGGAGAGGAGAATGATTCCAGACACTGCCATCTCCGATGGGAAAACTAGGGAGTGAACTGGCACACACACAGTGGAGCAAAAGATATGCTTACACATGATGACACTTTGACCTCTCCCCTCTCAGCGGCCATGCAACTTAGTCTTGACATAGAACAGATACTGCAACCCTGCCCACAGTATTATACAAAATACCATTCTGATGAGAATTAACTTACACACATTGATAAATATAAAACATCTTACATATGTTACCAACCAATTCTGAATCTTCCCTAACAGGGCACACAACTGTCTCCGACCCTTTGATAGGATAGGATGTCGGTATAAACAAATATGTTGTAAAATCCTACATGTATATCCGCAGGGAATGGGAATAATTTATCTTTCACATACGTCCATTTATTGGGACCCATCCCCAACATGTAGGCTAAATTACAGCTGGTCTTTATACCCCCATCAGCATCCCCTGAGATTTGTAGACTTTTATGTATAGGGTTGTAGAGCAAGAGTATTTCCATATTGTTCTGGGTTAGGAGTTCATTCAACTCTGAGACGATCCGGTCGACGGTTCTATAAAACCCTTTTTTAAGCTTAATAAGTTTTGCAGGTTCCGATATCCTTTTGCAAAAAAAATCACGGTCCTTATCTTTGATATTATACCAACTATGGGGGTATGTAAGCTCGTTGAGACCTACTTCCCAGGCCTCTGATAACTCTATAGGCTTTGGAAAATTGGTTGTATAATTCAAACTTTGGTTATTACGATATATATGTGAAAACGCATTACTGGGGAGAGTCAGGTAGAAGCCGCTGTGTTCCATGATGCACTCCTGTGTACACACGAATGTTGTTGTATTTATCATGCATGAGGGTTTAAGTTAACCCCTGATGCCTCCACCACATCGTGCTCTAATACCCAACTGTTGAACTTTTGGGGCCAGTTTTTCCAGCGGACCAACACCCATTTTTTACCCCTTTCTCTCTTTTGATCTAGAATCTCCTCCATGTGAAAGACTTTGTCTTTACCCAACTGTACCTTCTGTAATTCCTTCTCATAAAAATATCCATCTATAAGCTCCCCGTCATAATCTTTAAACGTGTATACAGGGGGTATGCGCGGTAGACATTCGGTAACGGTGGACACCTCTTCGCTGTAACCTTGCTCATATATTTGGTCGAAAAAACACCCCTCAACTTGGATATACACACCAAGTCCCCCACTATGAATTTAAAATGTAAAAAAATTCTTACATCGAAGGGGGAACAAACCATACAGATTTTTAAAGACTCGGAAAGAGTTTTCAGAAGAGACCTCGGAGGGCTTCATCTGTATATTCTTTTGGTAGCTGTTGTTGTACCCCTTTACTAAATCTTGAACTATATTGATATATCTATGCATGTTGTGAGCTGTAAAATATCGCCACATCCGCTCCTTCAGAGTTCTGTTAAAGCGTTCAACAACTGAAGCTTTCAAATCCGAGCCTGTAGCAAACTGTACTATATTGTGCTTCTTCATGAGTTTCTGAAAAGTATTATTAAAAAATTATTTTCCGCAATCAGTCTGCACTTTCTGGGGGCTCCTCCTTCCTTCAAGATAGAGTCGAAGGCCAGGGTCACCTCTGCCCCTCTCTTATTTTTAAAGCCCCTTACAAATGCTATTTTAGAGAAAATATCTATAACCGTTAGCATATAGCGATTTCCATCATTTCTATCTGCAAGGGCCTGCATGTCACATAGATCCACCTGAAACTGGACAAGGGATGAGTAGAAAAAACTCTTTCTTGGAAATTGTTTTCGTACAGGTTTATGTAGAGCATCCTGCTCGGCTAACCACTCATTCACTTTAGCAGCTACCTGTTTCTTCGGCTATAGCTCTCTGTAAACGCTCCTTACCACCATAAGACCCGGGGTTAGAGGGGTTATAATAAATGTTTTCAACATCTGCTCCGCCATCCTTCTTGCCTCTCTGAGGTACAATAATGTTAATGAGCCACATTCAAATAACGACAACATTTCATTTTCATTTTGAATTTAGATGTTTTTTTTTTTGCAAACATCAAGTATTACGTATACAGACAATTCAGGATTCGTTGCAGGATACTTGTCCCCGTTTTCTCAACAATCCCAGCATGCAACACCCTGTATATTTGGTATAGATTTACAGGCTTGTGTCGCTGAATTTTTAAAACACACACATCCACTATATAAACACCAAATATGATATGTTACAATTAAATGGTGTTTCATTCAAATAAAGTAAAATCTTAGACAAAGTTGTTTCTAGTTCTTTAGAATCATCCACAAGACGGGATACCAGTTGTGTCCAATGTAGACTCTCGCCCGTTTGCTCCATTTTTAGCACACGCTCTACATTAGCCCAGGCATTGTGTGTTGTGTAGAACGATACAATGTTCACTTTATTTTCAATAATTTGATGCATAACATTTGTAAGTTCTCTCAAAAGAAAAAATTTATAACATCGTATGCATATAGTTGCCCATTGCTTTACATCTAAATAACAAATATGTATTGTCACTTGGTCTCTTGGGGTTTATTGAGCCAGAAAGTCATCACATCAGCCACCACAGCTTCCCTGTATTTGTTGCCCACCAGGGTGTGTCGTATTTCTTTGAGTTTCTCGTGACCCCGTAAACTCTGGGAATAGATGGCACAAGACCCATAGACTCCAGGGCTCTGACCAGCGAAGGTATAAACCTGCAGGACCACAGTCTTTTCACCAGCTCCTCAAAATGGTTGAAGAAGTAGTATCTTGGGGGCTCGTATAGGCACGGATGACGGTGCTGGCTGGGGTGATTGATCTCACAACCGATGCATTTTTCTCTTATATACTCTCAAATCACAACATCTAAAAGTGTGGCTACAGAGGCCTTGATGGTGTCCAAAAAAATTGTACTGACCACCCCATCAAACACATCCTCAGGCTGTGTACATGTAGGAGGTGTCGGGGGTCTTGCCTGTGGGGAGTAGAATGGTGGGCTGCGAGGCATAGAGTCCTTAGGGTCTGGCCCCCATGACGTATCGGAGTCCTGGTATGTTGTATGAATATCCATGGTATATGCTGAAATGAAGAACTGAAGGCTTTAAGGGCCCTCCTTTTATTGTTGAACCAGTCCTTTCAGAGCGTGGTTAACGCAGCCGCGTACTTAGTTTTCTTCGGGGGCTGACCCTTTTAAGGATGTACCTTCTTGGGGTTCCTGTGAATCATAATCCTCAGGATTTGTATATATTATGCTCTTCCTTAGAATGAACAATGCTCTGCCGCTGTTGGCTCTGTACAAAAAAAGCTTTCAACAACTCTAACATTTTCAATTCCATTAGATCCCAACTTTTTTAAAAGGAATAAGCATGCGCAACATAAAATCCCCAGTCAGGCCACCATCACGAATGTTTTGGTTGCGGGTTTCCTCGTTGCTGATATAGAACTCCACGCATCCACATGGAAGTCCATTCTTTCTTTGTATTTTCAACCTGTGAAATATTCTTCCCGAGGAGTCAGGGGCACCTTCCCAACGGGTCTCGTAGCCCGTGATCAAGCTATACCCCTTTGTGTTAACTCTCTGTTCGGGACACACAACCTTGCGAAAAACCGGCCAGTCTTCAAGCCCGTAGTTCACTCCTAAAGTCTATAGAGCTTCACTCTAAAGGCCAGGTAATCAAAATGATACCCCAATTGCTGTCCATTAGACATCATCACTTGATCTTTCAGCGCAGTTGCGGGTGGTATTTGGGTTCTATACACACTTAGAAACCACTTTTTGGTGCATCGTATATTGTGGCTTTATACTTGGCCCTTTCTCTATGTTTCAGCCGCGGCCCTGCTTCCGTTGTTACAGTCATCACTGCTTTGCCACTGACAACAACCCTAAGGGAAATACAATAGGGTGGGTGTGGCGTCACCCTCTTTGAAATGTTCAAACACAATATAAAGCACAGGTGGCACCAGAAGCCTGCCTGCACCAGTCTCACCTATAAGGTCGTCAATAGTTACCACAGCCACAAAGTCATAAACCCCGCCTATTTCTATAATTTATCTTCTTAAAATGTGATTTTAAACCTAACCCTAACTTTAAACCTAACCTTGACCACACTGCTAACCTTATGCCTAACCCTAACCTTAAATTAAGACCAAAAAAACTAATTTTAGTTTTCATTATTTTTTTTTGCCTACATCCAGCTGCTGTGTCTGGATCAGGTAGAGTACTACTAGGAGGCGGAGCCATCGTAAGGTAATATGAAGACATAACTGATCTGGAATCTGTTTTGCGTTCTGCTCAACAAAACCTGTTCGTACTGGATGGCTGTAAGTAACCGCCCCTTTTACAGTCGTGGTGAATGAGATGGGAATCTCATTTGTTGTCTCGGCAAAGAGGGCGTTTCGGGAATGAAGTAATCTCAAAGAGGGTATGCAATATAGATAATTGATACTATAGGTTTTGTCGGAGCATTATTTTTAATTAGATATCCTCTTGAAAATTTCAGCATGGCCATTTGATGGTCTTTCTATTCAAATAACCGAATCCAACGAGTGGTTAGGCGGATCGTTGTCGGGGGGAAATGACAGAGGGGGACTAAAACAGGAAGGAATGGCAGCTAACCTTGCTAAGGAGTGTGCGGTACGGGTAGACGTTTCACAATGTAACGTTAAGTGCATCAAACAATTAAATTAGTAGGTGGCTACATTGTAGCCAAGTTGTTTGAGCGCGTGTAGTGCAACGGTTAGAACGTTTACATTATATCAGCATCCAGAGTGTAGATTTGCTGCAACGTCACTGCAAAGCAAGCGTTCCCCTTTTTTGTGTGGCTATTCGTGGAAAATGATGGTGGCTGTGGCTCTAGAAACACTGCTACTGCAACACTGCTCGAGTAAGGTACACTGCTGCACTGAATAAAACAGAACCAATGAGTTCATATTAGGCCTACCTTTGTATTCACACGGGCTCATCCTGCGTTTACATAAGGGTTGGTATGCCACGTGATTCTTCTTAATGTGGACATCAAATGACTAACAGAATGGATGTTCCCCAGACGAAATAATATTAAAGGCCTTTTATCAATTATGTGACGGTGATGATGTCTATTGATGGACTATGTCATAGAATAATTCAGGCCTGGTGTTGTTTTGCAGTACTGATCGGTCAGGTCAACTGCAATCATGGATCATCGTCAACTTCATCATCACACACAAGGAAGCATGTCACCATCATATGTGCCAAGGAAGAGGAAGGCTTCACAACCAAAACAAAAAAGTGGTGTTCCACTACCAGGTAAATGTCACTAAACCGTCACTGTCACTAGATGATTGACAAATTGTCAGTTTACTCAGCAAACTTTGGAGTACTGATAAATTACATTATGTCCAAATTTGTATCTGGCCAGTTGCAATTGCAGATGTCTTGAATCATCATTATGATTCATGTATGATCTTCATTGATGTATTTCATGCAGAATGTCTTGGAAACGCTCCTTCACTAGTGTTTTGTAAGGAAAGAGATTAACTAATGAAAATGTGACCATAATCCAACAGCTATCCAGAAGATGCCAGATATGAGTGTGATGAGCATGATTGGTGTTCCACCTAAGGTAAGAATAAATACATAGTCTTTCAGTTCTACTTGGCCATTATGAGTGTTCCTACCAAAGCATGGGTGCACTATTCCAGTCCTCAACATGAAAATATAACAACCATCATGAGGATCTAGAAATTATTTAGCATTAAGCCCTTCTACATCAACATATGATGGTCCTTAGTGCAGTGTTCACAATAAACCTTGTAAGATCCTGTGGGACACTGGATCTCTTCTTTACAGTTCTGTACTTGAATATTATAGAATGATGACCCCCATGCCCAGGCGACCCAAAAGATGAAAAGATCATATGGCAGAAAAAGGTCAATGGGCCCACTGTGAGTTTCCTTTATTTTAATTGGCGATTGCTGTATGTTTTCCTTCCCATCACTGACCTGTCCAATATTCTCAGATCTCCACAAGTTCAAAGTGTGTAGGTGATAGAGGCATTTGATCTGGGAAATAGTCTATGCTTGTGCACAGTTTTCACTGTGCAAAAGCTGACCAGAGTAGTTGTTGTCATGTGAGTTTGGTGCTGTGTGTCACTGTCTAGGTATGAGGATCTTCAGACTGTCTCTCTGGGTTCTGGTGTGGAGGATTCAACCAGCGAGACGTCCTGCTGCTCCGTGGTGTCTTCCAGCCTGGCTGTAGCCAACGGTGAGCTGCCTCCTCCTCCACCACTCTCTGCCAGACTGCCTCACAAGCTGGTGGCTAATGACTGCTGGCCCAACCAGGCCCCAGACACAAGCAGGGCCCAGGGCCGGGGTCAGGAACCACACTTGCCCTCCGATTTTGCGATTAAGAAAATTAGGAGAGTGGAGGTGGACAACAACAGCACACCTTCTGCTACAAATTTCCCTCAAGAAGTGAGACAGTCAGGTAGTTATGTTGCAACCATCACTTTATTGTCTTCTGACCCTATCTCTCTCAAGTTTTAGTTCATGTTAAATGTTTCCTTTGATGCAGTTCCAGTTCCTGTTGGAGGTGGGCATGTCCATAGCCATGTCCATAGCGGTCACTCAGTGGGAGGTGGGCATAGCAATATCTACAGCAGTCTCTCGGTTGGAGGTGGACATGCCCATAACCATGTCGACAGCAGTCACTTGGTAGGAGGTGGACATGCCCATAACCATGTCGACAGCAGTCACTTGGTAGGAGGTGGACATGCCCATAATCATGTCGACAGCAGTCACTTGGTAGGAGGTGGACATGTCCATAGCCATGTCGACAGCGGTCACTTGGTAGGAGGTGGACATGCCCATAGCCATTTTGACAGCGGTCACTCGGTTGGAGGTCGGCATGTCCATAGCCATTTTGACAGCAGTCACTTGGTAGGAGGTGGACATGCCCATAGCCATGTCCAAAGCGGTCACTTGCTTGGAGGTGGGCATCTCCAGAGCAGTTACCCTATTGGAGGTGAACTTGTCCAGAGCAGTTACTCTGTTGTAGGTGGACATGTTCATAAAAGTCACACTATTGGAGGTGTGACTATCCAGAGCAGTCACAGTCACCCAGCAGAGCCTACCGAGGAAGAGAAATCTAAAGTCTTCACCTTCACAACCAAGAAGGAACCCCCAGTCTACCCCCCAGGTGAGAGGACTCCCCAGGTGAAAAGATTAGCAAATAAAATATCACCATAGATTCAATCCCTAGCAACACTTTACATTAGTTCAGTTCATCCTATACCTGTGTAATAACACGCATTATTTTAGTAACCATGTTGTATTAACAATGTTACGTAATACTTTGGTAATTGCATTGTAATGTATTGTTCCTTATTCCACTTGTACAATAACAAAAAACACTCCACTTCCTGTGTGGAACAGGAAGTCAAGAAGAGAGGTGGCAGCTGATGATCCTGGGCAAAGGCCGAGTCACGTGCCCCAAGTGTAAAAGTGTGAGCAGGAAGACTGTGGATGGCCTGAAGAAACATATGGAGAGCTGCCGATTGGTGTGTGTGCCGTACTTACAATAACAGCCTCCCATGTTGCACTTGGTTCAACTGAATCTCAAAAACAAAACTAATGTGTTTCTTGTAGAATCCCTTCACGTGTCAGCAATGCGGGAAACAACTGAAGTCTTCCACGGGAATGAAGTACCACATCATGGCAGACCACAATAACCTGGTAAGGCCATTCTCCCATCTGACGCTGGTTTTGGTGTGTTCCATGTTGACATTGGTGTTAACTGTCTTGTTTTTCCAGCCCTCACCAGATGACATAAATGGCCTGAATGACCAGTCCATGAAGGAAAAATTGAGGAAGGTGCTGAAAAGGATGGGCAAATTAAAATGCTCGAAAGAGGTATGATTCCTTGATGGTGTCTGTATCTGAAATTCCAGTCACATTAACCATTGTTGGTAGTCTCCCTAGGCAGTCTGGTTGCCTCTCACATTAACAATGTTCTGACATACAGTACCAGTCAAAAGTTTGGATACACCTACTAATTCAAGGTTTTTTCTTTATCTTTAATATTTTCTACATTGTAGAATAATAGTGAAGACATTACATCTATGTAATAACACATATGGAATCATTTAGTTACCAAAAAAGTGTTAAACAAATATATTTTCTAGATGACAGCTTTGCACTCTCTTGGCATTCTCTCAACCAGCTTCACCTGGAATGCTTTTCCAACAATCTTGAAGGAGTTCCCACATATACTGACGCCTGTTGACTACTTTTCCTTCACTCTGCGTTCCAACTCATCCCTAACCATCTCAATTGGGTTGAGGTCAGGTGATTGTGGAGGCCAAGTCATCTGATGCAGCACTCCATCACTCTCCTTCTTGGTCAAATAGCCCTTACACAGCCTGGAAGTGTGTTTGGTCATTGCCCTGTTGAAACACAAATGATAGTCCCACTAAGCGCAAACCAGATGGGATGGCATATCGCTGCAGAAGGCTGTGGTAGCCATGCTGGTTAAGTGTGCCTTGAATTCTAAATAAATCACAGATAGTGTCATGAGCAAAGCACCGTCACACCTCCTCCTCCAAGCTTCATAATGGGAACAACGTATGCAGAGATCATCCGTTCACCTACTCTGCGTCTCACAAAGATATGCCGGTTGCAACCAAAAATCTCAAATTTGTACTCGTCAGACCAAAGGACAGATTTCCACCAGTCTAATGTCCATTGCTCGTGTTTCTAGGCCCAAGCAAGTCTTCTTCTTATTGGTGTCCTTTAGTGGTGGTTTCTACGCAGCAATTCGACCATGAAGGCCTGATTCACGCAGTCTCCTCTGAACCGTTGATGTTGAGATGTGTCTGTTGAACTCTGTGAAGCATTTATTTGGACTGCAATTTCTGAGGCTGGTAACTCTAATGAACTTACCCTCTGTAGCAGAGGTAACTATGGGTCTTCCTTTCCTGTGGCGGTCCTCGTGAGAGCCAGTTTCATTATAGCGCTTGGTGGTTTTTGCGACTGCACTTTTATTTCTTAAAGTAATGATGGACTGTTGTTTCTCTTTGCTTATTTGAGCTGTTCTTGCCATAATATGGACTTGGTCTTTTACCAAAATAGGGTTATCTTCTGTATACACCCCTACCTTGTCACAACACAACATATTGGCGCAAAAGCATTAAGTTAACTTTTTAACAAGGCACACCTGTTTTAATTGAATTGCATTCCAGGTGACTTCCTCATGAAGCTGGTTGAGAGAATGCCAAGTGTGTGCAAAGCTGTCATCAAAGCAAAGTGTGGCTACTTTGAAGAATCTAATATACAAAATATATTTTTATTTGTTTAACACTTTTTTTTGGTTGCCACATGATTCCATATGTGTTATTTCATAGTTTTTATGTCTTCACTTTTATTCTACAATGTAAAAATAAGGAAGAACCCTAGAATGAGTAGGTGTGTCCAAACTTTTGACTGGTGCTGTAGGTCTGGGATTTCATAGTCTACATCGTTGGTACATGGGAACTATAGATGTGTTTCACTCTAAAGGACTGTGTTACATTACAGGGCTGCACTGGTAGTTTCACCAGCATCATGGGTTACCTGTACCACATGAAGAAATGTGGGAAAGAGGAGTCTGAGCTGGAGAAGCTGCTTCTCAACTGCCAACACTGTGGCAAGGTCTACAAGTCCAAGGCAGGCCTGGAGTACCACCTCAAGTCGGAGCACGCACCAGTGAGTTCGCTATATTGCACTGCCTTTACAACAGGGATCTTCAACTAGATTCAGGGGTGGGTGGGGGAGGCACAAAATTGCAAATCATCTGTAGACCGCAAATTGACCACAATAATCAGAAATGGATATAATATTTGAATAAAACAATCATTTTAAACCTTGCTTACATTTGTATATGATCACATTTTGCGTGGGAATACTTGGGAGCAGATTTCCAAAATTATAATCAATTGGAGTTGATTTCCTGGTGTTTTTACGGTGTTTTATTTATTTAACCTTTATTTATACAGGTTTTTTCTCGTTGAGATAAAATCTCTTTTCCAAGAGAGACCTGGTCCAATAGCAGCAGGGGGAACAACGTTTCAGACATAACAACTTACACACACTAACACAACATTAAACAAAGCTATAAACACACATACAGTACAACAATTACATATTACATTAAAAACACAAACATCTTGACTAAAAACAGCTGGCTTAAAAACAATTACACTCTTCTATGATATATACATCGATCAAGTGTTTAAACTCCACCAACGAAACTAGATCATCACATTTTAAAATGTTCAGGAGAGGATTCCAGGACCACGGTGCTAAGTAACTAAAACTATTTCTACCATGACCTGTTCTAATTTTTGGTACTGTTAGAAGCAAATCAGAATGGGACCATCATTTATATTTATTTACTGACCTGACTAAAAAAGAACAGAGATAAAATTTCATTTTACCCAACATGGCCTTATAAATCAGTCTATACCAGTGTTTAAGCCTACGCAATGTCAATGACGACCAGCCAACAGCTCTGTAGAAATCACAATGATGTGTTAGACGTTTCTGATTTGTAATGAAGCTGGGGGCTGCATGATACACTAAATCAAGTGCTCTCAGGGTAGTGGCTGAGGCCTGCATATATATAAGATCACTAAAATCTAAAACCGACCATAATGTACATTGTACCAGCTCCTTCCTGGCCTCAAAAGAAAAACAAGCCTTATGCCGGTAATAAAATCCTATTTTCAGCTTGAGCTTCCTTATCAAGTTCTCTGCATGCACAGTGAAGCTCAGCTTATCATCAACCCACACACCCAAATATTTGTACACTTTAACTTGCTCTATAGTATGTCCAGCCAATGTAGCAATGACATGATTTGTAACATGCCTGGCATTTATGTCCAACAATCCAGAACTTGGTGGGGTCAAATATAACCACCTGTGCGCCAAATTCGTCCTGGGAGCTACCAGTTGGGGAATCCTGTTTTACACTATACACTTGTCCACTAACTAATAAGACAGTCTTTCAAGGTTACAATTCACTGGGTGACATTCCATCGCACAACATGCCATTGTGCTCACAATCTGTAGCAGTTACATTCTGGCAACTTCAATGTCACAAACATTTCTCAGTATATCCACCCACCCATTTCCCAGAGCACCCCATTCCTTGGTCTCTTTTTTTATTTATTTTTTTTAGCTAATTTCTCCTCTCTAAATTATTTGAGCTTCTCTTGAATGGGTGATGTTAGACAGCTGTCTCCCCACAGGTGCCTCAGAATGCAGAGGAGGAGGAGGTGAAGGCTCAGAGAGAGCCCAACCCTGAGAGGACACCCAGCGGCCGGGTCAAACGCATGTCAGCCCAGGTGGCCTTTTTCCACCTACAGGAGATTGCTAATGACGAGCTGGCCAAGGAGTGGCCCAAGAGGAAGGTCATCGGAGACCTTGTCCCAGACGATAAGAAGGTGAGGACACTTCAACACTAAGATAGTCCTAGATGTGTGCTCATGTACTGTATCTATTCCTGTGGGTACATTGACCTCCAGATGTACCATTCTTTTTCTGTTGGGTTCCACAGCTGAGATATGCCCGGCCAGGGCTGCCTGCCTTCAGTCAGGAGGTCCTTCGGAAGTGGAAAAACGAAGTGAAGCTGCAAAAAAAAGTTCAGTGCCCAAACCTGGTACGACCCATCGTTTTTTAAATGATCTTTTATCCCATATTGCGTATAGTTGAGATGTTGCTCACTGTACTATACTTGTGTTATAATGTGACTATGAAACTTTCTGGTTTCCCTCAGGGCTGCGGCTCGGTCTACACCAGTGTGTCTGGACTGAAGGCTCACCTTGGGCTCTGTGGAAGGGTATGGAATAGATTTACTCTCACTGCTCTGCTGTCTTTCACTTCCAAGTACTGCAACGTATCCAGAAGACAGGGAAAGTTATTCAGCTGAAACTGAGTCAATTCTTCAGCATAAAAATCTGATGTATGCACAGGAATTAATTCCATTATTAAGCATCTATTTCAACCAAATCTTTTCTCTCATTATGCAGGGGGACTTTGAAGCAGGGAAATACAAATGCCTAATCTGTAAGAAAGAGTTCAACTCAGAGAGTGGGGTGAAGTACCACATCAATTCTGTCCACTCCCAGGTCAGAAATGTATTTGTTTTAGACTTTTAACCTCCATGATGACCTACTGTATCATATTAATGTATAATGTTTTGCCATATGAATAAAGTACTGCAAAAAGTCATGTTGTAGTGCTTTTTGGTGGCATACCATACTAATTTCCTTTGTCCTGTGTTTTCTTAGGACTGGTTTGTGGTGACCTCAAAATCCAAGAACTTTGATAAGGTCCTAAAGACCAAACCCAAGGTGCACAGCACTGTGAATGACCCCACTGACCAGCTCCAGCAGCAGACCCTCCATGTCTTCACCCCCGTCCTAGAGCCCTGGCAGGACATGCAGATGGGACCCCCACCAGCGGTGCCCGAGTCAGCCCTGCAGGTCAACCCTGAGGCAGCAGAGGGGAAGAGGAGGGGGAAGGGGAGAGGGAAGGAGAAGGACTGCTATGACTTCACTGGCAGTGATCATTCCAGCAGTAGCAGCAGTGGCAGCTCCAGCAGTGGATCAGAGACAGAGGAGCCTGAGGGCCAGACACACAACGTTGACCAATGGGCACTGCAGAGACCCAGTATCATCGAGACCCACCCTGAAGCCGCCAAGCGACCCAGAAGCAACCTCTAGTTCGGTTTGATCACCTGACTTCCGATCAGGGGTCCGTGCAGGAGGGTGCAACGTTACAGAACGTTCAAATAGAAATGCATTCTGCATTGGTCCTGGGATGTGTAGTCTGTGTTTCAACTGTAACTATGAGATCATCTTAGCCAACTTTTAATGTGTCTTATTATTTTAATAAGATTTATAACTTTTTGTTTTCTGACGTGTTTACTTAGACTTTTTTTTAACCCCTATTATCGGTAGACTTGTGTTCCTCTACAGATTGTGCCTAGTGTATGGATTTATTATTTCATACAACTCCTTATTATAACTGAACTGTTATCAGACCTCTTTTTACAATGCATATTTAACCAAAGCATGTGGTGTTAATGTAGCCTGCATTTTATATCATGGATTGTGAAATGTTAACGCAGGATGAATTTGGAATACGGTGGTTGTCGGTTATAGTTGTCCGTGATGTGTTAACGCTGCATTGTTTGTGGATGTACGGGCCAGATGGAAATAGGTGCATTTGTCATTTTATTTACTCTCTTTGTGCCCCTCTGCTGTAAGATTGTATTTAGTTTATTCTTCTCCTGTTGAGATTTGTCAGTGCGCTTCTGTTTAAGGTTTGGAATAGATTCATCTGTTTTACTTACTTTTGAATAATGAAGCTGCCCTTAATTTTTTTTAACGATCCCTAACACATTGATTGTTAACAATTGGGTTTCCCTATTTGATGGCTTAGAAAATGTTACAAAGACAACCAATGTCTTTCAGATCAAAGATTCTGCTTGCGTCCGTGATCCCTGGAACAGAAACGGGCATAGTGCATGCACTTCTATATTGACTGAAATTAACTGCTCAGTCTAATCATAGGCATATTCCCGTAACCCAACCTTGTGAAAGTTGACAAGTGTGCCATCATTTTTGTCTGGCATTAGACACTGCTTCTTGAGATGACTTGTGTTTAATGAACCAACTGTTGTTAGTCAAATGAAAGGGAACACACTTCAATTCACCATTTGCTTTTCTATTAATGGAAAAACTATTGTTTCAAGATTAGAAAACTGCATTATACCTTTTTCTAGAAGTACTGTAATGTACTCCTTTTTTTTTTTTACTACCAGCAGTGTTAGCTATATCAACAGGTGAAATAAAAAGATTTACATAATTCTACTAATTTTCCATTCTCATTTTGCCATTGTTTACACAGTAAACAAACCATATTCTAATAACTGCAGGTGTTAAATTAAAGATAAGTGATGCGTCGCCTGAACAAGCTCTGGTTCTATTCACTTCAGTACTTTGGCCTCCACCTGTGGCAGAAATGTGTGTCACAGCCATGCAGCGAGGCAATATATTACTGAACAAAAATATAAACAAACATGTGAGGTGTTTGTCGTGGAAATTTCCTCTATTTACCAAATCATGAGAGCAAACCACACACAAGTCAGAGTTAGTTATCACAAAGTCCATCTTTAATTATATGAGCTCTATCACAACCCTGTGACTAAGATCAATTCAGTGTCTATCAATGAATTCTCTGAGAGCCCCTCACACATTGTTACTGAGATCCTTTATAGCAAAGACACACATATCCAGACAGCATAGGCATAATTTATCATTCAGCTTTGTCTCCTAAACTATGTTATTTTCTCAAACTCAGAACCATAAAACAATCCTCCATATCAACAGGAATATATCAAATCCATCCTATCTTGACAAAATCACAGAGACACCCTGACTGGCACACAGACATTGTGGAGCCAAGAGATACACGCTTGACCTCTCCCCTCTCTCCGGCCCAAGCAACTTAGTCTTGACATAGAACAGATACTGCAACCCCGCCACAGTATTATACAAAAATAACATTCTGATGAGAAGTAACTTACAAACATATGATGAATATAAAACATCTTACCTATGTTACCAACCAATTCTGATTATTCCCCAAAATGTTGGTTTCATGAGCTGACATAAAAGATCCCAGAAATGTTCCATGTGCACAAAAAGCTTATTTCCCTCAAATTTTGTGCACAATTTTGTTTATATCCCTGTTAGTGTTAAGGGCGCTGTACTGCAGCGCCAGCTGTGCCACCAGAGACCCTGGGTTCGTGCCCAGGCTCTGTCGCAACCGGCCGCGACCGGGAGGTCCATGGGACGACGCACAATTGGCCTAGCGTCGTCCGGGTTAGGGAGGGCTTGGCCGGTAGGGATATCCTTGTCTCATCGCGCACCATCGACCAGCGCCACTCCTGTGGCGTGCCGGGCGCAGTGCACACTAACCAAGGTTTCCAGGTGTACGGTGTTTCCTCCGACACATTGGTGCAGCTGGCTTCCGGGTTTAATGCGCTAGCCTGTACGGGAGTTGTAACGATGAGACAAGATAGTAACTACTAAAACAATTGGATACCACGATATTGGGGAGAAAAATGGGTAAAAATGTAAAATTAAAAGGTATGTAAAACATCACAGCACAATTGAAAAATATATGGCACATGGTCTATGGTGATAGGTGGGATGGGCTGAGAGTGGCTGAGGATTGGGATTAAAGAGCTTATGTTTAGTAATGTATTGTTATGTGACTGCTTTATATAAAAGTACCATGTACTGTATGTCAAATGTGTATGCAAAATGTAACATGTAAACTGAGCAAAAAAAGGACCCTGTCTTTCAAAGATGATTTGTAAAAATCCAAATAACTTCACATTGTAAAGGGTTTAAACACTGTTTCCCATGCTTGTTCAATGAACCATAAATAATTAATGAACATGCACCTGGGGAACGGTTAAGGTCAAAGTTATGAAAACTTAGGACACTAAAGAGGCCTTTCTACTGACTCTGAGAAACACCAAAATAAAGATGCCCAGGGTCCCTGCTCATCTGCGTGAACGTGCCTTAGGCATGCTGCAAGGAGGCATGAGGACTGCAGATGTGGCCGGGGCAATAAATTGCAATGTCCGTACTGTGAGATGCCTAAGACAGTGCTACAGGGAGACAGGATGGACAGCTGATCGTCCTCACAGTGGCAGACCACATGTAACAACACCTGCACAGGATCATTACATCCAAACATCACACCTGCGGGACAGGTACAGGATGGCAACAACAACTGCCCGAGTTACACCAGGAATGCACAATCCCTCCATCAGTGCTCAGACTGTCTGCAATAGGCTAAGAGAGTCTTGACTGTGGGCTTGTAGGTCTGTTGTAAGGCAGGTCCTCACCAGACATCACTGGCAACAACATCATCTATGGGCACAAACCCACCGTCGCTGGACCAGACAGGACTGGCAAAAAGGGCTCTTGGTTGGATTCGTGTTTACTGTCGAAGGAATGAGCATTACACCAAGGCCTATATTCTGGAGCGGGATCGATTTGGGGGTGCAGGGTCCGTCATGGTCTGGGGTGGTGTGTCACAGCATCATCGGACTGAGCTGTGCGTTACAGGGGAGACATCCTCCTCCCTCATGTGTTTATCATCCTTCAGGCTCATCCTGACATGACCCTCCAGCATGACAATGCCACCAACCATACTGCTCGTTCTGTGCGTGATTTCCTGCAAGACAGGAATGTCAGTGTTCTGCCATGGCCAGCAAAGAGCCCGGATCTCAATCCCATTGAGCACGTCCGGGACCTGTTTGATCGGAGGGTGAGGGCAAGGGCCATTCCCCCCAGAAATGTCCGGGAACTTGCAGGTGCCTTGGTGGAAGAGTGGGGTAACATCTCACAGCAAGAACTGGCAAATCTGGTGCAGTCCATGAGAAGGAGATGCACTGCAGTACTTAATGCAGCTGGTGGCCACACCAGATACTGACTGTTACTTTTGATACATCATTCCATTTCTGTTAGTCACATGTCTGTGGAACTTATTCAGTTTATGTCTCAGTTGTTGAGTCTTGTTATGTTCATACAAATATTTACACATGTTAAGTTTGCAGAAAATAAACCCAGTTGACAGTGAGAGGACGTTTATTTTTTTGCTGAGTTTATATGTAAAATGTATATGTAAAATGTATGTATATGTAGCAGAAAAGCTATACCAAAAAATAAATAAATTGAAATATTTGTTCTCCGAAGAGGGGTTAAAATAATTGTGGAACGCTTTCGACACCTTGTAGAGTCCATGCCCTGACGAATTAAAGCTGACCTGAGGGCAAAAGCGGGTGCAACTCAATATTAGGAAGGTGATCCTAATGTTTTGTGCACTCAGTGTAGAAGTGGGTTTTATTGCTCACTGCCAGTAGGGGGTGCTCAATGTAATTACATTATCCATATACTTTGGCAATGATCTATAATCTAGATGACTGATAGGGGTGCTGTGTTGAAGCCTCCGTGCCTCCATCTTGGCACTCTCTCACCGTTGTAAAAAATACACTGCTCAAAAAAATAAAGGGACCACTTAAACAACACAATGTAACTCCAAGTCAATCACACTTCTGTGAAATCAAACTGTCCACTTAGGAAGCAACACTGATTGACAATACAATTCACATGCTGTTGTGCAAATGGAATAGACAACAGGTGGAAATTATAGGCAATTAGCAAGACACCCCCAATAAAGGAGTGGTTCTGCATGTGGTGACAACAGACCACTTCTCAGTTCCTATGCTTCCTGGCTGATGTTTTGGTCACTTTTGAATGCTGGCGGTGCTTTCACTCTAGTGGTAGCATGAGACGGAGTCTACAACCCACACTCAGATAGTGCAGCTCATCCAGGATGGCACATCAATGCGAGCTGTGGCAAGAAGGTTTGCTGTGTCTGTCAGCGTAGTGGATGCGCTACCAGGAGACAGGCCAGTACATCAGGAGATGTGGAGGAGGCCGTAGGAGGGCAACAACCCAGCAGCAGGACCGCTACCTCTGCCTTTGTGCAAGGAGGAGCAGGAGGAGCACTGCCAGAGCCCTGCAAAATGACCTCCAGCAGGCCACAAATGTGCATGTGTCTGCTGAAACGGTCAGAAACAGACTCCATGAGGGTGGTATGAGGGCCCGACGTCCACAGGTGGGTGTTGTGCTTACAGCCCAACACCGTGCAGGACGTTTGGCATTTGCCACTGGCGCCCTGTGCTCTTCACAGATGAAAGCAGGTTCACACTGAGCACATGTGACAGACATGACAGAGTCTGGAGACGCCGTGGAGAACGTTCTGCTGCCTGCAACATCCTCCAGCATGACCGGTTTGGCGGTGGGTCAGTCATGGTGTGGGGTGGCATTTCTTTGGGGGGCCGCACAGCCCTCCATGTGCTCGCCAGAGGTAGCCTGACTGCCATTAGGTACCGAGATGAGATCCTCAGACCCCTTGTGAGACCATATGCTGGTGCGGTTGGCCCTGGGTTCCTCCTAATGCAAGACAATGCTAGACCTCATGTGGCTTTAGTGTGTCAGCAGTTCCTGCAAGAGGAAGGCATTGATGCTATGGACTGGCCCACCCGTTCCCCAGACCTGAATCCAATTGAGCACATCTGGGACATCATGTCTCGCTCCATCCACCAACGCCACGTTGCACCACAGACTGTCCAGGAGTTGGCGGATGCTTTAGTCCAGGTCTGGGAGGAGATCCCTCAGGAGACCATCCGCCACCTCATCAGGAGCATGCCCAGGCGTTGTAGGGAGGTCATACAGGCACGTGGAGGCCACACACACTACTGAGCCTCATTTTGACTTGTTTTAAGGACATCACATCAAAGTTGGATCAGCCTGTAGTGTGGTTTTCCACTTTAATTTTGAGTGTGACTCCAAATCCAGACCTCCATGGGTTGATAAATTTGATTTCCATTGATAATTTGTGTGTGATTTTGTTGTCAGCACATTCAACTATGTAAAGAAAAAAGTATCTAATAAGAATATTTCATTCATTCAGATCTAGGATGTGTTATTTTAGTGTTCCCTTTATTTTTTTGAGCAGTGTATTTTCAAACTTATAGAAATTCATTTATTAATGCCACAATTATTCGATTAGATAAAAAAAAACTAATTAAAATCCTTAAAGTATCATTTTTAGAGATGGCTAATGATACTTCCCCACTTCAGCAACAAAAAAAATGTAATACATGTATTTTTGTCCTTGAAACATTGAATTGAAATACTGTATAATAACATTCATTCCTATGGAGGACTGCTCCTACTGAGGAGTGCCAATATGGCCGACCAATGGCTTCAAAGCCTCTCAATGGCCAATACATAGCATCAGCAATCCGGGGTTTATATACATACTTTGTATTTGGTCCTGGCTCTTTCTGATTGTCATTTGCAGCTGTGATGAACACCGCAATGAATGGGTCTTTGCTAAGTGGATATCTTCAGAGAAGGTTTGGCATTGCTTGTCGGACAGGAAATATCAATACACATTTGATTATTACATTATACTTGATCTTCTGGGGAAAAAAATCTGAATCTAACTCAGGAAATATCAAGTAACCCAAGAATACATCAAATGTTTGGTATGTGTTTCCCCTCCCAGTGAGGCTGAGAAGTACCTGCTGCAGGAAATGGTGTCTACAGCCTTCACCTTCTTCAGAGAGACAACCTCCTCTGCACAAACTGAAGAGGTAGGTCCTGTGTAGCTCAACTTGTAATAGTGTGGTGCTAGCAACACCAAGGTCTTGGTGTGTCTAACTGATGTTTACTGTTCAGGTTTGAGTGCCTTCCCGCCCACCCTGAACGCTGGGACATGCTGTTCTATATGGGTGTTCCGGTGTGGGCCATGAACTTGTGCCCCACCCCAGATGGCACCCCTGTCAGCCAGTACGCTGCCATCTACTGCTACTGAAACCTGGACTACCAGTACAGGTTGAACACCCTGATTTGGGACAACACCAGGTAGGAACCAGACAGGTAATAGGGGATCAGTGTAATATCTCTTTTTCGCTCCCAGTTCTCTTGATTTACTCTCTTTCTCCATCTGCTCTCTTTCTCTCTTTACTCTCTTTCTCCATCTACTATCTTCTTGGTCTTTCTCTCCCTTTTCTCTGGGCTATTCCCCCCCCCCCCCCCCCCCCCCCACCGCCCCAGCTCTCTGTCTCCATCCCTATTCTCTCCCCAGTCCACTCCAATGTTGGCCTTGGTATTGCCCAGGATAAAGGCTTTGTGTGGAATGTGAAGTGGTGCCCAGGAGGAGCCTGGGAGCTGCTCACAACTAACAGGAAGGTAGGAACAGAAGCACACGGAGACGCAGGGACATGTTACCCACATCATTAATACCTGTTTGGCACTGCATGATGGCAGCTAAAGCCTCAACATGACTGTGAAAGAAAACCTCAAGACACTGAGCAAAATAATAAATTAATTAACTTTCTCTCCTCCCTCTCTGTCAGGCCCCTCACATGCCCAGACTGTGTCTCCTGGCTGCCTCCACGTCAGGTCACATCACCATCGACAGCTTGCCTCAACCCAACACACTGCAGGCCCGCAGGAAACACACCGCTAAAGGTTAGCATGCTCATTTAACACACGATAGAACCTAAGCAACTTAAAATTAACACTCATATTAGTAATTTGTGACAGAATATTTAGATGTAACAGATATATGCCTGATTATGCCTGAATCAAACCTTATACTCTGGTGTTGTAGTTGCAATGTATGTGCTGCTCCAGAAGGGAGCAGTATTGCCATTCAACAGCCTGAGCTTGGTCCTGCAAAAAAGTTTTTTTAAAATCAGTTTTCATGCTGCTCATTGAAGACGCAATTGTAAAACAAATTCAAGTCAAATAAATTCATATTTGCTTCATCTTTGTGTTTCATGCAAGGGCACATCAAATTCATGTGTTGTTATTATTATTACATCATATAGAGGGGTTAGCTGAGAACATCACAAAAACGAATCGCACGCTTCAATTTGCTAGCTAGCTAATCAATAACTGTAATGATGTATTTGAGAGGCAACAAATGCTCATTGTGCAACTTTATTTATGTTGTCAATAAACAATGGAGACAAAATATAGTTTACATGTCAATAATCTAAGCCAACCCCTCTGTTTTGCCCCATAGTTGCGCATGCATCGGTTTTGTTGCTAAACAACCCATCCATGTATGCCTTAGGCTATTTACTACCGGAATATTTGTATGATCCATATTCCATACCCTCTCCTTTGGGATCACATGATCTGTAACCAAGGGAATAGTCACTGGGCTTTCCCCCCACTGCATTGTTCTGCTGGTGCATGGACTCTCCACACCACGAACAGTGTATCCTCACACATCTATCAGTGTGTGTGCGCGCATGCTCATCCTCCTATGACTTTCTATTCATCTCTGCAGAAGAGAGACCGATGGAGGGAGGTGATACAAAGAGTGGATGGTAGGATAAATAGAGGGAGGCAGAGAGAGAGAGAGAGAGAGAAGAAGAGAAAGAAAAAGAGACAATTGCTCGCCTGAAGTCATCCCTCACTGATTCTGCTCTCCAACCACATTCTGTCATCCCAAGCGGTCTGTAAGGGCTCCCATTTCCCCCATTTACTGGAGCGTTCAAATCTGTCTACAAGACAATACACTCCAGAGTGCCATCCACATGTACTCCATAGCAGTATCAAACTCTGCATTACAGCGTGTTCATCATGAGGCACATATGTTTTACGAGACATCGATCTTCAGCCTGTGATCATTAATGCATTAAGCCCTAGGGTATCCATTCCCTCCATCGTAATTGATTCACAGGGTGTTAAAGGTCACAGTACTTGGCAGTACCAACAGTTATAATAGATAGATTAGGGATGTAATATGACGCCACCACTCTTTCCTACAGTCTACTACTCCCTTATGAGACTCATCAGCCTCGGGGCAGTGTAATAAAGACTTCGGTCATTGGGTTGATGACATGTTTATCTGGTCCATCCATCATTCACACTAGAAAATTCTTGCTGCATCCCTCACAGTTTTGGCAACTTAAAGTCAGTTTGAATGCATATTCTAATTAGACTATTCAAACAACAACAACAAAAAAATGAACCATTTCAGCAGGAAACAGTCAAATTACACACACTGGTACACACACACAAAGGGCGGACTCACTCCAGGAGATGAGAGCAGCACTGCAGAGAGAGTCTGATTCATGAACTTGAAGGTTCTTTTGTGCAGACTCTTCGTTATCATCGATCCGCATCAAAGGTTTTTAGGTCTGTAGGATCACAGCTTTAGGTGTTTGTCAGCCTTATATAGACAGCTCAGAAAGCTGCAGACATCTTTTGACCATGGGTTTAGAATGCTCCCTTCAGTATATCAGGTTGGGGTAAACTTTTATGGTGCGCTTTTTGAGCAGTTTGTGGATGCAGCATTACGTTTTTCTTTTTTCACAGCCTAAAATACCTGACTGTTCTTTTCCTCTTTTAGTGCCCTTTCTATCCAGTTAATAGTTTTCTGCCTCATTGTACACAGTTCCTTTCACAGCAGCCTCCCCCTCGCCCAGGCTCAGAGCTGGGGGATGGAGAGATTACAGTACATGCCATGGTCAGTGCCCTGGGAGGTTACATTGAGGTTTTTACCGTTGAGGGAACATTGGGCTCTGTCTAGACATCCTTCATGTCCTGCCAATACCTCGTCTGGGAGAGCCTAGCTGGGTCACTAAGCTGAACTATGACCCCCTCCCCTTTAGATTCACAGCGGTCAGGGCAGCCACACCTGAGGGACGAGTGACATGTAGGGCCCCTGGTGCTGCCTGTATGGAGGGCCAGGTGTGAGGCTAAAAGAGAAATCGGGAGAGGGAATGTGGAGAATTTACTCTACATGGAGCTAGCGAGAGAGGGGAGAAATGGGGGTTTTTAGCAGACTGATAGGAAACCTACCACGGTGGCTGGATGAAATGCAAATGAGTTCATCAAAATCCCAATCTGTAATGCCATCACTGTAATTTACTAATGATGTGAGTCAGCCTTGTCTCTGTGCAGAAGTGAGATGGTTAAGGGTTCAGATGCGTGTGCACGTGAGTGTGTGCTCTCCGTCTGATAAACTGTTTTGGGCAGATAATTATAAATGGCTTTTGGTGTGTGTGAGAGTACCAGTAATAAAAATAAAAAAACCTGGTGGGTGAAAACAAAGAACCTGTCTCCTTCTCGCTCAATGGAGATAATTTAGTTTCCATTAGACAAGGATCTATAATTGAAATGACAAAGAAGATGCATCGCAACGCAGTTATTAGTGTTGGAAGGCATACATTTCAGTCTAGTACCTGACACCATTCTCACTCAAACCTGTCACTCACATTGGCCTAAATCAGCCTATGGGGAAGGGAGGATGCTGGGATTGGGGAGGTGTGGGTGGAGGGGGCGATGGTGGGGTTGCGGGGACAGTGAGGCACGATGCTTTATCGACCTGTAGGGGGGTGGGTGCAGAGGTGGACTGCTCAATGTGGAGACCAATGGAGGACCTGAAATCCCCCAGAGATTAACACTACTCTGTCAGACACCCATCCATGGCCGTATTCCTCCTGTTAGCTATGAAGTGCTATTAGCATTTCTCCAGTATTGTACTGTACATAGTGGCCATGTCCTTGTATCTATCTAACCCCATGCTGTTATTACAGATGGACGAGTAGGGCCATGTTTTCTCAGTGATTGAACATCCCTGGGCCCTGACTTTGCACATCCATATCACAGAGTGGTCAGACACGGCCTGGGATTCTGACGGCTAGCCGATTCCATCTTAAACGACAGACTGGCTTTGGAGAGGGACTGTGATTCCTCAGCTCCATGTCTCTCTCTTCCTGTCTTAGTGCTTTCTGACTGCACTGACTGCAGGGTGAATAAGAGTTGAATTAGATGGTGTGTGTGTGTGTTCGCATGCCAAATAGCCAAGTTTGTTTAATTACAGTCCGTAATAAATCTGTGTTCATGGATTGAGTTATAATCTTCCCATCAATAATCATAAAGAGTTAATAAAGACTATTTATGTGTTTCCCAATAGGTGGAGCCAGACCAGCACTGATGATCTGCCAGGTAGGCTAATATCTGTTCTCTCATCCTCACACAAAAGACTACAGCTGTATGGAAAGTTTAACTGTAATCTTCAACTCTCAGCAATTCTGAGAAAGAGAAAACACTGTCCAGCCACATGCACACAATGTTTTATTTTAATCTTATGATATGCTTGTCCTGCTGATGTGTACACATCTCATTATTATCCTTCCATGTGTGTCTGTAGGTGCATGGTGTGATCACCCTGAAGAGAGGCTCCCTCCAGGCCAACCATGATGAAAAGAATAACCAGTTCTTCTCCACGGACTGGCTGCTGGCTTCTAGGATGGTACTCAACAACACCGCAGCCTTCTGTACATCTGTGGCTCATTGATTGATTGTTATTCATTTAATCAAGGATTGGTAGCGATTTGGTGGGGTTACATGTAGTCTAGAAGTACTAGTCTGATTCTGTTCAAACTAAATGTGTAAACATTGGGTTATGAGCCCCATTCTTATAGTCAGTGTGGTTGACAGACATGTCTGGGTTTTTGTGTACATTATACATTGTTCTAATCTTTCAGCTGTAGTACATGTCCTGTTGTCTTTACCCTGCAGGTACAGTGGCCCTGTGGGACCTGTCCAGTAAGTCTGTTCTGCAGCGGGTCCGTGCTCCACACCACTCCTTTGCCCTCTACCCCTACCACTGCTTCGTTGCCCACGACAACGCCACCTGCGCCCTCAGCTTCTGCCACGCATCCAGGTAAATGGCCAATCAGAACGAAGGACTCAAGGACCTGTCTCAAACCACTAGTTGAGGCTCAAAGTCACCCTAGGATCACAACCAACTGCACTGCAGTTGTAGCAATAAGCCCATATGCGGTATGACTTACATTATCAGACTGAGACCCAGGGAGGTAGGCTACATTACCGCCTGCATCAGAGCAACCAACCAACCATTGTCATTCTGAACATGTAGCCTTGTTTTCATCTCCAACAATCCAATAAGGCCGTGGACTGTAAAAAGCAGTGACCATCCGACTGTGAGCGCCATGCTGCACCTAGCAGCTGTCTGCGTCTGCTGTAGGGCAGACACACACCTTCACGCACACATCTTTAATTAAACACTTATTTACCCCTGTAGTAAAGTCTAAAAGAACTGTAGCCTCCCGGGCCATGCATCTCCTGTGTAACAGAGCAGATAAATCTAATTAGCTAGAAGAGTTAAAGGCTCTGTGATCCCCATCTCATCTCACTCCTCAGTCTGCTGCATACTGAACAACCACCAGCAGCTTAAAGCACCAGGGTTATGTGTGAGATTCATCTTTATTAGAAAGCTGTAAAGATATCAGGAGTCACGGGTTAGAGTATAACATTGATAGGCCATAACCGCAGGTTATTTTCCAGTCTATGGGCTGGTGTTGTCGAGGCACTTGGGGCCCTGCTCTGGGTTGTTTGGCAAGGGGCAGGCATCCATCTTGTCTGTCTGGCTGGGTGGGTTTTAATTAGGGCCGGGAAGATACCAGTTTCGCGATACTCATTAGTATCGTGGCAGGGAAACAAAACGCGAAGTGGATTTAACTTCTTGAGGGAAAACAGCCCTAATGTTGGAAATATACATCATTATGTTGTCATCCAAAGTCACACGTATTTATTTTCCACAATATTTGACAAACAGCAGGTTTTTAAATGACCAAACATTATGATCTGCTTCGTGTTTTCATTTTTGCCATGGAAAAAAATATTGCGACAATGGTATCGTCCCTGGGCAGGCAGACTGGAGCGGTCCACTCCCACCTTTTCATCCTCCTTCATTTCCCTCCATCTTATATCCACATTTTCTACTCTCCATCAGCTCCCCTGTCCTCCCTCCTGTTCTATTACTTTTTCTTTCCTCTCCTCCCCTGTCCTCTCCTTATCCCCTCATATCTTCTCCCCTCTCCTCTGCCCTCCCTCTCTAGAGACCTTGTGGTGATGGTGGGGGATGATAGGAGGGTGAAGATGTGGGACCTGAGGAGGACCTGGGAGCCCTGACAGTCCTTCAAGCTCTTCTTCTCTACTGAGACGGCCTGGCCCCTGCACTGGCCTGGGGTCTCCATCTCTCAGGAGAGTACCTAGGCTACTGGTCTGGGGTCTCCATTTCTCTGGAGAGTACCTACGCTACTGGCCTGGGGTCTCCATCTCTCAGGAGAGTACCTAGGCTACTGGCCTGGGGTCTCCATCTCTCTGGAGAGTACCTATGCTACTGGCCTGGGGTCTCCATCTCTCAGGAGAGTACCTAGGCTACTGGCCTGGGGTCTCCATTTCTCAGGAGAGTACCTACAGTGCCTTGCAAAACTATTCACCCCCTTGGCATTTTTCATATTTTGTTACATTACAACCTGTAATTTACATAGATTTTTATTTGGATTTCATGTAATGGACATACACAAAGTAGTCCAAATTCGTGAAGTGAAATTTAAAAAATAACTTGTTTAAAAAAATACAACAATTTATTTTTACAGAAAACTGGTGCATGCATATGTATTCACCCGCTTTGCTATGAAGCCCCTAAATAAGATCTGGTGCAACAAATTACCTTCAGAAGTTACATATTTAGTTAAATAAAGTGCACCTGTGTGCAATCTTAGTGTCACATGATCTGTCACATGATCTCAGTATATATACACCTGTTCTGAAAGGCCCCAGAGTCTGCAACACCACTAAGCAAGGGGCACCACCAAGCAAGAGGCACCATGAAGATCAAGAAGCTCTCCAAACAGGTCAGGGACAAAGTTGTGGAGAAGTACAGATCAGGGTTGGGTATAAAGAAATATCTGAAACTTTGAACATCCCATGGAGCACCATTAAATCCATTATAAGAAAATGGAAAGAATATGGCGGCACCACAAACCTGTCAAGACAGGGCCGCCCACGGAGGTTCACCTTCCAGCAGGACAATGACCCTAAGCATACTGCTAAAGCAAAACTCAAGTGGTTTAAGGGAAACATTTGAATATCTTGGAATGGCCTAGTCAAAACCACCTTTCTTGTGTTGATTGGTGTACCTTGGTATTTCTGCAGAGCCTGTCTATATCTGATTGGCTAAACAGCTGTGACTGCAGACATGGTGGGAGTTTGATCATGATCCTACTACCCAACCTATTCAACAACCCTTGCTACCTCAAACAATTCATTGAGCGCAGATTTGTGTGTACCTTTTCCGCCCCTGCCTCACACCACACACGATATCTTCCAAAATACACTGACTTGCACAACAATGAATACAGTATGAATGCTAATCAAAATGGGTACATGTCAGTGGAGGCTCCTTAGAGGAAGGGGAGGACCATCCTCCTCAGTAAATTGAATAAAAATAAAAATTGTGAAACATTAAAGTGATCCTTTTTAGATAAAACTATACTAAATACATTCACATGTAATCAGATAATTGATTAAAACACACTGTTTTGCAATGAAGGTCTGCAGTAGCCTCAACAGCGCTCTGTAAGGTAGTGTCCGTCCTCCTCTGGGTACATTGACTTCAATACAAAACCTATGAGGCTCATGGTTCTCACCCCCTTCCATAGATGTACACAGTAATTATGACAACTTCCGGAGGACATCCTCCAAACTGTCAGAGCTCTTACAGCATGAACTGACATGTTGTCCACCCAATCAAAGGATCAGAGAATGAATCTAGTACTGAAAGCATAAGCTACAGTCAGTTAGCACTGCAGTGCATAAAATGTGGTGAGTGTTTAACTCAGAGAGAGTGAGAGACAATAGTTGAACAAACTTTTTTTTTTTTTACTTAGCTAGCGAATGCAGCTAGCTAGTTTAGCCTACTCAAACACCCGGCTCAAACAGAAAGGGATGCTATGTTACCTAAGTGGCTATGGCTATCCAACACTGGAACTCTTACAAGTTAAGCTTTTGGTTTTATTCATTTATTGCCATGGGAGCCCGCCGGTGTAACTGCTAAACTGCTTGCTTACAGATTACTCCAATTTGACTCTCTACCTGTGTAGCTACTTTGTAATCTTTCATTCGTAGGCTAGGTTGTAGCAACCTCATGATGGGTATAGGGAAAATTTGAGTATCACGTAGTAGCCTAAACCTAGCCATGTTATATTGAGCTGTGTGAATGGCAAATGAATAACGGAAGTACTACTTCCACTAACATGACATTTACATAGTGGGACAGAGTTAGAACAGAGGGAGTAAGGGAAAGGGGGATACCTAGTCAGTTGTACAACTGAATGTCTTCAACTGAAATGTGTCTTCCGCATTTAACCCAACCCCTCTGAATCAGAAAGGTCCGAGGGGGCTCTCTTAATTGACATCCACGTCTTCGGGCTCCCGGGGAACAGTGGGGTAACTGCCTTGCTCAGGGGCTAAACGACAGATTTTTACCTTGTCAGCTCGGGGATTCAATCCAGCAACGCTCTAACCACTAGGCTATCTGCAGTTAATGAAAATACTTTCTATAGGGGGGAACACTCACCGCCTGTCTTAATCTCACTCTCACAGCTGCTTTGGATCTGCTATGGTGAGTGTCTTTTAGAGAGCAACATTTAGAGAGCACTGAGATGAGATCAGTGAGTGGCTGACTGACTGAGGTAGAGTAGCAGTGAGGGGACAGTATTTTTGCCATGCTTATTGTTAACCTTTGACTCTCTCACTTTGTGATTGTCTCAGCTGTCTGTTTCTGCTACATCACAGCACAAACATATTTGGCTGCTTGTGTGTGTTAAACCATGGAGTATTACAAATGTGTTGCAAAATGTTTTTGCTTTTTCGAGATATGTGCACACAACTGCCTAAACTCTGCATTGTAGCGAATTGTATGTGTGTTTTTATGTGTGTCAGGACCCGCCTGCAGTCCCTGAGCAACCGATGCCACACACCAATACACGCACCCAGTGTGTTTGTATACGCAGCGTGGCTTGCTAGGCCGACAGATTTATTAGATTAGTCTCAGACACACCTGAGTAAACTGGAGGGCCCAGGGAGCATCTGCAAATGCTCTCCCTGCTCACAATTGTGGCGTTGGTTTCCACGACAACTCAGCAGTGCACCCAGCAGTGGCCCCTAGTGACAGCAGGCTCCCGGGTTAGGACTTTAAGTGTTGCACCCTTCATTCATTCATTTAAGAACCACCATCCATCCTTCCCCTTTTCCCTCTCCAGCCCTCCTCTCTCTAGGGCTCCTCCATCTGTTACCCTGCCTTCCGCTCCACCGACCCTGTCACTGCCCCCCACACACACACACACACACCACTCATGAGTCTCCCAATGCAGCATAGCTATGGGGCCATGGCCTTCTAAGCACAACCATTACCCACAACTCACCTGGCTAGGGCCCCCTTACCTCTGGTGTGTCACCTCACTGGGACAGTAAGGGATTAAGGTGAGGGTAGGAAGCTCTTAATAGGAATAAACTTAAAGCTCCTCGCACTCAACCCCTGAGAGGAGAAAAACCCTAGCCTCAATCTGTCTACCCTTCTCTCCAGTGTGGGAACATGCTAGGGTAAGGTTCCCTATTTCACAAAGTTCAGAGGTATAGGCCAGGGAAGATGAGGCGTATTCATGCTGAGAGAGAAGAAAATGTATCTTACTTTTAGTTTATGATACAGTAGTATATAATAGCTTTTTTTTTATTTTTATGTTTTAGCCTGTAATCAGACTCGATTGAACTATTTTTCTTCCAGAGGACTTTTAAGAATGTCCAGAACCAAGCTCCTTTTGAAACACATGCAGGCTGCAGAGACCACATGGAGACTAAGCCTGGACCTGATGCCTTTGGCTTCACTAACCAAGGTGAATCTAATACTGCCTGATATCACAAAACCAAACGACTCTTCCATAGTAATGTTCTTCATTGCTGGAGCGGCCAGGCTGAAAGCCGTGTGAATGTGATCTATGGGACTGAAGTTATCATCTGAAGACCCCCCCCCCCCCCCCCCCCGGTCTGTATTAGGCTCAGCTGGGATATAGGGAGGAGAGGAGGAGATACTCTCAGATGACCAGGCAGAAATAAAGAGAGACACAAAGTAATGAGCTGTAAAATGAGGAAAATGTCACCCTGGGCCTCAGTGGAGAGATGGGGGGATGAGAGGACAATAGAGTGCTATAGTCATGATGCGTGGTGTCTGGGTCGTGACAGATAGAGTGATGGAGATGAGCGGCGCTCTCCCAAGTGACACAGGGGAGGGGAGCGGGTGGGGACACTAGTCATCAAGGCACAGTCATATCTGCTCGTTATTGCGCACACCTGTCGACATCGGTACACTTGCATCAGCGCATATTGACACTCACCTGGACTCCATCACCTCCTTGATTACCTGCCCTAGATATGCCACTCCCTTTGGTTCCTTCCCCAGGTGTCATTGCTTCTGTTTCAGTTTCCCGTCTGTACGTTGGTCGTGTTTCTTGTTTTGTAATTATGTTTCATTATTAAATGATTCACTACCTGAACTTGCTTCCCGACTTACAATAATGTAGGCCTAGTGCTATAACAGTGATAGCAACCCATAGCTTGGTCATGGAGCCAGTCACTCTAGCTTAGTGTTAGATCTTGACCATGTAGGGAAGCAGAGACTGTGGATTAAGCAAATATTCTGATTGTAATCGATCGGCTGGGTAAAGAGTTGCACTGGAGCTCAGCACTGTCAGGATGTGTTAGCCCTCTGGCTAAACTCTGACAGTCATTGCCTTCTGAGACCATGCCTTCAGAGACCATACTTTCAGAGACCACAGCTGGCAATTTGGTTGCATTAACGGGATAGACTCAATCTCTACTGTCTCTCAAGCACTGTTCTTTATTGGTACTGTATAGAGCAGTTAGATTCACCTGCGGGACCATTTTTTTCCTTGAGCGAATGGTCGTGGGCCAAAACAACATAATTAAAAATAATTTGTAGACTGCAAATTGACTGCAAGAAGCCCAAACATGTATCATATTTGACTAAAACATAATCATTTACAACTTTGCTTACATTTGTATACGATCACGTGTCTCTCTTATGTGTGGGAATATTTGGGTACAGATTTCTTAAATTAAAATCACTTGGAGCTGATTTTCTGGTGTTTTTACAGTATTTTATGTCCAACAATGATAATTAAACAAAAAAATATTTTTTTAAACTTAGAGGGCCAAATAAAACCACCGCCAGTTGGGGAAGCCTGGTATCGAGGTTGACAGGTTTTCCCTTAATCCCTCATCTCTGTGTACATGTTTGGTTACTTTTAGCCTGTGAGGGATATTTCTAGTTGTGGATGTGTGACTGTTGAATTGAGGACATAATTTCTCCTTGAAAGGACAAATATAATATGGTCATTTTTATCCAGTTGACTTAGTCGCCCATGCAGGAATAAAACCTACAGGTCTGGCGTTACAACCATACTACTGAGCCATCTCTTAATCAACATAAATCATCATCCCAGTGTGCGTTGACTGTTCTCACCCTGTTCTTCTCTGTAGATCAGTATCAACCCCAGCCTGTGTGCCCGGAGCTGGGTGTTGTCTGCGGGCCAGGCAGACCTGGTGAGAGACCACTGCCTCAGGGCCTTGAACAGTTCCCACATTAACAAGATGGTGCAGGAGACCCAGGCCTAGTTCAGCACCATGTTCAGCCTGGAAGCCACAAACAGCCAGGGGGACGCCAGCACCGTCAGACACCACAGAGAAGCTATAGGTTACTGGAGTTCTGCTCCTTGTAACTCCCCCTCAGTACTGAAATGTGCTCCTCTCTCCACTTCCTAAAGAATAATATTAGGGCTGCATTCTAAATTGGAATTCACACATGGAACATACATGTCAAAATAAGATTTGCATGGAAGTTTGAGTTACAGGAGGGGATCTCAAGGTAGGATCCAGCCCCCAAGGAATATACTTGGCTGCTTTGTTTGGACAGTAAGCCCATTCTAATTTATAATAGTATATGCCATTTAGAAGATTATTTTATCCAAAGTGACTTAGTCATGCGCGCATGCATTTTACGTATGGTTGGTCCCGGGAATTGAACCCACTTCCCTGACGTTACAAGCACCATGCTTTTCCAACTGAGCTACAAAGGACCACAATTGTTTTATATTGAGCTTTTTTTGAGAAGGAAAAATAAATGCTATTTTACTAGAACTTTTATTTGTATATGAATACATTGTAAACTGAGGACTCACTTGAAGGTTCTTATAGAACCCATACACTGCGTCATTGCAACGCCATGGCACTTTAGGGTTTTTCTGGTCATTCATTCTTATCTTCTGCCTTTCTTGCCACCGTTCCTTTTCTATCTCACACTTTCAGGTGCACCGTTTCTGTTTATCAGGCATACACCATGTTTTACATTTGTCTCTGAGCCAATGAGTTAATACTTTGTCTGAGGGTTTGTCTGTCAATCTAATTTTATAAAAATACATATTTTCTGTCCTTTCTAAATCTCTGAGCCCTTTTTCCTCGTATTCCCAATTCCCCTATAGTGTAGTACCAGGGACCTAGGTCAAGGCCTCCGGGAGTTAGTGATTGTAATGAAAGTCTGTAGTTAAGCCTGTAGTGAGTAACTAACTGTAAAGAACGCCTAATGTGTGTAATCGTGGGCTATCTGCAGTGATCCATCCCTGTCTGATTGAATGTAGCCACCATTTGACTTCTACCCCATTTGAGAGCTGTTGATGGTGGGAAAGGGTCCAGGGAGGAATGGACTTGGAGGTAATAAAGCAGCAGTATAATACTATCAGCAGCACTGCCTTATATCAACCTGGACTCAGGGGTAGACGATTTCTACATTGGCCTCTTGACCCGATTTCCACTAGATAACCCAGCCACAAAGTCAAAACAGCTTTCCCATTTTGACAACAGATGCTGCTCCGGCGTGAGAAATCAATAGGTGAATATCACACAACACTGGAGGGTAAGTAATACTGTGAAACACTATCATTCCACTATTAATGCAGATGTATTAGGGACATTTTCAGAAATTGCAATGCTTGTTTTGATATAATCATGTGTAGCACCTTTAAGTGACCATCTGTCTTATGCAATCATACCAAACATAACATATCCTACTAATTGAGCGTCTCAAATTTACCTTTACTATGTTACGTCTAGCATATGAGACCAGCCTGCTTGTATATGCTGCTGCATATCAGTGGTGAAGCCTGATCTTTTCTCAGCAGATTGAATCGAAACTCAATGTTTTACTTTATGTCCATTATTCAGCATGGAAGACAAAAACACTGACACTGATCAACCAAATGGACATTGGTGATTGGGGTGAGAAATAGGGTTGGAAACATGTTTATTTCAACATTACGAAGAAATACTCTTATAAACAATGAAAACACTGTCATGTTGCACTGAGCCTCGCTGTTTGAAAACCACATCAGTTTTGTAGGTGCACCTTCCCGACTTTCACTTCTCGACTTCCGTCTGCAGTCAGTTGCTTCAGTCTTACCACTCAAACTAGCCCAATGATAGGCCTACTCTTAAAATGGCAGTTTCTATACTGTTGGATTACCTCATGGGGCAAACATATATTTCATTTGGGGCTAAAGCAGGAGCATTGCCTGTAAATTTCTAACACACTGTGAAGCTGAACATCCGCGATGCGGATTGAATAGAGCCCTTAGCGACAGAGCCTTTTTTTAATTCCAAAGTTCCATCTGAAACTAGCGATAGTAGTTGAGAAGACAATGGTAACTTCCAGGTTGAGAATTAAGTATCACCCAAAACATTTTAGTTGAAAAACTGCTGCCGGTGCTTTACACTAGCTAAGGTGTAATGATAGTATGAAAGCTTTCACATCAGTGGAGGCTCCTCAGAGGAGGAATAGGAGGACCATCCTCATTGAATTTAATAAAAAACTAAATAGTGAAACGTTAAAGTTATCCTTTTTAGGTAAAACTATACTAAATATATTCACATCACCAAATAATTGATTAAAATATTGTTTTGCAAGGAAGATCTACAGTAGCCACATAAGCACTCTGTCAGGTGTAGCTAGCTTCCTCCTCCTCTGGGTACATTGACTTCAATACAAAATCTAAGAGGCTCATGGTTCTCACCCCCTTCCATAGATGTACACAGTAATTATAACAACTTCCAGACGTCCTCCAACCTATCATAGCTCTTTCAGCATGAACTGACATATTGTTCACCCAATCAAGGATCAGAGAATGAATCTAGTACTGAAAGCATAGGCTACAGTTAGCTAGTACTGCAGAGCATAAAATGTGATGAGTTGTTGACTCAAAGAGAGAGAAATAGTTGAACAGTTTTGAACAAATTAATTCCTTCTGAATTTAAGGAGAAGCATGAGGGAAAGAGCTGGTTGGTTTTGGTTGTATTATTGTTTACTTTCACTTCGCTAGCAAATATCACATCTCCAAGATGGCATAGCAGTCAGACGTCTTTTGTCCTTGTCTTGTCGTGTCCCGTATATATATATATATATTTACAACTTTCTTTGCATACCTTTTTGTAAATATTTTTTTATTTTCCATAAACTCATCTTCAAAATACTCCCCTCCAACCCGCCTCACCAATTTATATTTTAAAAAAAGAAAGCATTATTTACCTCAAATCTGTAATCCTCCATAGAAGCTAACCAGAAGCTAGCCAGAAGCTAGCCAGAAGCTAATTCAGAAGCTAACCAGAAGCTAATCAGAAGCTAGTTAGGCCCCACCGGGCCTTCACAACTGGACTACTGACGTTATCTGCCCGAGGGAGTTATCCGGCTGGCTTCTCCGTCGCGACGTTACCTGAACGCCCATCTGCGGTCCCCTAATCATTAGCTGTCTTATCGGCTGCTATCTGAATAGACCTATCGGACAATTGTATTTTTATTTTTATTTTTTCTTGGGCCTCTATAACTATATCTACCACTCTGAACCCCACTAATCCTACCGACGGAAATGCACGAGGTGGCTAAAAACAGACCTCCATCCTATGCTAGCTTGCTACCGATGGCCCGGATAGCTGTCTGAATCGCCGTGACCCCAACCAACCTCACTACTCATTGGACCCTTTTGATCACTCGACTAAGCATGCCTCTCCTTAATGTCAATATGCCTTGTCCATTGCTGTTCTGGTTAGTGTGTATTGGCTTATTTCACTGTAGAGCCTCTAGTCCTGCTCACTATACCTTATCCAACCTATTAGTTCCACCACCCACACATGCGATGACATCTCCTGGTTTCAATGATGTTTCTAGAGACAATATCTCTCTCATCATCACTCAATACCTAGGTTTACCTCCACTGTATTCACATCCTACCACACCTTTGTCTGTACATTATACCTTGAAGCTATTTTATCGCCCCCTCCTTTTACTCTCGGTTCCAGACGTTCTAGACGACCAATTCGTATTGCTTTTAGCCGTACCCTTATCCTACTCCTCCTCTGTTCCTCTGGCGATGTAGAGGTGAATCCAGGCCCTGCAGTGCCTAGCTCCACTCCTATTCCCCAGGCGCTCTCTTTTGATGACTTCTGTAACCGTAATAGCCTTGGTTTCATGCATGTTAACATTAGAAGCCTCCTCCCTAAGTTTGTTTTATTCACTGCTTTAGCACACTCTGCCAACCCGGGTGTTCTAGCTATGTCTGAATCCTGGCTTAGGAAGACCACCAAAAATTCTGAAATGTTCATCCAAAACTACAATATTTTCAGACAAGATAGAACTGCCAAAGGGGGCGGTGTTGCAATCTACTGCAAAGATAGCCTGCAGAGTTCTGTCCTACTATCCAGGTATGTACAGTGCCTTGCGAAAGTATTCGGCCCCCTTGAACTTTGCGACCTTTTGCCACATTTCAGGCTTCAAACATAAAGATATAAAACTGTATTTTTTTGTGAAGAATCAACAACAAGTGGGACACAATCATGAAGTGGAACGACATTTATTGGATATTTCAAACTTTTTTAACAAATCAAAAACTGAAAAATTGGGCGTGCAAAATTATTCAGCCCCCTTAAGTTAATACTTTGTAGCGCCACCTTTTGCTGAGATTACAGCTGTAAGTCGCTTGGGGTATGTCTCTATCAGTTTTGCACATCGAAAGACTGAAATTTTTTCCCATTCCTCCTTGCAAAACAGCTCGAGCTCAGTGAGGTTGGATGGAGAGCATTTGTGAACAGCAGTTTTCAGTTCTTTCTACAGATTCTCGATTGGATTCAGGTCTGGACTTTGACTTGGCCATTCTAACACCTGGATATGTTTATTTTTGAACCATTCCATTGTAGATTTTGCTTTTTGTGTTGATAATTGTGTTGATAATTGACTCCATCAGGTTTTCTTCCAGAATGGTCCTGTATTTGGCTCCATCCATCTTCCCATCAATTTTAACCATCTTCCCTGTCCCTGCTGAAGAAAAGCAGGCCCAAACCATGATGCTGCCACCACCATGTTTGACAGTGGGGATGGTGGGTTCAGCTGTGTTGCTTTTACGCCAAACATAACGTTTTGCATTGTTGCCAAAAAGTTCAATTTTGGTTTCATCTGACCAGAGCACATTCTTCCACGTTTGGTGTGTCTCCCAGGTGGCTTGTGGCAAACTTTAAACAACACTTTTTATGGAAATCTTTAAGATATGGCTTTCTTCTTGCCACTCTTCCATAAAGGCCAGATTTGTGCAATATACAACTGATTGTTGTCCTATGGACAGAGTCTCCCACCTCAGCTGTAGATCTCTGCAGTTCATCCAGAGTGATCATGGGCCTCTTGGCTGCATCTCTGATCAGTCTTCTCCTTGTATGAGCTGAAAGTTTAGAGGGACGGCCAGGTCTTGGTAGATTTGCAGTGGTCTGATACTCCTTCCATTTCAATATTATCGCTTGCATAGTGCTCCTTGGGATGTTTAAAGCTTGGTAAATCTTTTTGTATCCAAATCCGGCTTTAAACTTCTTCACAACAGTATCTCGGACCTGCCTGGTGTGTTCCTTGCTCTTCATGATGCTCTCTGCGCTTTTAACGGACCTCTGAGACTATCACAGTGCAGGTGCATTTATACTGAGACTTGATTACACACAGGTGGATGGTATTTATCATCATTAGTCATTTAGGTCAACATTGGATCATTCAGAGATCCTCACTGAACTTCTGGAGAGAGTTTGCTCCACTGAAAGTAAAGGGGCTGAATAATTTTGCACGCCCAATTTTTCAGTTTTTGATTTGTTAAAAAAGTTTGAAATATCCAATAAATGTCGTTCCACTTCATGATTGTGTCCCACTTGTTGTTGATTCTTCACAAAAAAATACAGTTTTATATCTTTATGTTTGAAGCCTGAAATGTGGCAAAAGGTCGCAAAGTTCAAGGGGGCCGAATACTTTCGCAAGGCACTGTACGTACCCAAACAATTTGAACTTCTACTTTTAAAAATTCACCTCTAAAAAAATACAGCTAGCAAGTTTAGTCTACTGAAACACCCAGCTCAAACAGAGAGGGATGCTATGTTAGCTGGCTGGCTATGGCTATCCAACAGAGAGGGATGCTATGTTAGCTAGCTGGCTATGGCTATCCAACAGAGAGGGATGCTATGTTAGCTAGCTGGCTATGGCTATCCAACAGAGAGGGATGCTATGTTATCTAGCTGGCTATGGCTATCCAACAGAGAGGGATGCTATGTTAGCTAGCTGGCTATGGCTATCCAGCATTGGAACTCTTCCAAGTCAAGGTAAGCTTTTGGTTGTATTAATGTATTGCCACTGGGGCCTGCTAAACTGCTTTCTGACTGTACACTGTACTGCATGATTGTAGCGGGTTTGCTAATGTGTTAGTTCTAGTAGTTCTGGTTGACTATGACGTGACAATGATGTGTAGCGGTTAGCGGTCATGATATGAAAGTTTGGCTTGCCTGGTCACGGACAGCTGATGTGTTGTGCACTGAAGTCCACAAACAAAGTGAAAAGGTGAGAGGAGGAGAGCACGTAGATAGTTGCGAGAAGGAATTATATATACAATAAGCAAAGTGATCATTCTGATTTTATGTGGCTACTATGAAAGTGAACTGTTTGCGTGTGATCAGGGGTGTATTCATTCCACCGATACGGTTAAAAAACTTTTCTTAAATGGAAGTAAACGGGCATAAACATTGTCCAATAGATATTCTCATTTGCAACTGATGGACTAATGATTACACCCTAGAGAAGCTAGATGCAGGCCAGAGTGTTCACGGCGTCACGGCGGTATTGAATGTGTAACTGTCGGTCACCATTAAATCAAATCAAATTGTATTTGTCACATGCGCCGAATACAACAGGTATAGATAGTGAAATGCTTACTTACATGCCCTTAACCAACAATGCAGTTTTAAGAAAAATAAGTGTTAAGTAAAAAAAATATATTTTTTCAAATAAAAGTATCTAACACATAATGAAACGGCAGCAGTAAAACAACAATAGTGAGGCTATATACAAGGGGTACAGATTACTCAAAATTCCCTCGAACTGTGCACCTACGTTGTAAACTTTCATCCATAGGCTAGGTTGTAGCAACCTCATGGTGGGTGCAGGGAAAATTTGATTATCATGTAGTAGCCTAAACCTATCGATGTTACATTGAATTGGGTGAATGAATATGACTGACAGTCATCCAATATGCTATAATAGAACTAAGGCCATGCTCATTAACAAAAATATCAACCTCGCTCATCTTAAACGGCACCGACCGCCACTGAGTCACATATCACCATGACTACGGCCATGTTCGAGAGGATCAAAACCACAATGTATCATGAGTCAATTCTGACTTACTGATCTACAAATAATAATGAGTCGTTATTTATGATGCAAGGTGATTTGTAGATCAGTCAGTCGGCAGTCGCCTTGATGCTCTCGAACACGGCCAAAGTGTAGGTAGGTGAGGAAGTGATAGCCACCTCTGGCCTTGTTTGACATTGTAACTGACCGACTCATTACTATTTGCAAATCAGTCAGTCACAATTTACCCACGATACATCATTGATTTGATGCTCTCGAACAAAGCCGTAGTAATGGTGATATGTGAATAATTCCTGCTGCTGCTCTGTACAGTAAACTACAGTAATCTCATGATGTAATTAGTTGTCCTGATTATGACTGGAGATGTATGACTGCATTATCTGGATCACACTAATGAAGAATAGTATTGGCCTGTAAAGTTTACAGCTCTGAAAATAATGAAATAATTCATAGCCACCAGTTATCATCTGCACACTTTTATTTTAAGTTTTACAAAAATCTCACCAAAAATAAATAAAATATCAAACAGCAACCACTCATTTGAATATATCACCAAACATTTACACACAAGACTTCAGACTGATTTTATACAATAAATCAAATTAATTTACACTTAAACAATACTGATATTTGCAATTTTCATACAATACAAGACAGCATTCTGAAACATTACACTTAGTTGGTGAACAAAATGTTATTTATTTTAAATTTGAGTAGACTTGCCTGGGTGAAAGATGCTTTATAACCACTTTCTGGTCCAAAAGTAATACACTGGCAGTTGGTTCCTGTTGTTTTGACCTGTTGCTTTGTTCCATTTCCATATGGTTCACAAATGAAAATAAAATATTTACATTTGATTTAATATATATTTTCCTTTTATCAAAAGTGATCCAAATAGATTTGCGGATAGTTCAGTGACATTTAGAAGCGTAATCCCTCCCAAATAGTCATTTGAGCAGTCGTATGAAGATATCCTTATTACACAATCTGAATGATAAACACTCATGCAAGTGTTCGGTGAAGAATGTGTCCATTTCTGTTAATTTTCAGTGCAGGTTACAATATTGACACTTGGCTGCAGGCATTAAAGTACAACAAGAATGGCGAGTGCCATTTATATTTCAAAGTGTCAGCGTGTCACAGGTTGGACTTTTTTTGTACAATACACTTATCACTGTACGTTTTCTGAAGAGATGCACTATTATTTGCTGGTTTGTTTTTATGATGCTGACAGGTGTGCGTGCTCGCATGTGGTGGGAGTGTATAGGTACGGAGTAGAAGGCTGACTGACTGACCCTCTCTGGAATGTAGGAAGGTTGTTGAGGCAGTGTGGAGGCATTGGAACTACAAACAAAAACCCTGGGCAAAGCTCCATGGCATGTAAGGCCTATGACAGCGTGGGAGTGGGTGAGGAGTGTGTATGGGTACGCTTTTTGAGAATGTGGATAGGTGGGAGTATAGAGATGGGATTCGTTCATTTGACCTCTCGCTTGTGTCATCCCAAACCAGTGAAAGAAAACGTCCAGGCGTGGCTATGATGACGAAACTGCATAACTGGAGGGGTAATTCAACACATTCCAATGTAGCCTACCTCCAGTGAGTTTCAAATGAGGAATATAGCACTGTGAGTATCAGCCAGTCTATTTGCTATATCTGCCTAGGGCATATCCCGGAGCATAGATGAACACAGCCCACAATGCTAAAACTAAATCGACCAACTCCGTTTGTAAATTGGTCTGTCTTAAGGATTCCTTCTCTGAGGGAGATGAGTGAGCTTGTAGGATGATTTCTCACACTGACATAATCCATTTTCTAATTTGAACCAGAACTCTTTTCCATTGTGAACAATATAAATGCTACCATTTGGCAGACACCCTCAACTGAAGCACAGATGGGTAAGACAGAAATCTCATTGGTTTCAGGGTTCTTATGTCAATATCAATGTACTACTCCAAATAACTCAGAGACAAGCTATTACACTGTGCTGTTGCCCTAATGCACCATGCCAATGAGGGATTGCTCAGTCTAAAAATGCTCGACATCAGCACAGACTAGTGAAGCAATGGCATACAGTACTATAAATATGTGCTGATACATTCAGAATATTTTCCTATTTAACATGTCCCCCTCCCCGAGATGCAGTTTCTTGGCATGAAATTCATTTTCTGGAATATCAATAGCTCCTGAATGGATGGTATTTATATTGAAATATTTGGCATGATATGGTGCACATACACACAGTATGTCCTGTAACCCTGATGGATCAGAAAATGTTTTTTTTGGTCTCATGATGGTGCACAGTGTTTCCATTCCTAGCTTACATTGACAATTAGTGCCTTCAAAAAGTATTCACACCCCTTGACTTTTTCCAGATTTTGTTATAGCCTGGATTTCAAATGGATTAAAATAAAATGTTGTCACTGATCAAATTATTTTATGTTGAAATATTATGAAAATTATTAAATATGTTGCATATTAAACAATGTATCTATGTAGTGGAAAAACAGACTGTCTAAGCAAGGCGTAGCTAAAGATTATAACACACAAACAAGTTCAAAAGACTGGGTTTGCATTTTTTATGTTAGGATGTCCTCGTGAATAAACATTTTGACTATTGTAAGCTGATAAATATGTCTGTTTCATTTAAACCAAAATCTTACAAACTCTGGGTTGTGGAGTAGATTAATTGAGGTTTATGAACATTGATAACAATTTGGTCCTTCGAGCCGGATTCCGATACCGGTCCATGTCGTCCGAAGGTAACATGCTGAAAACCGTGCACGGGCAGGTCGTTGACCCGTAAATTAAATACCTGTCCCCTGACATTGGGGTTCCATAACAGGCCGGTATACATTTCTAAGGTCGACAGAGACAGTGACGGAATCCAACCAACATTGCTTTTCCCAGCCTACAAGACGAAGGTCAGTAAATCTTTATTCACGAATTTGGGGGAATATTTTAAGACATCTTGGACTTGATATTCTAAACACCTAGAATTAATCAAGGATAGGAACTTAGGTATTCTAAACAGATTCACCGTGACTGTTTAATACTTTGTGTATTAACAAAATCAAATCAGGTCCGCAAAGACCTGAGGTACCTGTGCACTACCATAAATAAAACTAGCTTAATAATTGAGGTCTGTGAGAAAAGGCTGAGAGGTTATTAACAAGGGATATGAGATAGGGCAGTGATTTTGTGCAAATAGGATAACTTAAATGGTTAACATGGTAAATTAACCATAGATCCAATTCATAGATCCAAACCTAAATAAAGTCCTAAATTGAAGAGAGGCGAGGATGTAAAATAGGACGGTTCTATGCGAACAAGATCTCATCCCCAGAAGATAAGATATGCATAGTATTAGTAGATTTGGATAGAAAACACTGAAGTTCCTAAAACTGTTTGAATCATATCTGTGAGTATAACAGAACTTATTTAGCAGGCAAAACCCAGAGGACAAACCAATTCAGATTTTTTGGGGGGTCACTCTTTTCAATGGGTTTTCATTGGGAATCCAGATTTCTGGATGTCAGTCTTTTGAAATTGGTTGAGGTTTTTCCTTTGTGTAATGAAGAAGTAGCCCTGTTCAGAACGAGGGTCACTTGTAGTGTACTGTTAGAGGCGCGTGACCAGAAAGCTAGCTACAGTTTGTTTTCCTCCTGTATTGAATACAGATAATCCAGTCTTCAATTTTATCGATTATTTACGTTAAAAAATACCTAAAGTTGCATTACAAAAGTAGTTTGCCAAAACATTTCAAAGTTTACAGATAACTTTTGAGATATTTGTAGTCACATTGCGTAAGTTGGAACCGGTGTTTTTCTGGATCAAACGCGCCAAATAAATTGACATTTTGGATATATATAGACGGAATTAATCAAACAAAAAGGACCATTTGTGATGTTTATGGGACATAATTGGAGTGCCAACAAAAGAAGCTCGTTAAAGGTAAGGAATAAATTATATTTTTATTTCTGCGTTGTGTCGCACATGCAGGGTTGAAATATGCTTCTCTTTGTTTACTGGGGTGCTATCCTCAGATAATAGCATCTTTTGCTTTCGCTGAAAAGCCTTTTTGAAATCTGACATGTTGGCTGGATTCACAACAAGTGTAGCTTTAATTTGCCATCTTGCATGTGTGATTTAATGAAAGTTTGATTTTTATAGTAATTTATTTGAATTTGGCGCTCTGCATTGTCCCTGGCTTTTAGCCAGGTGGGAAGCTAGCGTCCCACAGAGGTTAATAGCTTGTTTAGGTTCAATTGAAAGACTAATTCATTCAAAATAATAGTGAGGCAATTGATGTAATATGGAGTCATATTTAAATAACTGAATCACAGATAATGGTGAAAGAGTTGTGCCCACCAAAATGTTTTTTTATTCTTATGGATTGACAAGAGAATTATGTTCTCCAGGTACATCACCCAATTTAATTATATTACTCTGTCTGCAAACCAGAATTTGTAAGATCCTGGTCAAAGTAAAGTTTGTTTTTAATCGTACGATAGACGTAAGGCAGAACGTCGTTTGGGCAGAGGTTATATTTTTGCCCACGGGTAAGAGGAGGAGAGTTGGTTGTGCGCGCTGGGATATATTTGGCTGTACGGGATTCAGGTCTGAATAGTTGAAATCGTAAAAGTTGTGATAGTTCCTGGTTATTGATTCTTGGTTTGATTGTTTAGGTAACACCAGTGAATTTGAACAGGAAGTTAATGTATCCTAACATTATAATCTGTTTCCATTACGTGGAACAATGTCAGGTCAGTAAAGTAGATTGCAGGTTGAGTTCCTTTTATTTTACAGGGACAGTGCACATTAATCACAGTTGTGTGTGTAATGGCAGGGTATTCCTATCAAGCACTTTGAGAGACTGTTTGCAGACAGACTGAATGGGTTTTAATGTTGCAAAGCAAGATTGGGCCAAACTAGTCAAGTAGTATGTTAAGTAGGGGAATTTCATAGATTTGAAGTACAGTGTTGTATCCAAGGGTAGTGCATGTTCAATTAAGTACATATAACCATTGAGGAAATTTTAAACTAATGATTGGAGGGAGTACAATGGAATTATCATTAAGTTTTGTTTGTAGTCAACGTTTGGGTTTCTGAATCGGTGGAGTATAATGAAACGCTGACCAAGTGGTTGTGTTTTTTTTCTGGGAAAACGAGTGCTTCATTGTCTCTCTTTGGAATTGTTTTCTGGGGGCTGTAATCTTGAAGGGAGTGAGAGAGGCATGTTTCTACCAAATTGAAAAGGCCTGGAAATGTTTAGAACCTGGGGGTTGCCTTTGGGTTGAGGAAATTTCCATTTTTCCTAGAGACACAATATCTTAAAGGGGTACACACACAAACACACAATTTTATAAGTTTTTGTTTTGTTTTAATTAAACACGTGAATTATTTTGATAAGGGAATGTTCTGGGAACCTGGGATACAACATGTAGAAAATGTTTGATGGTTGTTCTTCAATTTGTCTAATATAGTAAGAAATACTTATTTGAAAGGGTGGTATGACTTTTGACCTCTGTCGTGGCTCTCCTGTGTGGTCTGATCAGCCTCATGGGAGGGCCATTTGGATAATGAATTTGAGGTCATTTGTGATACTGATTTTAAGGTAATTTGTGTAATTGATCATTATAATAGTTTAGTTGACATATTTGTAATTTGAACCAATGAGAAGATCGGGCATAACCTTTGATGATGAGAAGACTTCCTTAAGTCTCTCTTCCTATGGCCATAAGGGTACAATAATTTCTTTGTGGAAGGTTTCAAAGTAGGGATTTTGATCTGATTATGTCATTTGAAACTGTGTTTTGGCTTTTGACCAGTAGTAGTATTTTTATACAATGCTCATGGAGAATTATGGGTTAAAAATGGGGTGAAGGAGGGTTTATAAAAAAAACTGTCAAGGTTATTTTGAAACTTTTTGGCTTAAGTAATGTTTAGTAATCTAGCAAAGTTTTATGTTCCCTTAGGTAATCAGCTGTTGTTGTATGCAGTGTAAGAAATTTAACACAAGGCTGTGAAATGTATATAATAGTATTATTATATTTTGTTGAATAAGGTAGTAGAAAAGGCAGATGGAGAAGGGCTCCCCCGCCCTATGTGGAGGCCTAAGACGACCTTGATGGTTTGGGAGTTTTAGGAGGCGGGGGGGGGGGGGGCAGGAAGTGAGGAAGCTAGAGAGGGAGCAGAAGGAATTTGAGGAGAATGAGAGACGGAGTGAGGATCAGGAGACCTGGAGAGTTACGAAAGGTTAGAATCTCATAAGCCAGGATTGAGAGAAGATAGAAGAATTCCCACTCATAACCTTATCCAACCCCAGAGCTAGGGACGGAGCATAACCAGACACGATAGAAGTCTATAGGGCATGGACACAGAGGGATGTAGCAAGGGCGTTAGGAGTCGCACATCCTAAGACAGGAATAGGAGGATTCAAAAGAGATTTGGTACAAGGATAAGTTGCCCATACTACCTAAGTCATTGTTTAGATATGCAGCAATATTGATGCTTGGGCAGAGCCACTCGATGGAATTAATTCACCCAGGGGAATGGCCTGTCTGGTAAAGCTGTTCATGAAGGCAGGGAAGCCAGACAATGACAGTTGCACTGATCTGCATCCCAGGTTCACATTACATCCAGGCTTCCCCCTTTCACAGTTGCAGGAGGAAACTATTATTGTATGGTTCGATACAGCACACATGGACGTAGGGGAAGTAAGAACATGCAATAGGACAGAGAATGTTACAACCGACGAGACAATGAGGGACCTGACTGGGTGGTTGAGTTTCACGGACTTTAGTAAGATAAAAAGGCTTAGAGCGGGTGTCTGGTGGTTATGTGGAGGCATGAAAGCTGTGGCCTAACCAGCCTACCAATTGGGCCGGTATTTGAGAATTAGTACAGTTAGACATGCCCTTCACCCTTATCAAACACAAAGACCCAATGCCAGGTAGAAGAGAGAGGAGGGCTCCGTCAGGGTCTTTTGACAGTAGTTTACATTGGGGTTCCAAGGAGGGTGCCTGATGAGTTCAAAGCTAGGAATCAGATATTGGTGGATTAGAATCAAGCATCTTCTGGTGCTCAACTCTCAAATGTAGATTGGATAAATTATCTACTATAACCAACAGCGTTTCATTTACTATACTAGAGATGCGATAAAAGGGTTAGCAGAACAAACAGCTGCAACTAGTTTGATGGTATGGCAGAATAGAATAGCATTGGATATGCTACTGGCTGAGAAGGGTGTGTGTGATATTCGGAATGTTGTACTTTTATCCCCGATAACACAGCTCCAGACGGATCAGTGACCAAGGCCCTGGCTGGTTTAACCACATTAGCTCACGAATTAGCAGAGAACTCTGGGGTGGATAATTCTCTAACAAATTGGTTTGACAGTATGTTTGGGAAATGGAAAAATGTCATAATCACTGTGTTGTGGGCAACTTTCACCTGTATGAGTGTTTTGGTCCCATGTGTGAGAGGTTTGATCACCAGGAATCTGGAGAGATCAATAACGCAACAGATGGTGAGATATGGACCGATTCCGAGCTCCGACCAGTGGGATGACAAATAGAGAGCTCCAGGCCTAGGAGATGGCTCTGTTTCTTTTAACTACGAGGAGCCAATGTTAGATGAGACTTTACTTTCATGAAGATTATCAATGAAAATCCTAAACCGGAAGAGTTATGATTGGATATAGGCATAGAACAGTCATTGATGAGTATTCGAATGTCATTACATGTATTAGTTTGGTTTATTCTTGTATAACATTTGTTTCCATGTAGTGTTTAATATAATTTTAATTATTTAGTCATTAAGGGTTGATTGATAAAATAATTTCACTCTGAAAACATTAATTGTATGAAATTGATTATAATCTGTGTGTAGTTTTAGTCAAAATTAGAACAAGGACCTTTTGTCCTTTTTTAGTATGTAAACAGGGTGCAAGTGTGAAACAAATTATAAGAGGAGCTATCGACAGACAAGCTGGACTACGGTGTTCCTTACAGGACATTCTGTCTCCACCCGTGGAGGGGAGAAACTGTTAGGTTTGCAGATAATTCTGAAACATATTGCAGATTAAAATATGTAGTGGAAAAACAGACTAAGCAAGTCGTAGCTTAAGATTTTAACATGTTTGTGTGTTATAAATCTGGGTTTGCATTTGATGTTAGGACATCCTCGTGAATAAACATTTTGACTATTGTAAGCTGAGAAATCTGTCTGTTTCATTTAAACCATAATCTTACAAACCCCGGGTTGCATACTGAGTAGATTAATTGAAGTTTACGAACATTGATAACAAAATTCTCATAAGTTACTGACCTACACAATACCCCATGTCAAAATTGATTTTTATTTTGTTGAATTTTTTACAAATACCTAAATGATTTGGCACAAGTCAATTTGCCACAAGTTGCATGGACTCACGATGTGCAATAATTGTACACACATTAAACCACAAAGACCAGGTAGGTTTTCCAATACCAAAACAAGACAGACATCCCTTTGAGCATGGTGAAGTTATTAATTCATTTGGGTGGTGTATCAATACACCCAGTCACTACAAACATACAGGCGTCCTTCCTTACTCACTTGCCGGAGAAACTGAGGATGGATCAACATTGTAGTAACTCCACAATACTAACCTAATTCACAGAGAGAAAAGGAAGCCTGTACAAAATAATCAATATTCCCAAACATGCAATCTGTTCCCAACAAGTCACTAAAGTAATACTGCAAAGAAATGTGGCAAAGCAATTACTAACTTTTTGTCCCGGATACAAAGTGTTGTTTGTGGCAAATCCATTACTGAGCACCACTCTACATACAGTGCATTTATACGGAGACTTGATTACACACAGGTGGATTGTATTTATCATCATTAGTCATTTAGGTCAACATTGGATCATTCAGAGATCCTCACTGAACTTCTGGAGAGAGTTTGCTGCATTGAAAGTAAAGGGGCTGAATAATTTTGCACGCCCAATTTTTCAGTTTTTGATTTGTTAAAAAAGTTTAAAATATCCAATAAATGTCGTTCCACTTCATGATTGTGTCCCACTTGTTGTTGATTCTTCACAAAAAAATACAGTTTTATATCTTTATGTTTGAAGCCTGACATGTGGCAAAAGGTCGCAAAGTTCAAGGGGGCCAAATACTTTCGCAAGGCACTGTATTTTCAAGCATGGTGGTTGCTATGGGTATGCTTGTAATCGTTAGGGACTAGGGAGTTTTCAGAATAAAACGGAATGGAGCTAAATACAGGTAAACTCCTAGAGGAAAACTTGGTTCAGTCTGCTTTCCACCCGACACTGGGAGAATTCACCTTTCAACAGGACAATAACCTAAAACACAAGGCCAAATCTACACCGGAGTTGCTTACCAAGAAGACACTGAATGTTCCTGAGTGGCCAAGTTAGATTTCAGTCAAAACTACGACAAGCCTTAAATGGTTGGGAAGCAATGATAAACAACCATTTTGACCGAGCTTGGAAGACATGGGCAAATGTTGCACAATCGAGGTCTGCTGCAATCGTTGCCAAAGGTGCTTCTACAAAGTATTGACTCAGTGGTGTGAATACTTATGAGATATCTGTATTTCATTTGTAATACATTTGCAACCGTTTCTAAAAACATGTTTTCACTTTGTCATTATGGGGTATTGTGTAAGTGGGAGAGAAATACACTGCTCAAAAAAATAAAGGGAACACTAAAATAACACATCCTAGATCTGAATGAACAAAATATTCTTATTAAATACTTTTTTCTTTACATAGTTGAATGTGCTGACAACAAAATCACAAAAATTATCAATGAAAATCAAATTTATCAACCCATGGAGGTCTGGATTTGGAGTCACACTCAAAATTAAAGTGGAAAACCACACTACAGGCTGATACAACTTTGATGTAATGTCCTTAAAACAAGTCAAAATTAGGCTCAGTAGTGTGTGTGGCCTCCACGTGCCTGTATGACCTCCCTACAACGCCTGGGCATGTTCCTGATGAGGTGGCGGATGGTCTCCTGAGGGATCTCCTCCCAGACCTGGACTAAAGCGTCTGCCAACTCCTGGACAGTCTGTGGTGCAATGGTGGATGGAGCGAGACATGATGTCCCAGATGTGCTCAATTGGATTCAGGTCTGGTGAACGGGCGGGCCAGTCCATAGCATCAATGCCTTCCTCTTGCAGGAACTGCTGACACTCCAGCCACATGAGGTCTAGCATTGTCTTGCATTAGGAGGAACCCAGGGCCAACCGCACCAGCATATGGTCTCACAAGGGGTCTGAGGATCTCATCTCGGTACCTAATGGCAGTCAGGCTACCTCTGGCGAGCACATGGAGGGCTGTGCGGCCCCCCAAAGAAATGCCACCCCACACTATGACTGACCCACCGCCAAACCAGTCATGCTGGAGGATGTTGCAGGCAGCAGAACATTCTCCACAGCGTCTCCAGACTCTGTCCCGTCTGTCACATGTGCTCAGTGTGAACCTGCTTTCATCTGTGAAGAGCACAGGGCGCCAGTGGCGAATTTGCCAATCTTGGTGTTCTCTGGCAAATGACAAATGTCCTGCACGGTGTTGGGCTGTTAGCACAACCCCCGCCTGTGGACGTCGGGCCCTCATACCACCCTCATGGAGTCTGTTTCTGACCGTTTGAGCAGACACATGCACATTTGTGGCCTGCTGGAGGTCATTTTGCAGGGCTCTGGCAGTGCTCCTCCTGCTCCTCCTTGAACAAAGGCGGAGGTAGCGGTCCTGCTGCTGGGTTGTTGCCCTCCTACGGCCTCCTCCACATCTCCTGATGTACTGGCCTGTCTCCTGGTAGCGCCTCCATGCTCTGGACACTACGCTGACAGACACAGCAAACCTTCTTGCCACAGCTCGCATTGATGTGCCATCCTGGATGAGCTGCACTACCTGAGCCACTTGTGTGGGTTGTAGACTCCATCTCATGCTACCACTAGAGTGAAAGCACCACCAGCATTCAAAAGTGACCAAAACATCAGCCAGGAAGCATAGGAACTGAGAAGTGGTCTGTGGTCACCACCTGTAGAGCCACTCCTTTATTGGGGGTGTCTTGCTAATTGCCTATAATTTCCACCTGTTGTCTATTCCATTTGCACAACAGCATGTGAAATGTATTGTCAATCAGTGTTGCTTCCTAAGTGGACAGTTTGATTTCACAGAAGTGTCATTGACTTTACATTGTGTTGTTTAAGTGTTCCCTTTATTTTTTTGAGCAGTGTATATTTATTCCATTTTGAATCCAGGATGTGACAACAATGTGGAATAAGTCAAGGGGTATGAATACCTTCTGAAGGCACTGTATGCTTTTGTATGTATACAGTACCCACTTCCTTTCAAAATGACAGCTCTCTCCTGTCTCCATGGTAGTTGTGAGTCTTAGTCACAGGAGGTTGGTGGCACCTTAATTGGGGAGGACGGGCTCATGGTAATGACTGGAGCGGAATGAGTGGACTGGTATCAAATACATCAAACATGGTTTCCATGTGTTTGATGCCATGCCATTTGCTTTGTTCCAGATATTATTATCAGCCATCCTCCCCTCAGCAGCCTCCACTGCTGTTAGTCCATGGGATCCTGGCAGTGTGTGCAGTAGGCCATGTCATCAGAGTAGGGCTCCACCTGGATGGTGATTCTGTAGAAACCAAACTTGGTTTGAAGGATCTCTGTAGCCTCCTTAAGGACACTCTGGGGATCAGCATTCTCCTCTGGGAAACAACAATGGCCATAACAGATGTCAACAATCATGCCTTTTGGGCTGTAATGTCTAATAGTTTAGTTGCTTGTGTCAACTGGTTTCTGTTGGCCACTACTGGCAGCATGTGAATCAACATGGTAGATTGTGCGTGCACAATCTAAATGGAGTGATGTCATGTGTCAGACTAAGGGAGGCTGGGTCTCACCGATGGCTACATGGACGGAGACCAGGGTCTGTCCCGCGGTCAAGGCCCACAGGCGCAGGTTGTGCATAGACTTCACCATCTTCAGAGACAGCAACACCTCCTTCACCGAGTTAAACTCTATTCCCTTAGGAGCCCCTGTAGAATGAGGACAGAGGCCTAGCCCATTCAAAAAAGCTAATGGAACACGAGGCAATGCTTTATTGTGCATTTTTATATAAATAAATGAATTGACAAACTGAGGAAAATGTCTGAATAAACAATTTTATTGTTTTGAATTCACCTTGGCTCACTTCAGAGCAGGAGAAACGGAAAAGGCTGTTGAGTTTACCTTCCATGAGTATCCTGACAACATCCCTGAGTATGGTGATGGTGGTCCCAAGGACAAACACAGAGAAGAGGAAGGTACAAATGGGATCTGCTACTTTGTATTCAGGCTGCAACAGAAGGTCCACAGGAGAGAGAATGACACAAGCAGAAGACAGTGGCATCAGAGGGTGATGGGGTGCTGCTCTACTGATGCCATAACACATTAGGCCACTTGGATCACAGGGAGGGTTTCTAATGGAAGAGCAACCTCTTGTAGGGTGATGAGACGTTAACCCCTTCCTACTGAGACTGAGCGACATCAATTCAATAGCACAACAGTTGTATCTCTCCAAATAGTATATTTTAGATGTCAATTTATGACTTTTTGCCCAAGAACCTGACATTTTCAGTGAACATGAATATGTTGCACTGTAAATAAATACAGTATGGGCCTCCCAAGTGGTGCAGTGCTAGCTTTGCCACTAGAGACCCTGGTTCGAATCCAGGCTCTGTCGCAGCCGGCCACGACAGCGAGACCCATGGGGCGGCGCACAATTTGTAAAATAAATACAGTATAACACAAGCCATAATGTAAGTGTACTGTAAGGTGTAAACACTAGTATTTGTTACTGACCCTGTAGAAGATGACGATGGCAGCCACTAGGACCCCAACACTCTGTAGGAGATCTCCCAACACGTGAATGAAGGCTGCTCTCACACTGGTGTTGCCATGGCCATGACCCAGCAGGGTGTGGGAGTGGCCCACATGGGAGTGGCTGTGACCCAAAGGGCTCTGCCCGTTCTCGTCTATTTGCTGGTAGCCTGAGCTCTGGGCATGGAAGGTGGTGGAGTGGTGGAGGATGTACGCCATGCTAAAGGAGGGAGGGAAGAGGATGATACATGTCCATAGTCTAAAGTTCCTTTATCTTTATCCTTCAGTTTATATGCGCTGATGAACATTAAAAAAGACAACATAGCTGAATGGCTGAACCCAGCTAAGGTATTTACTTCACTATGTGCATTTTGTTCCCCAATCAAGTGCAGATGATTATAACTAAGCTATAAAGCCGTGAGAATGAACCACTCACATGATGTTTACTATGACGGCACAACCGGAGGTGATGAGCATCGCTTGACTGTTGATTTCAAAGTTGTTCTTGACTATCCTCTCAATGGCCAGGTAAACCAGAACCCCAGTCACTATCCAGATGGACATCACTGACACCAGCGCTCCTAGGATCTCTGTGGGGGTTGGAGACAGTGACAATCAGTACCACACATCTGTTGATCCATCATTTTAGAGAATTGAGACCCTGGCTATTACTATTCAGCTATGACAACATTCACCATGTGTTCTGGGGACTAAATGGGAAAGTATCTTCAAAGATGTTTGAAGCTGGTACGTCATGGGCCTAACCTGAGCGGTGCCATCCAAAGGTCATGGTTTTGGTGGGTGGTCTAGAGGAGATCCACAGGGAGAACAGGCTGACCATCATGCTGCCGAAGTCAGTCAGGAGGTGAGCTGCATCTGTCATAATAGCCAAACTGTGGGCCAGGTAGCCACCTGTAGATACACAGACAATGGAGATGTCTCAGAGAGACATAATATTCATGTTTGTCAGGCTTCGACCCCTGGTATCATATAAACACGTAAGATATGGAAAGATGTGTAGAATTGCAGGAAAATAGCTTTAAAACGGCAAAACAAATCTCATCCCCATAAAACGTGTAGAATTGGGCGAAAGTTGCTTGAATTTTTTTTTGGTCCGTCAACAAGAGGGGTGTGAACAGTTTGGGGTCACATGGGTTCAGAGGTGGAGGTTAATTACCACGCCGATAAACAACAATATCCAGCCGGACCTTTACCACCTAGGAAATGTATAACCGGACCTTTACCACCTAGGAAATGTATAACCGGACCTTTACCATCTAGGAAATGTATAACCGGACCTTTACCACCTAGGAAATGTATAACCGGACCTTTACCACCTAGGAAATGTATAACCGGACCTTTACCACCTAGGAAATGTATAACCGGACCTTTACCACCTAGGAAATGTATAACCGGACCTTCTCAAATGGTACTTGAGTACCCCTGTTTTAGATGCTATTGATGATGAATGAGTCTCATGAATGAAAGTACAGGCTGTGTTTAAAATAAAAACAACCCAAGTTTTGATTCCCATTACAGCTAAATAAAAATCTACTGATAACATAATGCAAAAACAACGCTTGAAAGAATCTGAGTCATCAGCTAAACTCTGAAATTGCCTCTTGAGATGAAATTGAGTAGTACTGTACAAAAGACAGTAACTTTCATTCCAAATGTCAAGGGAAAGAATTACAGAAACAATTCTGAGTTTCAGTTTCTCCCACAGTAATAGTCGCTGACTAGGAGATAAACGTTGAATATCTTTTTACAACAGTCAGTGTGAAGAAAATGGATGACTCCAAGCCACGGAAGGAAGTCTAGACATTAAATATAGAATCTAAAATGTCACCGTCATGCTTTCCTCACTTTTACCTCCTCTCCATTGTGCTTTGGGCTGACAGGACATTTGTCTTTTTTCCAGGGGAGGATTTCGACATGAAAGGCTGGACACATTTCTAGTAGCCTCTAAAACGTCATTACAGAGAACTGCCCACGGTGCTACTGACTCAGATGGCCTTAAACCTAGTTTTCACTGGCAGTGATCACCAAAAAACTTCACCTTCACTTCAAAGTTTAAGGAACCTACTCATAGTTTGTATAGATTACAGTTTATGGACAATCGTTTTTCCTATATGTGACCAGGAATTTAAAAAAAAACATTACTCTGATCTCAGTAGTCAATAGCTTCTAATAAGGGGCCTAATAAGAGCATTTTAGACTGAGGAATATTATCACCCAGCCTTACCTATGATCTCTCCGATCATGAAGATGAGGCACACAATGGAGGCGATGTACAGCTTCTTCTTAGCCAGCAGCGCGTCATGGTTCTCCTCACTCACTGCTTTGTTATCGTGGCAATGGGCGCCAACAGGCTGCTTCAGCTTAATGGCACCAGCCACATCTTCCTTCTCAAGTGGGAAGTTGGGATAGTCTTCTTTGGAGTCTGAAGAGGAACTGGGATGGGAAAGGAAACGACAACGTCATTTATGAAACATACATACAGTAGGTCTGCCCCTGTCTTATGATCTTTTCATAAGATGATACTGCATAACAACCTAAAGTATATCGAATGGACTTGGATGTTTTCATATGTATATGCATTGTAAAAATACACATGGTTTTGTTGGAGTTGATGTTCAGCCCCTGTCTGCTTGTATCATCAGAATGTAGCGCACTCCCACAGAGATCTGATTACATCTCAATCAGAAAATCTCTCTCAATTCAATAAATGCTTTATTGGCATGAATGGGTGGTTGCCACCGTTGCCAAAGCAATGTATATCAAGTATTACATAAATTAACAATATGTTGAGTATCTATAATAATATATATATAAACAAAAATAATTATACATGGAAAATAATACACAAAAAAGAAAACATACCGCAACTATTCTCTCCCCATGTGCAATGAGGATGATGAGACTAAATGAAGTGGAAAAACTCTAATTTTGGCTTCCAGGAGATAACCCAGCTCTGGGCCCCGACTCCATCAGTCCAGCGACACGCAGGTTAAAAGGAGCCGGCCGAGTGGAAAACAGCTTCTGTTTAATCACACCATGGGGACATGAGAACAAATACACCCCCTCACACCCAACGCATGGAGGCTATTCAAATGTCCGTCTGTCATACATAAGTGGCAATGGCTGGAGCGGAATAAGTTGAATGGTATCAAACACATGGTTTGATACCACTCCATTGCAGCCATTATATTGCGCCGTCCTCCCCTCAGCAGCCTCCACTGGTTCATCAAAATTCTAAGATGGATATTTGACAAAGCCGCAACATAGGCTCATTACAGTTTTACACAGGGATTTCTTACCCACAGTAAATATTTTACATCTTGTCCAATCTGGATTAATTCTAGAGCATAGATTTAGAATCAAACATTAATGCAAATTAGTTCAATGTTCTACAATGGTTCTGCAGCAGTGTCTTGTACTCTACTGGGCTCTCTTCTCCCTCCCAAACTAACTCACACTGCATTCAGTTATTTCCTTCAACTGTCTTGCTACTGTAGATTTAAAACAAAAAATACAATTGTTTTTTTAAAACAAGATACACATAAATGTATTTGGTGTAGACTATGATTGATCAAATGTGTTTCCAGGTTTCTGTGCTCAAGACAAGCAGACTAAAGAGCCTGAGGAGAGACTCGGCGTATTCACACCCCTCAACTTTTTCCACATTTTGTTGGGTTACAGCCTGCATTTACTCCACAATACTAACCTAAATTAGAGTGAAAAGAAGGAAGTCTATACAGAATATAAATATTCCAAAACATGCATCCTGTTTGCAATAAGGTACTAAAGTAATAATGCAAAAAACGTGGCAAAGAAATACAGTTTTGTCCTGAATATAAAGCATTATGTTTGGGGCAAATCCAACACATTAGTAAGTACCACTTCATATTTTCAGGCATGGTGGTAGCTGCATCATGATATGCTGGTCATCGGGAAGGACTATGGAATTTTTTTAGGATAAAAAGAAACGGAATAGAGCTAAGCACAGGCAAAATCCTAGAGGAAAACCTGGTTCAGTCTGCTTTCCATCTGACAGAGACAAATTCACATTTCAGCAGGACAATAACCTAAAACATAAGGCCAAATATACACTGGAGTTGCTTACCAAGACAACATAATGTTCCTGAGTGGCCTGCTTAAAGTTGACTTTAAAAAAAAAATCGGCATGAAAACCCATGGCAGCACTTGATAATGGATGTCGAGCATTGATCAAAAACCAACTCGACAGAGCTTGAAGAGTAACATTTTAAATTTAAAAAAATAAAAAAGGCAAATATTGTACAATCCAAGTGTGCAAAGCTCTTCGAGAAAGTCAAGGGGTGTGAATACTTTCTGAAGGCATTGTATGGTTTTAAACACTGGAAAAATCACATGACTGCACTAGGCCTTTAAGAAATACATTTGAAAAGACAGCCTGAAGACTCTTAGTTTTTATTTGTTTAGACCTGCTGTTTAAATGATTAGTCAGCAAACGATTAATTAGCTGGAAAATGAAATTCTGTTTGCTTTGCTCATCCTGGAAAGCCATTGGCACTGTAGATACGTTGGCATAGGCCTATCACATGCCATGTTGGATCATTTAGGGACATTTTGGGAAATGTAATAAATGATGGTGCTGTGTTGTTCAAAGGGCTGGTCAAAATATGATGAATCCACTGAAGTCTGATGAACTACTGTTTTCATGGCCCATTTTACTATCATCTTCAATAATAGAGAGAGACGGGCGGGAGCAGGGATTCTTGAGGTCATTTGGTACAAAAGATCTTGACAGCAATCTGAAATGTGATGCCAGAGCACTATTACCTTGGTGCCTTTTATTGAGTGGGACGTCTGGAAATAGGTCTGTCATAAGGCTAATAGCCATTAATGTTAGCCAGACTGACAAGGCCCCAACCCCAAATTCAAGCATGATTAATCAAAGAGTTTCAGATTTTCAGACACAAGGGAACTGGCCTGCTCAGCCTGTCTATAGAACCTGACACTGATGCTGGACAGCAGCCAGTAGACCTTGCACTGCTGTCTGCAATTATGATCTTAGAAGAAGCTCTGCAGTTGCATCCACATTGTAGCCTATAACATTTTCTCTCCTAATTCAATTCTTAAATCTGTCATTTCGTCTTTATTCCGTCCATTTAAAATAAAAGGTCCAATGCTGATTTTATCTCAATATTAAATAATTTATGGGTAACAATTAGGTTAAGTACCTTGCGTTCAATTAAAATGGTCAAAAATAAACAAAAATAGCTTCTTAGCAAAGAGCAATTTCTCAAGCAAGAATTTTGCTAGGACTATCTGGGAGTGGTCTGAGTGGAGAGGGGAAACCTGAAAATTTGCTGTTATTGGCAGAGAGGTATCAAACTCACTTTCTTGTTGGTCTATTAACTAATTTACCGCCTGATGATGTCACCAGGCAGGCCAAGACGCCATCCCACCAAAACAGGCAGAAATGTAAGGTGTTTATTCCCCAACAGCTGTTACACTAAAAGGGCATTATCATAACGTTCACAGTATTATTCTAACCTCAGTGGGAATATACACTACATGACAAAAAGTATGTGGACACCTGCTCGTCGAACATCTCATTCCAAAATCATGGGCATTAATATGGAGTTGGTCACAGTTTGCTGCTATAACAGCCTCCACTCTTCTGGGAAGGCTTTCCACTAGTTGTTGGAACATTGCTAAGGGGACTTGCTTCCATTCAGTCACAAGAGCATTGGTGAAGCCGGGCAATGATGTTGGCCGATTAGTCTTGGCTCGCAGTCGGCATTCCAATTCATCCCTAAGGTGTTCGACGGGGTTGAGGTCAGGGCTCTGTGCAGGCCAGTCAGGTTCTTACACACAGATCTCGACAAACCATTTCTGTATGGACCTCGCTTTGTGCACCGGGGAATCATCCTGAATCAGGAAAGTGCATTCCGCCAGCTGTTGCCACAAAGTTGGAAGCACAGAATCATCTAGAATGGCATTGTATGCTGTAGCGTTAAGATCTCCCTTCACTGGAACTGTTCCTTCTCCACCAAACATTACAGTTGACACTATGCATTGAGGCAGGTAGCGTTCTCCTGGCATCTGCCAAACCCAGATCCGCTATCGAACTGCCAGCTGGTGAAGCATGATTCATCACTCAAGAGAATGCGTTTCCACTACTCCAGAGTCCAATTACGACGAGCTTTACACCACTCCAGCCGACACTTGGCATTGTGCATAGTGATCTTAAGCTTGTGTGCAGCTGCTCAGCCTTGGAAACCCATTTTATGAAGCTCCCGACGTAGTTATTGTGCTGGCATTGCTTCCAGAGGCAGTTTGGAACTCGTTAGTGAGTGTTGCAACCGAGGACAGACGTGTTACATGCTTCAGCACGCGGTGGTCCCATTCTGTGAGCTTGTGTGGCCTACCACTTCATGGCTGAGCCGTTGTTGCTCCTAGATGTTGCCACTTCACAATAACAGCACTTACAGTTGACCAGGGCAGCTTTAGGAGGGCAGAAATTGCACGAACTGACTTATAGGAAAGGTGGCATCCTATGATGGTGCCACATTGAAAGTCTCTGAGCTCTTCAGTAAGGCCAGTCTACTGTTAATGTTTGTCTAGGAAGATTGCATGGCTGTGTGCTCAATTTTATACAACTGTCAGCAACGGGCGTGGCTGAAACAGCCAAATCCACTAATTTGAAGAGGGGTCCACATACTTTTGTCTATGTAGTGTTTATAAAACACAGGGAACTCATGTGTTTGACTGCACTGGGCCTTTAAAAACACATAGGCTATATTGACTCCATCCTCTCCCACATGGTAATCTTGTTTTCAAGAACACATGCACAGCTTGCAGCAAAGATTTCTCAGGCATGGGTGACTGACAGTAAAGACCATCCTACTTTGCTGATCTGAAGACTCTGGGACACGGGGACACTGCAACACCCTCATCCCCACACACTGTGTGCACACTTAAAACATGCCATAAATTTCACACTGAAATACTTCCAGGTTTGGTGTTACCTGTTGCAACATCAGTCTCGCTCTCATAATTATTGTCCCAGATTTAGAATGCATGGGGCTGTCAAGCAACCCATTTCATTTCTACTTCTGTTTTACATTATCAAAGCTCAGATTGTATCAAAGTCCTGTTGTCATTGCTGAACGCACACTGATCTCACTGGCACCGTTTACATACAGTGGGGCAAAAAAGTATGTAGTCAGCCACCAATTGTGCAAGTTCTCCCACTTAAAAAGATGAGGCCTGTAATTTTCATCATAGGTACACTTCAACTATGACAGACAATTTTTTTTTTTCTTCAGAAAATCACATTGTAGGATTTTTTATGAATTTATTTGCAAATTATGGTGGAAAATAGGTATTTGGTCAATAACAAAAGTTTCTCTCAATACTTTGTTATATACCCTTTGTTGGCAATGACAGAGGTCAAACGTTTTCTGTAAGTCTTCACAAGGTTTTCACACACTGTTGCTGGTATTTTGGCCCATTCCTCCATGCATATCTCCTCTAGAGCAGTGATGTTTTGGGGCTGTTGCTGGGCAACACGGACTTTCAACTCCCTCCAAAGATTTTCTATGGGGTTGAGATCTGGAAACTGGCTAGGCCACTCCAGGACCTTGAAATTCTTCTTACGAAGCCACTCCTTCGTTGCCCGGGCGGTGTGTTTGGGATCATTGTCATGCTAAAGACCCAGCCACGTTTCATCTTCAATGCCCTTGCTGATGGTAGGCTTTGTTAATTTGGTCCCAGCTCTCTGCAGGTCATTCACTAGGTCCCCCTGTGTGGTTCTGGGATTTTTGCTCACCGTTCTTGTGATCATTTTGACCCCACGGGGTGAGATCTTGCGTGGAGCCCCAGATCGAGGGAGATTATCAGTGGTCTTGTATGTCTTCCATTTCCTAATAATTGCTCACACAGTTGATTTCTTCAAACCAAGCTACTTACCTATTGCAGATTCAGTCTTCCCAGCCTGGTGCAGGTCTACAATTTTGTTTCTGGTGTCCTTTGACAGCTCTTTGGTCTTGGCCATAGTGGAGTTTGGAGTGTGACTGTTTGAGGTTGTGGACAGGTGTCTTTTATACTGATAACAAGTTCAAAAAGGTGCCATTAATACAGGTAATGAGTGGAGGACAGAGGAGCCTCTTAAAGAAGTTACAGGTCTGTGAGAGCCAGAAATCTTGCTTGTTTGTAGGTGACCAAATAATTATTTTCCACCATAATTTGCAAATAAATTCATTAAAAATCCTACAATGTGATTTTCTGGTGAAAAAAAAAATCTAATTTTGTCTGTCATAGTTGAAGTGTACCTATGATGAAAATTACAGGCCTCTCTCATCTTTTTAAGTGGGAGAACTTGCACAATTGGTGGCTGACTAAATACTTTTTTGCCCCACTGTAATAGAACCCAATTAGCCTATCTGTAAAAAAAAAGTATCACTTTAGTTTAGTAAGGTATGTAAGGGTAAGTAGAATGGCAAATAGCGTTAGAAAATAACTATTGTGTTGGTGTTTATGGAGGGTCAAAATCCATGAGAGTTATCCAAAAGGTCATGAACTGTCAAAATCATATTTTACATTAAATTGGATGATATTTCGATGAAACCAGATCAAAGTATGACCAAAGTATAAACAATGACTGTTGCTTCTACACTGAAAGTTTGATCATAAAGTTACTGGTCCCCCCCCCCCCCCCCCCCCCCTCCCCCCAAGCCAAACACTTGGATTCAGAATTCAGGATTATTATGGGGATAGGCTGACATCTCATTTTAATAAACCAATTATATTAAGATATTATCTTACCTAATTTAAATAAGTACCTAGTTGTAACCAACATTGGAGAATGTGTTTGCAGAGGGGAGTAGTATAGCTAGATAGCTAATCTACTGGTGCCAAAACTTGACTGTAGGGTGTCAACAAATTAAAGTTTGCACCATTCATCTATGACAAAGATACTTATATGTTTCTGGTGTCATCTAGTTACTGGCTAGCTAGGTCTTCAGCCAGCATGGAACAAAAGGAGTTATCATGTCAACACATCCTTCAGTGCCTCTGTGAAGTGCATCACAAGAGACATGGCAAACGGGAGATAAAAAAAATGATTGATGCAATTTCAATGTTGTTTGAGTTGCATTGATTATCACCAAATTAGCTTGAGATGATTTTACTGCTACCCTGCTCACTATATCCAAGTTTCTTGACATGGCATTTCGAAGAGCTATCAGTCAGGGAGAGCTCGTGAATATAAGCCTGGTAGCCTGGTAGTTAGCAGTGAGAGGAAAAAGTACTTGAGCATTTCTATCACAAACCAATATTATGGGAATCAGAATAACTGTTCGGGATCTTTAACTAAAAATGAAATGATGTTATTAAAATCCAATAGCATTGTCGGATCATTTGATTAAAGACATTAAAACCGTTCTTAGGCTCTATACAAATGTCTGTATACGTATAACACACATCTCGCATAACACGTGTTTGCGGATGCTAATATGTACAATTAGTTTAGCAATTATTCCATTTTGGGGGGGGGGGGGGGGGGATTATATGGTGGGGTTGACTAAGCAAATTATACTGCAATTTAAAAACAAAGGACAAATATGTGAGTCCACTTAACCCCAAAACAAGGCAAATAAATAAATATAAAATCGTGGGGCATTTCCTATAGGCCTATTAATACCGTTAACTAAACACACTTTGGCTTCCTACTGGGCACATACATCAGTTCAACGTCTAGTTTTGATTTACATTTGGTTCAGTTGTCAACTAACGTGAAATCAACAAAACATGTCACCATGTCTGGGTGAGAAAAAAAAGACAAATCCCTTAGATTAAAGACTTTCTGCAATTGCAAACAGTTTTCCACGTTGATTCAACGTCATCATACATTGATTTTTTTTGTATCTGTTGAAATGACGTGGAAACAATGTTTATTCAACCAGTTTTTGCCGAATGGGTTATGACTTTTCCTTGGAGATAGCCAGGTCTCGCCAGCACTCTGAATCCAGTGTAGGCCCAATTCCCATATGATAATCCACATGTACTTCCCTAAGGATAGGGTATTAGCTATTCATATTTTAATACATTCCCAAAATCAATACAACGTCATGGATTCTATAGTTTATTTGTTGCAATATAAGTTTATTATTTCTATTCACGTCAATAACCAACTTGAGTGGGAAAAAAACGAGCATTTGTCAAATGTTTTTTTATTTATTTAGCCTTTATTTAATTAGGAAAGTCAGTTAAGGACAAATGATTATTTAGAGTCTTTAAACGCGACTGCTGTCCATGGTGCTGAAATCAAATCATCTTCATTCAACCTTTTGTTTTTGCGATTACAATTGCTATACCATTGGGAATCAAATATTAAACCCAATAGGCTACTAAAATAGACTAATAGTTTTCGTTTAGGTTACACTATTTTGTATTTATATATTTTTTTACACAAATAGGTAGACCTAATAATCTATTTAGCTTGTCTATTTTTTTTTATAAACATGACTTTCCCCCCCATGCACATTTTAAATAGATAACTATTTCAAGGATTTTCTTAAATCCATTGGCAGTACATTGTAATTTTACAAAAATATAGCTCACTAAATAAAATGGTCTACAATTTTGTATCAGAACATTTTAAAAGTGACGGATAAAAATCTGCAAACGCCCAGTGAAAATCACTTTTTTTTTTTTTTACTATTACTTAAAAATGAGTTAATATAATTGCTAAGGTCTCAGGGTGTTTCGCCATTCTCCCATCAGATCCCGTAATGAGAGATTATTTTTTACCAGTGATCATGGAACTTCCCTCGGGCCATTCGTCAAATAATGTCCAAAACGAAGCCAAGCATGGAAATTATTTGTTCATTCAGACAAAACATTTCACACACTGCCTGCTTATTGGCAGCACCCGGACAGGTTAAGAATAGACTCAGCGTGAATAAAGCTAAATTCGGCAACTACGGTTCTATTACACGGACCCTTGGAAATTAGGCTACAAATGTGAATGTCTTCTATGTGCAGCGTGAGCTATCCCCGCATGGGATGTGTAGCCTACTTCGTGGAAACATACATTTTCGTTGCATTACCGCATGTTTTCAGAAACAGGACTATCAGTTTGGTGTTGGTTGCCTATGTCTCCAACAATTACAATAAGCTACACTAACTACAGTTTAAAACAGTCACAGCACAAGATAAAGTGTACACCTACAGTACTGCCCTGCACCGTAGCCTAAATATTTTCAGTTTGATAAACCCTTAAAATTACTGCATAAAAGAAAATAGACCAGTCTACTGTGTTTGTATAATTGTACAAATATATTCTCCCTCTTTGTAGGCTAATGCGCAACCTAAAATATCAGAATATGGCATGTAGAATGAACCAAATATCACAACATCTATATTATTTTGGCTTCATATGAAATAATCACAGCTCAAAGGGAAAAAAATGTCATTACCTTTTCAGTGAATACATTTTGGCATTCATCTCGTGCACGAGGTGAGATTTCTCGGAATTTCTTCCTGAATTCACAGTGGTATCCATGTTCGTGTCTTGTCACCCGTTGTATCTAACAAATTAAGCAGAATCTGAAGATGTGGAGTTTCACGGCGATCAGTATCTTAAATGGCACTGAGAAAAGTCGTCCAAGCCATACCAACTGTGCTAATAAAACGAATTAAATCCTTCATGGCAATAAGTATCACCAGTTGCAAATATCGGACCCGATACAAACTAGTAGCCTACTCTCAATTCCACTGCTGCAGTAGCCTATAGCCCAAGTGGTGAACTTGGCTGTGAATGTGCAGGCGTTTGCTTTGGTGCAGCTACAAGTCACAACTGACTGGAAAAGGTCAAGCCCTTAAAAGGGTATCGACAGCGTGTGTCGACGTCAAAAAAGTGCAAGATATTTCGGCGGCTAACCTAGCAAATTGAGAGGAATAGAAAGTTTAGAATTGTGATTGTGTCCTTCGTTACAGTGCAAAAGCCTGTATCTACAAGTAGGCTGCTACCTATTACTAAAAGCTTCATTAACGTCGTGGACATTGAACATAGCCTATAGTTTATTCAATGACCATTTCCAAATGAAACGGCATTGTTATAGCATCAGACATTCAGAGGTAAAACAACTTTTCAGCATATCCAAATTCAATATCAGGTTGCACCTATGCCAATGACTAGAGTAGAAGCAGCCAGGATTTTCTTCGAATGCTGTGTGCATTAAAAATCTGAGTCAAATTCGCGGAATACCTTTGGCACACATCAAGCGGTAAGGATGGAGCAGAGAGATCGATTCAGGACTTGAGTGCCCCAAATCCTTTTTTAGCATGGGCAGCGACATTGAGGACTTTCACCATTTGGAAGTTGTCAACTGGGTGGGACTTCCTATGGGGTTTTAAGGAAGGATCACATGATTCCATCTGGGTCATCAGGAGAGCTCAGCCAATTAATTATACTCCTGAGAAAACCTTCCATAATTACAGGTGGCAGTATGCACCCTTTTCAGTTTATTTGCCAACTCAGAAGTAGTAGAAGAAGAAAATGGACAACTTCAAAATGTAGATGGCTTTAATGGCGCTGCCACAGATAAAACAATGAGCCAGGGCCTCATTTCCCAGTTGCGATATAACTTAAGCATTATAATGATTGTACCAGATGCATCGTTATTTATGAGCCTTTTTTAAAGTATTTCCTAACAAACATGTAGTGAACCTGTAAGAGCGACAGCTAAGAGTTTCATTTGGGGCGTGTTCGGTTTTTCACATGATCCAGTTAGGGGAGCTGTCCAGTTCACTGGTGCTGAAATCGATGCCGTTTGCGTCGTAAGCAAACACGACTAATAGCCGTGTTTCATGTGAAACGTAGGCTAGGCCTATACATTTCGCAGACGAGTTTTTATGAATAAAGATTAAAAAAACATAATCTACAAACTAACCATTTTCGTAATGTAATGTTAATTGATTTCAAGATTTGTACCCCAGTCGTCTTCTTTCCTCCTCAGTGCTTTAGCACACTGCACCACAATACACCAAGTGTACAAAACATTAGGAACACCTCTTTCCATGACATAGATTGACCAGGTGAATCCAGGTGAAAGCTATGATCCCTTATTGACATCACTTGTTAAATCCAATTCTATCAGTGTAGATGAAGGGGAGGAAACAGGTTAAATAAGGATTTTTAAGCCTGGAGATAATTGAGACATGGATTGTGTATGTGTGCCAATCAGAGGGTGAATGGACAAGACAAAATATTTAAGTGCCTTTAAACGAGTGATGGTAGTTGTTGACAGGCACAGCAGTTTTAAGTGTGTCAACATGGGCCAGCATCTTTGTATTCCACATAGGCATTTTGATAATGATTTAAAAATAAATAAATTTCACCCCCCTACTTACTTTCAGTTACTTTTGGATTACTTTGGATTACTTTTTACTTTAAAAGGGATTATAAGAAGACACAAATGATCCATTAAACACATTTGGTGTGTGTCATCATAGAGGTCTCTGATTTGTGGTCAGATTTGCAGGCGGAACAAATTTAAACTTGCGCCTTTTTTCAATGCTGAATTGAATGTCAGAGAAAACAGAAAGATGACAATGGATTTTTCTCAAACATTCTTTCTGAATGTAAAAGTAATCCAAAAAGTAATCATTAAAAAAAAGTAAAGTAGCTGTAATCTGATTACAATAGTTTTGCTGGTAACGTAACGGATTACAGCTAGGTTTTTTTGTAATCAGATTACATGCAGTTACTCACCAACCCTGATTATTGTTGTTCTGCTGAACTCTGACAATGGCTTGGCGTTTATAGTGTTGCATGTATTTCCAATTCCATAATTTGTACTGGATAAAATTCATCTTTGGATAAATCTAAGCTTGCCAAGATACATTTTTTAAATATTACATTAGATCCTATACATTACCTAAATGAAACAGTTAATATCGTATGATCATGCCCATTCACACAAAACGCTTAGAAATTGTTTTAGAATTATATATTGTGAGCTGTGACGTGTATTCATGGTTGCCAAGGGAAGCCAGGCTTACCCAAATATTTGACTAATAACAAATTCTCTCCCTTGTGTTTTCGTAATTTTCAATTAGTTCGCAAGTGGCTGAATCTCACCGGAGAAATCATCCGAGCGAGGGACACGTGCCCCTCTGTCTCAGTATGTGTAGCCCATGTATAGGGTGCTGTCTGGACCAAAATAGTATGACATGTTGTGGTCGTAACATTTGGTTGATTGATGCCTGCAAGCAGTTGGCCTCCCTTGATAAAACAATTATAAAATAATTAGCCAATCAGTGTTCAGCTGAGCTCGACTGTGGGTTGTCCTGGTGCAGGAAACAGGGAGGCCAGTTTGAATTTGGCTTCACACCAATCCAATCACATCCTCAGCAAAACCTCATTTTCATTTGTGGTCTGCTTGTGTTGAAGTCCTTCAATAGCTTGCTTTCAAAATCGGCCCTTTCCTAAGCCATGTATGGAGATGGGGATTTGAACTTGTGATCTTGACTTAATTCTCTTTACATGCAAATTATTATGGCAGTGGTTCTGATCTAAGCATAAATATTTTTTTGCCACTGGCCTGAGATGATGGAAGTTCTAGATGTAGACTAGCCCTTTAGGCTCATGTTAACTAGGTAGCTAATTTATCTGGTGAATTGTTGCCCATGCGAGGAAGTTAGGCTAGCAAGCATTTTAGCTAGGTAGCATATGACAACAAAAAAAAAAGCATACTCTATGATGGAGAGTTGGATGGCATTGGCGTTCCACTAGTCTAATAGAAGTAGGGTGAGTCAAAAAACTGTTTTACCTGCATGCACACACACAGAAAGAAATCAGTGCCATGAACAGCAACATGCTATTCAGCAACATTGATTGGACTAAATTGTTTTTGGTATCTTTAAGTTTGTTTTCAGTGTGTTAAACTAAGCATATACAGTGGGGCAAAAAAGTATTTAGTCAGCCACCAATTGTGCAAGTTCTCCCACTTAAAAAGATGAGAGAGGCCTGTAATTTTCATCATAGGTACACTTCAACTATGACAGACAAAATGAGGAAAGAAAATCCAGAAATCACATTGTAGGATTTTTAATGAATTTATTTGCAAATTATGGTGGAAAATAAGTATTTGGTCACCTACAAACAAGCAATAATTCTGGCTCTCACAGACCTGTAGGACTTCTTTAAGAGGCTCCTCTGTCCTCCACTCGTCACCTGTATTAATGGCACCTGTTTGAACTTGTTATCAGTATAAAAGACACCTGTCCACAACCTCAAACAGTCACACTCCAAACTCTACTATGGCCAAGACCAAAGAGCTGTCAAAGGACACCAGAAACAAAATTGTAGACCTGCACCAGGCTGGGAAGACTGAATCTGCAATAGGTAAGCAGCTTGGTTTGAAGAAATCAACTGTGGGAGCAATTATTAGGAAATGGAAGACATACAAGACCAGTGAAACTGGGCCAACATACTACTAATTTTGAAACATTCGATCTCAGTACAGTTTTCTGTTCCCAAAACTACAATCTGTTACGAACAGAGTGGACTAAGTTTTGTAGACGTATATTTTAAATGGCATTGTTTAGAAGGAAAGCAAGGGCGAATTGAGTTATTGCACATGCGCACAGAGTAGGGACCAGTTCTGTCTGTGATATAATGCTGCGTTCAAGTACTAGTCTTAACTAGGAAACTCTGAGATGTCCAACTTGCTAACTGGTTGTAGTTACACACGTCCCGCATTCAACGAATCAGAAAGTTTGACATTTCTGAGTTTCCTATTTCCAACTAGCATTTGAATGCGGCATAAATCTATGGGATGAGGGAGGGAGTATGGACATAATGGAGCGCTCTCCACGCACTCACATGACATGTACACAAAAAGTGATGTTACACGCTCCTTCCAGTGTTTACGCGCCGCCCGCGTTGTGTACGAGATGGAAGGAAACATGGCAATAACAATTAACCAAAACGATGTCCTGATGCCGGAGAAAGAAGACATGTCCGTGTCTAGATCAGACAGGTATATATATAAATAGTTTATCTATGATTCAGGCTAACACAGAGCAGTACAGAGGCCAAATATATATCTCATTGGCAAACGATATTTCTTAGGAACTTGTTTTCAGTTCCTACCGCTTCCACTGGATGTCACCAGTCTTTGGAATTTGGTTGAGGTTATTCATTTGTGCAATGAAGAAGTAGGGCCATCCTGGAAAAGGGTAACGCTGTTGAGAGTTGGCCAAGACTTGAAAGTAGCGTTAGTTTCCTCTCATCCTCTATTGAAAACAGATAGACCCGTCTTGAATTTGATCGATTATTAACGTTTAAAAATACGAAAGTAGTATGAAATATTTTGGCAAAGTTTATAGGCAACTTTTGAAATATTTTGTAGTGACGTAGCGCATTTTGGAAGCTGTTTTTTTCTAGATCAAACGCGTCAAATAAATTGACATTTTGGATATATATGGACGGAATTAATTGAACAAAAGGACCAATTGTGATGTTTATGGGACATATTGGAGTGCCAACAAAAGAAGCTTGTCAAAGGTAAGGCATGTTTTATATTTTATTTCTGCGTTTTGTGTAGCGCCTGCAGGGTTGAAATATGCTACCCTTTTTGTTTACTGTTGTGCTATCATCAGATAATAGCTTCTTATGCTTTCGCCGAAAAGCCTTTTTAAAATCTGACATGTTGGCTGGATTCCCAACGAGTGTAGCTTTTAATTGAATATCTTACATGTGTGATTTAATGAAAGTTTGATTTTTATATCAATTTATTTGAATTTGCCGATCTGCATTTTCCCTGTTTTTTGGCCAAGTGGGACGCTACCATCCCCTATACCATAAGAAGTTAAAGGTCTTACTCACATCGGCTACAGAGAGCGTGATCACAGTCATCCTGAACTACTGGTGCTCTCACTCATGTTTAAAAATATATATATATATTTCACCTTTATTTAACCAGGTAGGCTAGTTGAGAACAAGTTCTCATTTGCAACTGCGACCTGGCCAAGATAAAGCATAGCAGTGTGAACAGACAACACAGAGTTACACATGGAGTAAACAATTAACAAGTCAATAACACAGTAGAAAAAAAAGAGAGTCTATATACATTGTGTGCAAAAGGCATGAGGAGGTAGGCGAATAATTACAATTTTTCAGATTAAAACTGGAGTGATAAATGATCAGATGGTCATGTACAGGTATTGGTGTGCAAAAGAGCAGAAAAGTAAATAAATATAAACAGTATGGGGATGAGGTAGGTAAAATTGGGTGGGCTATTTACCGATAGACTATGTACAGCTGCAGCGATTGGTTAGCTGCTCAGATAGCAGATGTTTGAAGTTGGTGAGGGAGATAAAAGTCTCCAACTTCAACGATTTTTGCAATTCGTTCCAGTCACAGGCAGCAGAGAACTGGAACGAAAGGCGGCCAAATGAGGTGTTGGCTTTAGGGATGATCAGTGAGATACACCTGCTGGAGCGCGTGCTACGGGTGGGTGTTGCCATCGTGACCAGTGAACTGAGGCGGAGCTTTACCTAGCATGGACTTGTAGATGACCTGGAGCCAGTGGGTCTGGCGACGAATATGTAGCGAGGGCCAGCCGACTAGAGCATACAGGTCGCAGTGGTGGGTGGTATAAGGTGCTTTAGTAACAAAACGGATGGCACTGTGATAAATTGCATCCAGTTTGCTGAGTAGAGTATTGGAAGCTATTTTGTAGATGACATCGCCGAAGTCGAGGATCGGTAGGATAGTCAGTTTTACTAGGGTAAGTTTGGCGGCGTGAGTGAAGGAGGCTTTGTTGCGGAATAGAAAGCCGACTCTAGATTTGATTTTAGATTGGAGATGTTTGATATGAGTCTGGAAGGAGAGTTTACAGTCTAGCCAGACACCTAGGTACTTATAGATGTCCACATATTCTAGGTCGGAACCATCCAGGGTGGTGATGCTAGTCGGGCGTGCGGGTGCAGGCAGCGAATGGTTGAAAAGCATGCATTTGGTTTTACTAGCGTTTAAGAGCAGTTGGAGGCCACGGAAGGAGTGTTGTATGGCATTGAAGCTCGTTTGGAGGTTAGATAGCACAGTGTCCAAGGATGGGCCGGAAGTATACAGAATGGTGTCGTCTGCGTAGAGGTGGATCAGGGAATCGCCCGCAGCAAGAGCAACATCATTGATATATACAGAGAAAAGAGTCGGCCCGAGAATTGAACCCTGTGGCACCCCCATAGAGACTGCCAGAGGACCGGACAGCATGCCCTCCGATTTGACACACTGAACTTTGTCTGCAAAGTAGTTGGTGAACCAGGCAAGGCAGTCATTAGAAAAACCGAGGCTACTGAGCCTGCCGATAATAATATGGTGATTGACAGAGTCGAAAGCCTTGGCAAGGTCGATGAAGACGGCTGCACAGTACTGTCTTTTATCGATGGCGGTTATTATATCGTTTAGTACCTTGAGCGTGGCTGAGGTGCACCCGTGACTGGCTCGGAAACCAGATTGCACAGCGGAGAAGGTACGGTGAGATTCGAGATGGTCAGTGACCTGTTTGTTGACTTGGCTTTCTGTTCAGTGTTGCTTGCCTCAAAGCGAGCATATAAGGCATAAAGAGCTCATCTAGTAGGCTTGCGTCACTGGGCAGCTCGCGCTTGGGTTTCCCTTTGTATTCTGCGATAGTTTGCAATTAAACTGGGTGATATATCAAATTAATTTGATTAATTTGAATGTGTTTTTAAGCGATATTCCAAATGCCTGTATTGCAAAATCATTTTTTTTGTTTAATTTTTCATTTTTGAGCATTTATGTCTGCTTGTTCTCATGTTGTCTATTTGGTCTCGTCTCATTTGCTCTCTCTGTACCACTTGTGTGGAATAATCAACCTGCCTCAGAGGTCAAAGAGGAGAAAGAAAGAGGGCACATAAAAGGAGTTTGACATTTTCTCTGGTTAATAATTCCAGACAGATGTACTGTAATTTACCTGATGGATTGCTTCATGGTCTATCAGTCAGTCTGATGGCTGGGTTTCATTGGGACAACATAGCTAAATTCGAAGTGAAATCCATTTTATTTGGACTATTTTGAAAAACAGCTTATCCAGGCAGTTTTCAGTTCCATTTTGTTGTCTTAAATATTCTTTCTGTGCAAGTTTGAAGCCTAACTCAGCAGTTTTGAACTTCACCCTGTCTCATCTGAACCATTGCACCTCTCTGGTTATGTATTCACTACTTACAGTAATAGGAGTTCCACTGCCAGTGCAGCAGCAGACACTACAACCACTGCATTCTGTTTTTCACAACCACTGCATTCTGTGTTTCACAACCACTGCATTCTGTGTTTCACAACCACTGCATCCTGTTTTTCACAACCACAGCATGTATTGTTGGATTCACTCCTGCCGTTGTTGTTTTAGATTCCTAGTGTACGTTTGTCGGGAGTCCCGCTTTACCCCCGTTTCCTCCTGCAGGCCTGTGTGGAGGAAGTGCCTCTGGGAAAACTATAGTGGCCAGTAAGATAATTGAGGCTCTGGATGTTCCCTGGGTGGTCCTCCTCTCCATTGACTCTTTCTATAAGGTTAACTTAGTTTTCTAGAATCTTTCTACTAAAAGAGTATCATGTAAATGCTATAAGGAGGACACCAAGGTAAACTATAAGAAGATATGCTTAGCCCCAGGACTTTATCCTTGGTAAGATCCTGGCTTTATTTATAAGGAAGGCTCTAAGGTAAACTCGCCAAACTAGTCCCCTGTGATTTTGTATAGGAGTAGTACAGAACTATCAATACCCTCTGCAGCAGAGATGGGCAACTGCCGGCCAGCCTGCAGCTCCGCTTTTGTGGGGGAGGGGGTCCATGTCAGTCCATGTCTCAACTTACGTTTGAGAGTTAGAATACAAAAGGTGCAATATTTTTACATGTGGTTGTGCATCAGCAGTTTTTCTCTTATGTCAGTCACTGACAATCACTCAATTAGCCCATGTAGGCTAACATTATTTAGATTGGTAGGTTAGTCTAGCCAGATATCTAAACTTCTAACTTCACTTAGGGCCTCCAAAATGCTAGGCCCTGCAGTGTATTGTGGGTAAGCAGACTTGCGAGCCACTGCGGCCCCTCATGAGAAGTTCCGATTTTTTTATGATCCTCCCCCATCAAAGTTGCCCATACCTGCTCTAGAGGCATGCTCATCCTACCCAGGCAGACCCACTAAACTCAATAGCATTCTGAGACTGCTGCTTGCATTGTTTCCCTGTTGTTAAAGAAAGTTTAACAGAACCTGGTTGTGGTGTGTTTACCCTGATTTGTCCTCAACCCTCCAAACGGTCGGCCATTTTAATCCTGATTTGAGCTTTTTAATTGCGTAAACCTCTAACTGAATAATTCATATCAATTTACTGTAGCGGCCATGTTCTCATTTGAGGGAATGGCTTTAACAACTCATACTTTGTTGCCCCAATAGGTTTGTGTGAATTTAAAACATCTCTATATATTGACTATCACAAAGGGCATTTCGTTATAGTAATTCCATTCGGTGTTTAAAGTCCATGACAAAAAATAAAATCTTGGTCGACCTAGAGTCTGTTCTTTCGACCAGTCGATAGGTCGAAATTTAAAAATGTGTATTTTTCCCTATATAGACACACCCTTTGCTACTGAGCTTGTCTGATGCTTTAAGCACACTGTGTTTAAATAATGAAGACACAAATTATTTAGCCTAACCAGAAGAAAAAAATGTGTTCCTGACCCTCTTCCTCACACTGCTGCAGGCCTTCGCAGATTCTACTGTTACGCTCCTGCTGCTACACCAGGGGTCGGCAACCCTTTCCATTTGTAGTGCCAATTCATCTTACCATTTCTACTGATCTGCGTGCCAGTTATGATTTTAAATGCACATTTTCATGGAACAGTTGCATTTAATTTATAATAGTCTTCAAATCTCAATCATTGTGGTCAATCAAAATTCAAAAAGTAACTTCTATTGGCATTGCCAACTATATAAAAAATAGTTTACATAAAGCCAACAAATAAAAACATTACAGCCTTAAGGTAGAAAATATCCTGATTTAAAAATAAATATCCTATAAATCACATTGGCTACGCATTGCCTGTTTGCAAGGTACTTTAAATATTTGGTAAACTATTAACAGGTCCGGCCTGAAAATCGCACTAGCAAACTTATAACATTGTATAAATATTCTGGGCCCTCAGTTTCCCGCTATGAAATAACACATATGGAATCATGTAGTAACCAAACAAGTGACAGCTTTGCACACTCTTGGCATTCTCTCAACCAGCTTCACCTGGAAAGCTTTTCCAACAGTCTTAAAGGAGTTCCCACCTATGCTGAGCACTTGTTGGCTGCTTTTCCTTCACTCTGTGGTCCGACTCATCCCAAACCATCTCAATTTGGTTGAGGTCGGGAGGCCAGGTCATCTGATGCAGCACTCATCACTGTCCTTCTTGGTAAAATAGCCGTTACACAGCCTGGAGGTGTGTTGGGTCATTGTCCTGTTAAAAAACAAATGATAGTCACACTAAGCGCAAACCAGATAGCATTCTGCAGCGATACGCCATCCTGTGGTAGCCATGCTGGTTAAGTGTGCCTTGAATTCTAAATATATCAGTGTCACCAGCAAACCAACTCCACACCATAACACGGCCTCCTCCATGCTTTACGGGGGTAAATACACATGGGGAGATCATCCATTCTCACAAAGACACGGCAGTTGGATCCAAAAATCTCCAATTCGGACTCCAGACCAAAGGACAAATTTCCACCTGTCCATTGCTCGTGTTTCTTGGCCCAAGTAAGTTTCTTATTATTGGTGTCCTTGATTCCATATATGTTTTTTTCATAGGTTTGATGTCTTCACTATCATTCTACAATGTAGAACATAGTACAAATACAATAAAACCCTTGAATGAGTAGGTATGTCCAAACTTTTGACTTGTACTGTGTGTGTACACACACACACACACACACACACACAGTTGAAGTCAGAAGTTTACATACACTTAGGTTGGAGTAATTAAAACTTGTTTTTCAAACCACTCCACAAATTTCTTGTTAACAAACTATAGTTTTGACAAGTCGGTTAGGACATCTAATTTGTGCATGACACAAGTCATTTTTTCAACAATTGTTTACAGACAGATTATTTAACTTGTACACATTTAACACTGTATAACAATTCCTGTGGGCCAGAAGTTTACATACACTAAGTTGACTGTGCCTTTAAACAGCTTGGAAAATTCCAGAAAATTATGTCATGGCTAGAGAAGTTTCTGATAGGCTAATTGACATCATTTGACTCAATTGGAGTTAGGCCTTGAAATACATCTTCAAACTCAGTGCCTCTTTGCTTGACATCATAGGAAAATCAAAAGAAATCAGCCAAGACCTCCGAAAAAAATTGTAGACCGCCACAAGTCTGGTTCATCCTTGGGAGCAATTTCCAAATGCCTGAAGGTACCACGTTCATCTGTACAAACAACAGTACACAAGTATAAACACAATGGGACCACGCAGCCGTCCAACCGCTCAGGAAAGAGACGCGTTCTGTCTCCTAGAGATGAATGCACTTTGGTGTGAAAAGTACAAATCAATCCCAGAAAAACAGCACAGGACCTTGTGAAGATGCTGGAGGAAACAGGTACAAAAGTATCTCTATCCACAAACTAGTCCTATATCGACATAACCTGAAAGGCCGCTTAGCAAGGAAGAAGCCACTGCTCCAAAACTGCCATAAAAAAGCCAGACTACAGTTTTGCAACTGCACATGGGGACAGAGATCGTACTATTCGGAGAAATGTCCTCTGGTCTGATGAAACAAAAATAGAACTGTTTGGCCATAATGACCATTGTTATGTTTGGAGGAAAAAGGGGGGGATTTGCAAGCCGAAGAACACCATCACAACCGTGAAGCACGGGGGTGGCAGCATCTTGTTGTGGGGGTGCTTTGCTGCAGGAGGGACTGGTGCACTTCACAAAATAGATGGCATCATGAGGGAGGAAAATGATGTGGATATATTGAAGCAACATATCAGACATCAGTAAGGAAGTTAAAGCTTGGTCGCAAAGGGGTCTTCCAAATGGACAATGACCCAAAGCATACTTCCAAAGTTGTGGCAAAATGGCTTAAGGACAACAAAGTCAAGGTATTGGAGTGGCCATCACAAAGCCCTGACCTCAATCCTATAGAAAATGTGTGTGCAGAACTGAAAAGGTGTGTGTGAGCAAGGAGGCTTATTGTGGGAAGCTTGAGGAAGGCTACCCAAAACGTTTGACCCAAGTTAAACAATTCAAAGGCAATGCTACCAAATACTAATTGAGTGTATGTAAACTTCTGACCTACTGGGAATGTGATGAAATAAATAAAAGCTGAAATAAATAATTCTCTCTACTATTATTCTGACATTTAAAATTCTTAAAATAAAGTGGTGATCCTAACTGATCTAAGACAGGGAATTTTTGCTAGGATTAAATGTTAGGAATTGTGAAAAACCCAGTTTAAATGTATTTGGTTAAGGTGCATGTAAACTTCTGACTTCAACTGTGTGTGTATATATATACTTGTTTTTGTTTTTTTGACTGCCTGACCAAAAAAATCTTGATCGACCGACCAGTCGACTAAATAAGGACAGCTCTAGTTTAATTGTTGCTTTCATGTCCTCAAGACGCAATACATTTTCATGGCTGAAAGAAGCACAGCTATCCAGAGAAACAATGAGATTACTTGTAACTCAAAACCTGTTTTATGAAGGGAGTGTTAATGTAATTAAGCCATAGAACCCTAGGGAAGCACGAGTCTATCTGTACATATAGCCAGCATTCGTGATGGACTTTATAACACATTATCAATAAAGAATGACTATTTTGCCTGACTACTAGGGAACTTAGAGGTCACTTGGCTCCCTCCCTCTGAGCTGTTGCCTCTATTATTTTAAAGCCATTTTAAATCACCAGGGGGTAGTAATGTGGTAAATTAATGAAACCATTAACACTTTATCTCTCTGTGTGAGATCCACTCCCCTCTTTCTGATCAATATGAGTTATCCTGGTCATTCACTGCAGCTCTGTAATGGGGTCGTGACCCTCTGTAGCTCTGATCACATCTGATCGTAACAAGCTGGCCTGCACTGTTCTGCTCAGCCACCTCTGGCATTACTTCCAATGGTTAAAAAATCACATTACCCATTATCGGAGCTGCAGTGGGAGGTAATTACAGCAAACAAACTGGGGTGGCAGGTAGCCTAGTAGTTAGAGTGTTGGGCCAGTAACTGAAAGATCAATCCCCGAGCTGATAGAATCCCTTCAAATATGACACCATACACAGTTTTCTGCAAAAAAGAGGACACACCATAAAGAGAGATTATTACCACACAAAGCAGATGGTGTACACTGACTGTACATAATTAGGCAGACAGCATATGGCAGAACAGGGACTGGACCAGGTTTCTCAAGCATTATGAAGGATGTGCCCACCAGGTGTGCCAGGTAAGAGCGTGGGAGTGTGGCTGGCAGAGGGAGACAGGTGGGTTGGCGAGGTCCAAAGGACACAGCTCCTGGCAGCTCCCCTCTGCAGTCCTGTCTCCATGTTTACAGTAAAACCAAATGGTTAAGAGACGCTCCAAATCCCCCCTCTTCCCTCTGTTCCTCTGGCCTATACCCTATACCGTAAATATATACGTATATATTTTTAAATGTAACCTTTATTTAACTACTAGGTAAGTCAATTGCGTGCGTGTGTGCGTGCGCTTTGAGTCAGTGCAGGAGTTAGTTTAGTCCGGGTAGCCATTTGATTAGTTATTTAGCAGCCTTGTTTAGCAGTCTTATGGCTTAGGGGTAGAAGCTGTTCAGGGTCCTGTTGGATGCAGGCTTGGTGCACTGGTTCCGCTTGCTGTGTGGTAGCAGAGAGAACGGTCTATGGTTTGGGTGGCTGCATTTTTTGGGCCTTCCTCTGACACCACCTGGAACATATGTCTCGGGTGACATGGAGCTCGCCCCAGTGACGTACTGGGCCGTAATCACCACCAATGTTCTCTCAAATTATTTCCGGCACTGAGCAAATTTCAGGTCTGCTGAGCGCAAACGTGAACATTTACTGTGAACTCTGAGGCTGTACCCGCTTTAAGTTCATTTTAACAGTGGTCAAGTAGGCTACTGTGGCTATTTGATCAATGTTGGTCTACCAGAGTGGCCTACCATCAAAAACAATGGAGAAAATGCATCTGTCACGACTCCGACCGAAGACACTCCCCTTCCCGTTCGTTCGGGTGGCGCTCGGTGGTCGTCGTCCGGTAGGCTACTGATTATTTCCTCCCCCTCCTTATGTGTTGATTGTGTGCACCTGTTTTGAGTTAGGTAGTAGGCTTTATTAGTCAGCCGGCCTGCAGGGTTCCTTGTGCGGGATTAATTATTGTGATCGTCTGTTTGGTGTGCTTGTGTGCACGTCTATTGGGTTTTGTGTTTTCCCATTTTGTGGGTTTTTCCCTAGACAGTTTAAGTCCCCCTGTTTGGGGCATTTGTTTGTTCAGTACGCCCTGTGTTTTTGTGAGGGTTGGCTTATGTTCAGCGTTTATCAGTGCATTAAAATACTCCCCTGAACTCTCTGCTTCCTGCGCCTGACTCCTCACCCACTACACTCAGACCGTTACAGCATCCCATAACATTTTATCATGGAAATAGCTGTTCTATAATTCAGCCTACAATAGTAGCCAATGTGTGGTGTTCAATGTAGGCCTACATTCCATGAGACGTTTGAAAAAAAAACATGCAGGGCTTAACATTAACCTGTTCCACATGTCCTTCAAACAAGGCAGTGACTGAAAATGTTGTCTGATGCAAGAAACAACTTTACAATTTTTTTTTACATATTTATTCCCATACCATTATGACAGAGAATCAGACAAATCATGCAACCCTCAGCCTATTAGCTACTTAGCTTATTCAAGCCTTCCCCATTAAGAAAAGGAAAAAAAGCTCGGACTCATTTTTCAAAGGTGGCTAGAAATGCACATATTTTGTGCTCTTTTAGGAAGCAATAACTCCCCCATTGGTGACTACAAATTATCTATAACTGGGATAATAACTCACTAACTACCAAAAGATATGAACAAATGTGCCCACGTGGCTACATGCAGCTCTCACTTTGATCTCAAAACAAGCATATTTACTCTCATGCTGTAAACACAGTCCAGTTCAAAGGGAATCTCACAGATCCATATATGGCAATTGTTGGTTTGCGTATAGGCCTACTGCAGCTCTGATTGGTTATGGTGCACCGGCCTGTGAGTACGGGCCTGAGTTGTGCCTGTCAATGCATTAGAATCCTACTCCGATGCATTCTGCCTATAACAAAATATCTTGCATAGTTAGTTTTGCATACTAATAAGTCTTGCATAGTTCATTTTGTTTCGGTTTGTTGCATTGAAAGTGGCTAATATTGTATTGATTCGATCAAAATTCCAACAGTAAAGGGAAACATTGATAGTGTTATCTAACGTGGAAAACTCTAGAAAGTTGAGAAGTTCAATCTCTTACTTCTCTACAAAAGCTGATATTTCTTCTGAGTGGCAGTCCTGCGGCAGTGCCCTCTTCACATCTGTGTGGGTGTGTGGACCATGTTAATTCCTTAGTGATGTGAACACAGAGGAACTTGAGGCTCTCGACCCGCTCCACTACAGCACCATCAAAGTGGATGGGGGCATGCTCACTCCTCCATTTCCTGTAGTCCACAATCAGCTTCTTTGTCTTGCTGATGTTGAGGGAGAGGTTGTTGTCCTGGCACCACACTCCAGGTCTCTGACCTACCTATACGCTGCCTCTTCATCGGTGATCAGTCCTACTGCCAATGTGTCATCAGCAAACTTGATGATGATGTTGTTGGAGTCGTGCGCAGCCACACAAATGTAGGTGAACAGGGAGTACAGGAAGGGACTAAGCACACAACCGTGAGGGGCACCCGTGTCGGTCAGCATGGGGGATGTGTTGTTGCCCATCCTCACCACCTGGCTGCGGCCCGTCAAACTCCAGGATTCAGTTGCAGAGGGAGGTGTTCAGTCCCAGGGTTCTGAGTTTGGTGTTGACCACTGAGTTATCGTCAGTGAACTGTTGATCTGTTGGGGTGGTATGCAAATTGGAGTGGGTTCAGGGTGTCTGGGATGATGGTGTTGTGAGCCATGACCAGCCTTTCAAAGTATTTCATGGCTATAGATGTGAGTGCTATGGGGTGATAGTCATTTAGGCAGGTCAGCCCTTGCTCTGAGTAGGTGTCCTGGTATTCCGTCTGGCTCCCTGGCCTTGCGAATGTTAGCCTGTTTAAAGGTCTTACTCACATCGGCTACGGAGAGCAAGAAGTCGTCATGGACAGCTGGTGCTCTCATGCATGTTCAGGGTTGCTTGCCCAGCTCGCGGCTGGGTTTCCCTTTGTAATCCGTGATAGTTTGTAAGCCCTGCCACATCCGTTGAGCGTCAGAGCTGGCGTAGTAAGATTCGATCTTAGACCTTTATTGATACTTTGCCTGTTTGATGGCTCGTCTGAGGTCGTAGCTGGATTTCTTATAAGTGTTTGGATTAATGTCCCGCTCCTTGAAAACGTCAGTTCTAGCTTTTAGCTAAGTGCAGATGTTGCCTATAATCCATGCCTTCTGTTTGGGGTATGTAAAGTGCCTTTAAGGATTCACAACCCTTGACTTTTTCCACATTTTGTTGTTACTGCCTGAATTTAAAATAGATTCATTTGAGATGTTATGTCATTGGCATACACATAATACCCATAATGTGAAAGTGGAATTATTTTGTATTTTTAATTAAAAATGAAATGCTGAAATGTCTTGAGTCAATGAGTATTCAACCCATTTGTGATGGCAAGCCTAAATACATTCAGGAGAGTAAATTAGCTTAACAAGTCACATAATAAATTGCATGGACTCTGTGTGCAATAAGGGTTTTAAGGTGGTTTTTGAATGACTACATCCATCTCTACCCCACACATACTATTATCTGTAATATTCAACCACAAAGACCAAGGTGGTCCTCCAATGCAAAGAAGGGCACTTATTGGTAGATAAATATATATATCTATTTGTAAAGGAAGCCTGTACAGAATAAAAAAATATTCAAAAACTTGGCAAATAAATTAACTTTGTCCTGAATTCAAGTTTTATGTTGGAGGCAAATACAACACAATGCATCACTGAGTACCACTCTTGATATTTTCAAGCATGGTGGTGGAGGCTGTATTATGTTATGGATATGCGTTTCATCTCAAGGAACAGGAGTTTTTTTAGGATGAAAAGAAAGGTAATAGAGCTAAGTACAAGCAAAATCCTAGAGGAAAACGTGGTTGTCTGCTTTGTGGCCTAGTCATAGTTTTGACTTAAATCTGTTTGAAAATCTATGGCAAGACATGAAAATGGCTGTGTCTCAACAACCAACTTAAAGAATGTGCAAATATTGTACAATCCAGGTGTGCAAAGCTCAGAAATACTCACAGATGTAATCACTGCCAAAGGTGACTCTAAAGGGTGTGAATACTTATGTAAATTTGATATTTCTGTATTTCCTTTTAAAGACATATGCAAAAAAAATGTAATACATGTTTTCACTTTATTCTGGTGTATTTTGTGTAAATTGGAATCCATTTTGAATTCAGGCTTTAACACAACAAAATGTGGACTAAGTCAAAGGGTATGAGTACTTTCTGAAGACACTGTACGTAGGGTCACTGTGTGGATGACGTCAATGGACTTATTAATAAAGCTGGTGACTGATGTGGCAAACTCCTCAATGTTGTCTGATGAATCCCAAAACATATTCCAATCTGTGCTAGTGAAACAGTCCTGTAGCTTAGCATCCGCTTCATCAGACCACTTCCGTATTGGGCGTGTCAATGGTTTGAGTTTTTGCTTGGAAGCAGGAGGATAGAGTTATGGTCTGATTTGCCAAAGGGAGGGCCTTGTATGTGTGTGGAGTAAATGTGATTTAGAGTTGACACAAGTAACATGCTGTTAAAAATGAGTTATGGAGAAGCCACGAGAAACGCTGCCTCTTAATGTGCATTTTCTTGTTCGCTGATTAGGGTCTTTGTGTCATAGAAAAAATATAGATGAAAAGTATCTTGGTAAATAGTATGGTCTGCTGCTTATCATGAGGTATTCTAACTCAGGCGAGCAAAATCTTGAGACTTCCTTAACATTAGAAATCACACACCAGCTGTTCTTAAGACACACACTCTTCCTCCCTTTGTCTTGTCCGAGTCTGCTGTCGGGTCTTTGCGATGCATAGAAAAACCAGCGAGACTTACTGCCATGGCCTCGTTCAGCCACGACTCCGAGAAACATAGGATATCACAGTTTTTCAGGTCCCGTTGATAGGATAGTCTCGAACGGAGTTCATCCAGTTTGTTCTCCAGTGACTAAACGTTCGCCAATAGAACAGAGGGCTATGGCGGTCTATTTGCTCGCCGACCTAGTCTCGTCAGGGTTCCGGCTCGCCTGCCTCTCTTTCGCCGCTGCTTCCTCTTTCGAGTCCTGGGGATTAAGGCCTGGTTTGGCGTAAGCAGAACGTCCAGGATTGCTGACTCGTTTAAGTAGTAATTTCCATCCAAATTGAGCTTAGTGATCGCTTTTCTGATGTCCAGAAGCTGTTTCCGGTCATAAATCAAATCAAATCAAATCAAATTTTATTTGTCACATACACATGGTTAGCAGATGTTAATGCGAGTGTAGCGAAATGCTTGTGCTTCTAGTTCCGACAATGCAGTAATAACAAGTAATCTGACTAACAATTCCAAAACTACTGTCTTGTACACAGTGTAAGGGGATAAAGAATATGTACATAAGGATATATGAATGAGTGATGGTACAGAGCAGCATAGGCAAGATACAGTAGATGGTATCGAGTACAGTATGTACAAATGAGATGAGTATGTAAACAAAGTGGCATAGTTTAAAGTGGCTAGTGATACATGTATTACATAAGGATACAGTCGATGATATAGAGTACAGTATATACGTATGCATATGAGATGAATAATGTAGGGTAAGTAACATTATATAAGGTAGCATTGTTTAAAGTGGCTAGTGATATATTTACATAATTTCCCATCAATTCCCATTATTAAAGTGGCTGGAGTTGAGTCAGTGTCAGTGTGTTGGCAGCCGCCACTCAGTGTTAGTGGTGGCTGTTTAACAGTCTGATGGCCTTGAGATAGAAGCTGTTTTTCAGTCTCTCGGTCCCAGCTTTGATGCACCTGTACTGACCTCGCCTTCTGGATGATAGCGGGGTGAACAGGCAGTGGCTCGGGTGGTTGATGTCCTTGATGATCTTTATGGCCTTCCTGTGACATCGGGTGGTGTAGGTGTCCTGGAGGGCAGGTAGTTTGCCCCCGGTGATGCGTTGTGCAGACCTCACTACCCTCTGGAGAGCCTTACGGTTGAGGGCGGTGCAGTTGCCATACCAGGCGGTGATACAGCCCGCCAAGATGCTCTCGATTGTGCATCTGTAGAAGTTTGTGAGTGCTTTTGGTGACAAGCCAAATTTCTTCAGCCTCCTGAGGTTGAAGAGGCGCTGCTGCGCCTTCTTCACGATGCTGTCTGTGTGAGTGGACCAATTCAGTTTGTCTGTGATGTGTATGCCGAGGAACTTAAAACTTGCTACCCTCTCCACTACTGTTCCATCGATGTGGATAGGGGGGTGTTCCCTCTGCTGTTTCCTGAAGTCCACAATCATCTCCTTAGTTTTGTTGACGTTGAGTGTGAGGTTATTTTCCTGACACCACACTCCGAGGGCCCTCACCTCCTCCCTGTAGGCCGTCTCGTCGTTGTTGGTAATCAAGCCTACCACTGTTGTGTCGTCCGCAAACTTGATGATTGAGTTGGAGGCGTGCGTGGCCACGCAGTCGTGGGTGAACAGGGAGTACAGGAGAGGGCTCAGAACGCACCCTTGTGGGGCCCCAGTATTGAGGATCAGCGGGGAGGAGATGTTGTTGCCTACCCTCACCACCTGGGGGCGGCCCGTCAGGAAGTCCAGTACCCAGTTGCACAGGGCGGGGTCGAGACCCAGGGTCTCGAGCTTGATGACGAGCTTGGAGGGTACTATGGTGTTGAATGCCGAGCTGTAGTCGATGAACAGCATTCTCACATAGGTATTCCTCTTGTCCAGATGGGTTAGGGCAGTGTGCAGTGTGGTTGAGATTGCATCGTCTGTGGACCTATTTGGGCGGTAAGCAAATTGGAGTGGGTCTAGGGTGTCAGGTAGGGTGGAGGTGATATGGTCCTTGACTAGTCTCTCAAAGCACTTCATGATGACGGATGTGAGTGCTACGGGGCGGTAGTCGTTTAGCTCAGTTACCTTAGCTTTCTTGGGAACAGGAACAATGGTGGCCCTCTTGAAGCATGTGGGAACAGCAGACTGGTATAGGGATTGATTGAATATGTCCGTAAACACACCGGCCAGCTGGTCTGCGCATGCTCTGAGGGCGCGGCTGGGGATGCCGTCTGGGCCTGCAGCCTTGCGAGGGTTAACACATTTAAATGTCTTACTCACCTCGGCTGCAGTGAAGGAGAGACCGCATGTTTTCGTTGAAGGCCGTGTCAGTGGCACTGTATTGTCCTCAAAGCGGGCAAAAAAGTTATTTAGTCTGCCTGGGAGCAAGACATCCTGGTCCGTGACTGGGCTGGATTTCTTCCTGTAGTCCGTGATTGACTGTAGACCCTGCCACATGCCTCTTGTGTCTGAGCCGTTGAATTGAGATTCTACTTTGTCTCTGTACTGGCGCTTAGCTTGTTTGATAGCCTTGCGGAGGGAATAGCTGCACTGTTTGTATTCGGTCATGTTACCAGACACCTTGCCCTGATTAAAAGCAGTGGTTCGCGCTTTCAGTTTCACACGAATGCTGCCATCAATCCACGGTTTCTGGTTAGGGAATGTTTTAATCGTTGCTATGGGAACGACATCTTCAAAGCACGTTCTAATGAACTCGCACACCGAATCAGCGTATTCGTCAATGTTGTTATCTGACGCAATACGAAACATCTCCCAGTCCACGTGATGGAAGCAGTCTTGGAGTGTGGAATCAGCTTGGTCGGACCAGCGTTGGACAGACCTCAGCGTGGGAGCCTCTTGTTTTAGTTTCTGTCTGTAGGCAGGGATCAACAAAATGGAGTCGTGGTCAGCTTTTCCGAAAGGGGGGCGGGGCAGGGCCTTATATGCGTTACGGAAGTTAGAGTAACAATGATCCAAGGTCTTTCCACCCCTGGTTGCGCAATCGATATGCTGATAAAATTTAGGGAGTCTTGTTTTCAGATTAGCCTTGTTAAAATCCCCAGCTACAATGAATGCAGCCTCCGGATAAATCGTTTCCAGTTTGCAGAGAGTTAAATAAAGTTCGTTCAGAGCCATCGATGTGTCTGCTTGGGGGGGGATATATACGGCTGTGATTATAATCGAAGAGAATTCTCTTGGTAGATAATGCGGTCTACATTTGATTGTGAGGAATTCTAAATCAGGTGAACAGAAGGATTTGAGTTCCTGTATGTTTCTTTCATCACACCATGTCACGTTGGCCATGAGGCATACGCCCCCGCCCCTCTTCTTACCAGAAAGATGTTTGTTTCTGTCAGCGCGATGCGTGGAGAAACCCGTTGGCTGCACCGCTTCGGATAGAGTCTCTCCAGTGAGCCATGTTTCAGTGAAGCAAAGGACGTTACAGTCTCTGATGTCCCTCTGGAATGCTACCCTTGCTCGGATTTCATCAACCTTGTTGTCAAGAGACTGGACATTGGCAAGAAGAATGCTAGGGAGTGGTGCACGGTGTGCCCGTCTCCGGAGTCTGACCAGAAGACCGCCTCGTTTCCCTCTCTTTCGGAGTCGTTTTTTTGGGTCGCTGCATAGGATCCACTCCGTTGTCCTGTTTGTAAGGCAGAACACAGGATCCGCGTCGCAAAAAAACATATTCTTGGTCGTACTGATGGTGAGTTGACGCTGATCTTATATTCAGTAGTTCTTCTCGACTGTATGTAATGAAACCTAAGATGACCTGGGGTACTAATGTAAGAAATAACACGTAAAAAAACAAAAAACTGCATAGTTTCCTAGGAACGCGAAGCGAGGCGGCCATCTCTGTCGGCGCCGGAAGTCATTCGTATATATCCGTATATATCCGTATATATCAAAGGATGGCGGCGACATTATGTACAAAACAAGTTAAGATCAGCATCATCATCGATTTAATGGAGAGCCGTTGCCATCCTCAAGCAGATTCAAGGAAATAAGAGGGATTCTCTCTCTGTATTCACTGTTCTACCTTTCTCCTGCTCACTGCTCTCTGCCTGGGCCTGCTTGGGTTGCAGGCTGGGGCTGGGGCTGGCCCTGGGTGACTGGGCTGGGGACTGGCTGATAGACATGGAGGAGCACTGGGTAGGGTGAAGTGTGGGGCTGTGTCTTGTTGGGGATCCATTCCTGCAGCAGGCTTGGCTAAAGTTACACTTGCTAACACAAAGCCCAGTTCTCTTCAAGGAAGAAATGCATGAAAAATGGCCCTTAAGATTAAAACAAAGCAACGTGTAAATTAGTACTCTTTTAGTACAATTGATGGCAGTTCTTCAGGCAACCCTTGTCAGCTATGATTATCTTGGTCCTCTTTATTTCAACAGATCAACAACTTTTCACAAAGACTACGTTGGCTCATCTAAATCCATGAAGTAGAGTCTAGACTTGCAGCCTGCCTAGGACTCTCCTTTCCTCCATTATATCTAGAGGTTGTGTTTGGCCAGTGTGTCAGTGAATGGACTAGACTGTGTTTTATTGATAGTGCTGTTGATGGGTCCCTTAGTTCTCTTCGATCCACCAGTGCTGTGTGTACAGAAATCCATACAAATTAAACTCTGAGCACATGGGTTTGCATTGGCAAAGCACTTCTGTTCCTGGTGATTTATCAGTTCAGCCATTGTAGAGTGAGGTTGGGCTACGCTTGGCAAGGATGAGAAGCCAAACAATGCAGATAATTGGATGTACTTTCATTTACATGTTTTCTATAAAAGTGTTGTTGTTTTTCTTTTAAGATGTATGACTTTAAATCACTGTAATTGTGGCTCACTTAGTACTAAACATTTCTAATCAACCAGTTTATTTATTTTCCTATAAATTGGTTCCCTCTCAACCCTTTGCCATGACTCCAACAGGCCTTACCCTGCTGGCTGCGCCAAGTGTCCGGTCCGTCCTGGCCCGACAATGAGTAGCCATCTTTAATGCTGTAAAATGTTCCTAAACTGCCCTGCTCATTTCCCCAAATGACAGAGGTCCTGAGAGAGATGCTGAGCCTCAGCCTAGAGAAATGGAGAGGCCAGGTTGATCTACTGCCAAGCCCCTTCTCCCTGTCCTATCATAGCCCATCATGTGGAGAAGCTGGAGCCCTTCTCCTCATCCCTTCCTATACACTGACGGCTCTACTGGCGTGGCGCTTTGGGTTCGCCTGGTTGGTCAGGAAGCATATTTACTGCGCAATGACTGACCGTCTCATTGGCTGTCTGAGTTACCCTCCAACACTCAATGGCCAATGAGTCATCAATAGCTCTTTTTGGGTTGTTGCCTCTTTTTGCGTCTCCATCGCATACAGTGGTTCTGCTGGACCATTACTCCTACTAACGTTTGTTTTGCTGAGGTTAGAGCTTTGAGCACTGCATTTAGTTACCCCTGACTGGCTGATGATGGCTGTTTCAATTGATGTGTGTTCAGGAAAAGAGCATTAAATACCCAATAGGCAATCTTTACAGTAGATCCGATTTAACTTCTTTCAACCCTGGGACATTGATTTCCCAACCGTCATGTATGTGGGGTGTCCCACCCCTGAAGGAATTTAGTTTTTACCCAGCACCCCACCATTAAATTATATCTTGGGTTAACACTGCCCTATGAATTGATTATATACATGACCTCTCTTAACCCTCTCTTTCTCTCCTTCTCGCTCTCCCCCAGCTGCTGGACATGAAAGTGTTTGTGGACACAGACTCAGACATCCGTCTGCTCAGGCGTCTGAAGAGGGACATATCGGAGCGCGGCCGTGACATCAGCGGAGTCATCAAGCAGTACAACAAGTTTGTCAAGCCTAGCTTTGAGCAGTACATCGAGCCCACTGTACAGGTGGCTGATATTGTGGTCCCCAGGGGTGAGTGGTTTGTAGATAGCTACTACCACAGTAGTTCTTTAGATTCAATTCAAAATAATACAAGTATTGTACAAATACTTCTGAAAACTATAGCGATTCTGCTATAAAAGTGCAATGTGTGTATGTGTTGGCCACTTCAGGGGGTGAGAACTTTGTTGCCTTGGATCTGATTGTTCAGCATGTTCACAGTCAGCTTGAAAATGTATGTGTGTATGTGTGAATCGTGCTCTATCTCCAATACCTCTTCCCATAGACCCTAACGTGAAAGCATGGAGGAGTCCTTCCTATCTCTGTACATGTTGTCATCTCTCTGGCTCACACCATGCCCAGAGTTTGTGCATGCCAGCCTGACATGACCCCTATCCCATGGTTCAGGACTAGGACAATGAGTTTTTCCTGACCACCTTCCCTATCAAGAAAAACACTTGGTGCTACCCATGACCTCTGAACCCTGTCCTATCCCTCAACATGGGTGGGTCATTTCTGGATTAATGAAATGATTGATGATGAGTCTCATTCTCTAGGAGTGCTCAAGACTATGTCCTATTGTACTATGTCCTATTGTACTATGTCCTACTACGTCCTATTGTACTATGTCCTACTACGTCCTATTGTACCATGTCCTACTATGTCCTATTGTACTATGTCCTATTGTCCTACCACGTCCTATTGTACTATGTCCTACTACATCCTATTGTACTATGTCCTACGACATCCTATTGTACTATGTCCTATTATGTCCTATTGTACTATGTCCTATTATGTCCTATTGTATTATGTCCTATTGTACTATGTCCTATTATGTCCTAGTGTACTATGTCCTATTGTACTATGTCCTACTACATCCTATTGTACTATGTCCTATTATGTCCTATTGTATTATGTCCTATTGTACTATGTCCTACTATGTCCTATTGAAACCAGCCGACTCAAACTCAGTTGTCCTGTATATTCACTGTTTCAATCTGGTATCCAAAAGTAATCCTGAAATCTCAGAGGCTAGTCTCCAAGTAGAAGTTGACCCAACCAGTTGCCCAGTCCACTTCTGCCCTCTAGTGGTCAGGATTCACCAACACACGTTATGAATTTGTCATGTAGATTGTCTGTCTGGTATCGGGCTGAACTAAACTCAACGCTTTCTCTTCACCAAGGGCCTCCTAATGGATTTATAACTGAGGGGCTATTCCTCATACTTTACGTGCGTGCGTGTCAAGGGCATCCCATTTATCTGTCAGCGCCATGACCCATATGCTCCGACTACCATCTTTAATACTTTGCTCTCTGCTGTTAGACCCCTTTTATGGTCCCTACAAACCATGATCTACACTGAGTGTACAAAACATTCAGAACACCTGCTCTTTCTATGACAGACTGACCAAGTGAATCCAGGTGAAAGCTATGATCCCTTATTGATGTCACCTGTTAAATCCGGTTAGATCAGTGTAGATGAAGGAGAAAGGTTAAAGAAGGATTTTTAAGCCTTCAGACAATTGTGACATGGATTGTGTGTGTGGGCCATTCAGAGAGTGAATGCCTTTGAACGGGGTATGGTAGTAGGTGCCAGATGCACCGGTTTTAGTGTACCAAGAACTGCAACGCCGCTGGGTTTTTCACGCTGAACAGTTTCCCTGTGTATCAAGAATGTCCACCACCCAAAGGACATCCAGCCAGCTGGACAAACCCTGTGGAAAGCATTGGAGTCAACATGGGTCAACATCCCTGCGGGTTTCGACACCTTGTAGAGTCCATGCCCCAACGAATTGAGGCTGTGCTGAGGGCCAAAGGGGGTGCAACTCAATATTTTTGGTTACTGTACCACCAACTAAATTTTGCTCTGCCCGGAGTACCCCTGAAGTACCTCCTTGTGCATTTTACTTGTAGGCCTATGGTCTCTGGAGTCGTACACCCGTACACTCGTACACCCGTACACCCGTCGGCGATTGGGTAAAAGAGCAAGAGATCAAGAGACAGCATGTGCTAAAGAGAAAGCAAAAAGTGTGTGAGCACGTGCCTGCGTTTGTGAGGATTTGTGGATTAAGGGATCTCTGTAATAAAATACCATTGTGTGTGGTGTGGATCAAGTAATGAACGATGTCCAGTGGAGAGAGACGGAGGCCGCTCGTCCTCCATACATCACTGTGAGTGTCTGATGATGATGAGGACAGGGCCTGTTGTAGCCTAATGAACCATAACACCCTCCACATCATATAGCAAGACTGCTGAGCCCACTATAGTACTTCTGTTCAGGAGAGCCCCAGGTTTGGGGGACATTCTGTTTGACATGTACTAGATGTTAGGTAGGAACCATTTTGGTTTCCAACTATAAAACAAGTAAAGCAAATATGATGCCCCATATGGAAAAGGAGCTGAAAACCGTATTGCAAAAAAAAAAATATTGCCCAGAAAATGTACATTTCAAATGAAATTCACTCGGCTGTTCACTGGGCCTTGCTGTGAGAGCAGCGCACCAGAACGTAACCTGATCTGATGCATGATTATACCTTCATGTAGAGAGAGCTACCGGTTCATTAGAAATGATGGAAATACACGCCGCATTACATGGAAACGGGAAACCAGTGAAGATACCCAGAGCTTATCAGATGACACGCTGAATGTCTGTGTGATTCATGGAAAAGTGGAGGGGAATGTAATATGTCATCAACGGGGAAGGATGTTTGTGTTGATTTAAAAGGGTGGTGGGGACTGGGGACATTTGGCTTTGGAAGGTTGGAATGGCTTGTCTCATTTCATGAGTTATGTTTTGTTTTTATATCTCTCCTCCCTGTGTCTGTAATGAATTACTTGCTAAACCCTGGCCGAATGCACTCTAACCATCTCAGCATGAAGTCACAGTGAGGTATGACTGCCACGCCCCCCTCCCCATCCATCTACCCCCCCCCCCCCCCCCTTCCTTGTGGTACCTGTCTTTTATTCTGTTTCCTGTCAGCTGAAGCTCAGAGAGCACATCAAAGAAAAAATATGTGCCCAGTCTGAAGGATTACTGACTTAGACCAAACAACTTATCTTACCAAATATTGTTGACATGGTCAATTAATGAAAATGCCAAGAGGAATGTTTGTGTAAACTAAATGAAAGGCTGTCCACCTCCTTTCTTCCACACTGTGAGTCATGAAAACTATCGCTAACTCCATGAGGATGAGCTCTGGTTAAGACCTAAATAGACAGTTGGAAGATGTCATGGATAGATCACTTTGCGGTAGCTGCAAGTAGATGTAAGGAATTCCTTGTTATCGAAAAAGATCAGAAGCTAGCATCACATTAACCAAAGACCGAGTATAACCTTGGGTTATCCCTCCATGTTTATCAGATGACCTCACACTAAGGCCATTGAAAATATTGTCAAACAACTCCTCCCAGCCAGACTTAAACCATTGAAATGTCGTCTGGTCCTGAAGCCGTCCCCTTGCTGAACAGGGGCCCTAACTCTCTTTCCCCCCACCCCCCTCCCAGGGCCCCCTCTCAGCCTGCCCTCACACCACCTCCCTGCCCTATCAGCTTCTCCACAGAGATCATATGGCATCTACTCTGTCCTGCTGCCGTCTAATTGTTGTATTTTCTTTCTTCTCTTTGTCATCTCTCTTGTTCTCGCAAAATGAATATTTATCACCTTCTGCAGAGGAAACTCTTGCATCTTCATCTTTTTTGGGGGGGGATATCCTCTCCCCCTCATTTCCATGTATTTAATGATCTGTTGTTAGCATTTCATCCAGAACCAAAGCCAAACCTTTGTTTGCTGTCATTGCTGTTTTTCATTTATCTCTGAACCAACTGCTTGATTCTTTGTTTTCTTTCTGCTTTGTACACCCTAACTGGCCTGTATTTTGGTTCCAGATACATAAATAGAAAAAAATACAGTACTAAAGTATTTAGAGGGAGTTGTCTTGGCTTCTTTAATTGGCAACAACATTGTAGAACATATAGCAAAGTGTTAAATTGATTTATGGCATTTCTATTTCTAAACAGAACCACTGTTTAGTACTGTACAACGCAAGTTATTTTCTAGATTCTAAATGGTCCTAGTTTTCCATTGTCTGCCAGTAAAGCACCATATACTCCAGACTGGACCAGAGGAGCCTGTTCAAGCATTGCTGTTGCCAGGATCTGCGCACAAATACCCCTCACCCCACTTTGCCTGGCTGTGCAGCCGTGACCTCCAAACATGTTCACGAGGAGGAAAGTAAAATATCCCAGTGGTATCTTACTTTTGTCTCCCTGGCTTGACTGCTGTATCTGTGTGTTGTTGTAGCACTGTGAACTCCCCAGCAGTGGTCTGTCGGTGTTGTAGTACTGTGACCTCCCCAACAAAGGGCAGTGGTCTGACTGTCTCTGTGTTGTGTAGGTCTGTTCTGGCCTCAGCCCACCAGGGACAGCCCCTACCCAAGACCCTCAGCGTCATGGAGGGCACCCCACAGGTCCAGGGCATGCACACCATCATCAGGTAAGACCATAGAGGTTTGGAAGAGCGCAGGGGCCCGGTTTCTCACCATGTCAACACTGTCTCTGCACTGCCACGAGTCTATAATGAATATACACTCAGTGGCAAGGTTATTAGGTTCTCGAAAATGTTTTGCTCCCTCAGACAGTGTGTCACGTGGCTGTGGCTTGCTATATATGGCAGGCAGACAGGCATTGTTACTGTTTTGAACGTTAGAATGGGCAAAACGAGTGACCTAAGCGACTTTGAGCGTGGTATGATCGTCAGTGCCAGGCACGCCGGTTCCAGTATCTCAGAAATGTTCGGCCTCCTGGGCTTTTCACGCACGATAGTGTATATGATTTACCGGGAATGGTGCGACAAACAAAAAACATGCAGTCCAGTGGGTGAAAACAGCTTGTTAATGAGAGAGGTCAAATGAGAATGGCAAGAAACGTGCAAGCTAAAACTGACAAAGAACAACTGTGGTTTGCAGAACGGCAACTCTGAATTCACAACTCGTCGGTCCTTGTCGCGGATGGGTTATTGCAGCAGACGACCAAACTGATCCACTCCTATCAACTAAAAACAGGAAGAAGCGGCTCCAGTGGGCACGCAATCACCAACACTGGACAATTGAGGAGTGTAAAAAGATCACCTGGTCCGACGAATCCCGATTCCTGTTGCGTCTTTCTGAAAGCGGAGTCAGGATTTGACGTTAGCAGCATGAGTCCATGGCCCCATCTTGCTTGGTGTCAACGGTACAGGCTGGTGGTCTAATGGTGTGGGGAATGTTTTCCTGTCTCACGTTAGGTTAGGCACCTTGATACCAATTGAGATACGTTTGAATGCCACACCTTGTACAATCAATGCCCTGAAGAATCTCTTGGCCAGAGATTTTGCAGTGGTTAAACTAGTGTTATCTCTCTCCAGTCCTTGTCTTCATCACCATTCAATCTGCTTTGTTAACGTGTGTTTTTAGTAGACGCCTGCATTGAAAATGTCTCGTCACAAAATGTGTGGCAGTGTGGATGGGCCAGAGAAAATCATTAATTTCACTCACGTTATGGGGATGTGTTTTCTTGGCTCTCAGTGGGAGCAGCTCGGTTAGACAGCAGGGTTATTATGACTATATTACTCTACTGCAGATGTCTATCTCCTGACATCAGGCTCTGTAACATTGAACGCTCACCATGCTGATCCTTCTGCTCCATGGACGTTTACTTGCAAACTAACTGTGAGGGAGTGTAAAGCCTAAAAAGCTATTTAATTGTGTGTGTGTGTGTGGATCACAGGCGTGTCCATACTGAGAGCAGGGGAGACCATGGAGCAGGCTCTGATGGTTGTGTGTAAAGACATTCGCCTGGGAAAGATCCTCATCCAGACCAACCATGACACTGGAGAGCCAGAGGTAGCACACAAATGCATCAGTCCTGTAGTTCACCAAGGCTTCTGTGTGTTTTGTGTGGCCCTCTGTCTGTGTTGCAAGGCTTCACGCACACCCAGACATTAACCTTTCAACTCTGAGACCCTAAAGCAGGAGTGTACGATTGTATCGGTCGTCTGTTTTGTCTGTGGCTTCATTCAAGGCTAGGTGTCAGTCTCATGGCTAACTAGCCTCATTGACCTCAGGTTCACTTCCTCATCAGGGTCACAGACTATCCATATCTTTGAGATAATACCGTATGATGTCAGATGTTGTCTTCATGCTTTGGCCGTTTCTTCTTCAGCTGTACTGGTTTCATTCACAACAGATGCTCAAATCGTGACATTTTAAGTTAATACAATCCACAAATTAAGACATTGTATAAAATGTTATTTGACCACTGCTGTCCTGTGTTCCCTGTCCAGCTCCACTACCTGCGTCTGCCTAAGGACATCAGTGAGGACTATGTCATATTGATGGACAGCACTGTGTCCACTGGGGCTGCTGCTCTAATGGCCGTCCGAGTGCTGCTGGTCAGTTCTACTTTATTCTACCTCATTCTACTCCTCTTGTCTAGTTGAATATTCTCGTGTTAGTCTTCTCTACCCTGCCACACACATGTTGAGGAGGAGTTGGGGCTTGGGGGTTTATCATCCAGATAATGTTGGTTACGCCTGAGACATGGCCTGGTGTTGAGGTAACAGGAGAGCAGCTCTGCTGGTGGAGACTGGACGACCACAGCGGCAGGAGATGGAGGAAAGATTTGGATGCTTGTTTGCTGTCATGAAACACTGTTTTAGTTCAGTAATTTCAAGGCTCTGTCTCATTTGTGATAAGGCTGCAGAGCTAAAGGTACAGCTCTTGTACCTTCGCCCCCTTGTGAAATGGAAACATTTGGGGTCATTAATTACCGTCCACCATGGTGGCCAAAGTCCATGGTTCTGTTTGCCCTCAGAGAGCAAACTTCACTGCATCCAGGTCAATCCAATACTTTTCTCCCATGTCAATCTCTGCGAAAGATATTCATGGTCGTGTGTGTTTGTCACTAGAAGCATTGGTTGTAGTATGTATGTTATATTTGACAATAAGGCGCCGAAGACATCAGACTAACCCCATTAAGGAGCACGTTTTGACAGGTAGTGGGAACTGGGAAGAGCTTGAGATCTCCACAAGTCTGGCTATGGTTGCCACCCATGTGTATGTCTGACAACCTGAAGGACCATGATGTCCAGGAGGATAAGATCTTCCTGCTGTCTCTACTGATGGCAGAGATGGGCGTCCACTCTGTGGCCTACGCCTTCCCCAAGGTCCTCATCATCACCACCGCCGTCGACAAGAATGTCAACGACGAGTACCACATAATCCCTGGCATTGGTGGGTGTCTCTCTCACACTCTCACATACACACAAATATCCACATTTTCCTTCATAACTTTGGCCTCATGCTAATCCAGTGAGTAAGCTGTTTGACTGATCTGAAGTGATATGACATTGTGTGATGACCTAATCACAAATTGAAAACATCCAGATTGTCAGATGTAGCTGGATCCACAGCTCTGTTGTGAATCAACCCAGACTCCGACCCACGTGTTCCATCAGCAGGGCCACTGACACACCCCTCATTGTCACTAGTCCAAGTCAACATGACTGACTCTCCTCTCTCTTCCTCCAGGTAATTTCGGGGATCGTTATTTTGGGACGGACGCTCCCTCGGACTGGTATGAGAGTGATGAAGGGATGGATTGCTGAACTGTTTTGGAGGAGGGAGGGGCGGTCAGCACACGAGCACGTAGACATGCATGCCCTTGACCTGCTCCTAAGAGCTCTGGACCCCCACTCAGCACCCCGCTACTGCCCAACATCTTGGGCACCGCCCTGTGCCAACTCCTCCCCTCTGAGTGAGGTGGAAGGTCATAAGGCTACCTACCCTACTGAGGAGGAAATGTGATATTAGCTTAGCTAGTGACACCCAGAGCCATGTATTTTTAGAGCTGGGCCATTACAGTTTCTGCAATATGACTAATTTTTACATGACACTACAAAAAAATATATATATATATATTTATTTTTTTTGTCCCCAATTTTGTGATATCCAATTGCTAGCTACGACCTTGTCTCATCACTGCAACTCCCCAATAGGCTCGGGAGAAGCGAAAGTCGAGACATGCATCCTCCGAAACATGACCCGCCGAGTTACGCTGCCTCTTAACACACTGTTCGCTTAACCCGGAAGTCAGCCGCACCAATGTCAGAGGGAACGCTGCTTGCAGGCGCCCGGACACAAGGAGTTTCTATGGAAAGGAAAGCTCCCCGGCCAAACCCTCCCCTGACCCGGATGGCTCCTGCCATGACCGGGAGCCCCATAGGATCGAACCCCAGGCTGTAGTGGCGAATCAGCACTGTGAAGCAGTGCCTTAGACGACTTTGTCACTCGGGAGGCACAACACTACAGCATTCTATAGCAGCCATGTTAGTGCCCCATTAACATTACATGAGGAATATGTAAGGAATAATCGAGGGGCTATGCATTCTATGTAAAATAATGAACGGCGTGGAAGGTGTGTTCTAAGTGGCACTAACCTTCCATGGAGTTGCAATATTTTCCAGTGAACGCATAAAGCCCCGAATTGATTATCCCTTTTATACCATGGCTATAATTTAACACATTTGCCACTAAAAATTTGCATCTGCAGATAGAACTATGTTTAAAACCACTTAAAGCTACAGTAGTTGCATTAGTAACCAAACCAACAAACTTGCTAGTTTAGCTAACCAAACCATCAATGCTAACTTGACTTTTTCTTTCAAAACCAGCTCAAACATTGAACATGTAAGAATTCATTATAACCATTGAATTCTACCGTGCTGATATGCCGTGTTATAGGGAAATAATGCACACTCTAGAATGACCTTTAAGCCAATCAGAAACAAGTATTCAACAATGCCATGGTATACAATGTCTATAATGAGCATTATGGTGCATTTACATGACACTTTCCAATACATGGCAGCATTCCATTAACATGACATGGGGAATATGTAAATAATGCTATGTAACTGAATGTCTGAAATTAGAACAATTATAAAACATTCTAAAATTTGGCCCAACTCTCTATATACAGTGGGGCAAAAAAGTATTTAGTCAGCCACCAATTGTGCAAGTTCTCCCACTTAAAAAGATGAGAGGCCTGTAATTTTCATCATCACACTTCAACTATGACAGACAACATTGTAGGATTTTTAATGAATTTATTTGCAAATTATGGTGGAAAGTAAGTATTTGGTCAATAACAAAAGTTTATCTCAATACTTTGTTATATACCCTTTGTTGGCAATGACAGAGGTCAAACGTTTTCTGTAAGTCTTCACAAGGTTTTCACACACTGTTGCTGGTATTTTGGCCCATTCCTCCATGCAAATCTCCTCTAAAGCAGTGATGTTTTGGGGCTGTTGCTGGGCAACACGGACTTTCAACTCCCTCCAAAGATTTTCTATGGCGTTGAGATCTGGAGACTGGCTAGGCCACTCCAGGACCTTGAAATGCTTCTTACGAAGCCCCTCCTTCGTTGCCCGAGGAGTGTGTGGGATCATTGTCATGCTGAAAGACCCAGCCACGTTTCATCTTCAATGCCCTTGCTGATGGAAGGAGGTTTTCACTCAAACTCTCACGATACATGGCCCCATTCATTCTTTCCTTTACACGGATCAGTCGTCCTGGTCCCTTTGCAGAAAAACAGCCCCAAAGCATGATGTTTCTACCCCCATGCTTCACAGTAGGTATGGTGTTCTTTGGATGCAACTCAGCATTCTTTGTCCTCCAAACACGACGAGTTGAGTCTTTACCAAAAAGTTATATTTTGGTTTCATCTGACCATATGACATTCTCCCAATCTTCTTCTGAATCATCCAAATGCTCTCTAGCAAACTTCAGACGGGCCTGGACATGTACTGGCTTAAGCAGGGGGACACGTCTGGCACTGCAGGATTTGAGTCCCTGGCGGCGTAGTGTGTTACTGATGGTAGGCTTTGTTACTTTGGTCCCAGCTCTCTGCAGGTCATTCACTAGGTCCCCCTGTGTGGTTCTGGGATTTTTGCTCACCGTTCTTGTGATCATTTTGACCCCACGGGGTGAGATCTTGCGTGGAGCCCCAGATCGAGGGAGATTATCAGTGGTCTTGTATGTCTTCCATTTCCTAATAATTGCTCCCACAGTTGATTTCTTCAAACCAAGCTGCTTACCTATTGCAGATTCAGTCTTCCCAGCCTGGTGCAGGTCTACAATTTTGTTTCTGGTGTCCTTTGACAGCTCTTTGGTCTTGGCCATAGTGGAGTTTGGAGTGTGACTGTTTGAGGTTGTGGACAGGTGTCTTTTATACTGATAACAAGTTCAAACAGATGCCATTAATACAGGTAACGAGTGGAGGACAGAGGAGCCTCTTAAAGAAGAAGTTACAGGTCTGTGAGAGCCAGAAATCTTGCTTGTTTGTAGGTGACCAAATACTTATTTTCAACCATAATTTGCAAATAAATTCATTAATAATCCTACAATGTGATTTTCTGGAGAAAAAAAATTCTCATTTTGTCTGTCATAGTTGAAGTGTACCGATGATGAAAATTACAGGCCTCTCTCATCTTTTTAAGTGGGAGAACTTGCACGATTGGTGGCTGATTAAATACTTTTTTGCCCCACTGTACATGGCTCTGGTGATACGTAGAAGCCCATACACATCTATTCACTGATGAGAATCCTTGACATCAGGGAAGGAGAGAGAAAACTGTATGTATCTGTTAGTGCCTTATCTTAACTGTGCTTCAATAACATGAAGATTAATATTATATGGTGATGGCCATTGTTATTTATAGGGGAGACTTTGTCTTATAGCTGAGAAGAGCATGTTAATGGTCTGAGGGTACAATGGACCAGGTAGGTAGTGAACATATAAGGTAGTATAGCTAATAGGTAGCTTTAAGCTCAATATAGCCTAAATATTAGTTAACAGACGGCTTCTATGGACATTCTGTACTGTCCTCTCTGGTTTTAGGCAATTGTTCACCAAAAACATAATAATTTGCTTCATTGTGGTTTAAGATGATTCACTTGAATTAGGGAAAGTATTTATTATTTGAGGCCATTTTGGTTTCCTTCCATCACCGATATGGAGCGTACCGAAGGGCCCGTTAGTAGGGAAGTCCGCTGATTACGCCGAACATCGTCCTGTTCATCTAAGGCTGGGTTAAAGCTAGGTATGAGGAGTAGTACAGTGCCTTGCGAAAGTATTCGGCCCCCTTGAACTTTGCGACCTTTTGCCACATTTCAGGCTTCAAACATAAAGATATAAAACTGTATTTTTTTGTGAAGAATCAACAACAGGTGGGACACAATCATGAAGTGGAACGACATTTATTGGATATTTCAAACTTTTTTAACAAATCAAAAACTGAAAAATTGGGCGTGCAAAATTATTCAGCCGTTTTACTTTCAGTGCAGCAAACTCTCTCCAGAAGTTCAGTGAGGATCTCTGAATGATCCAATGTTAGACTAAATGACTAATGATGATAAATACAATCCACCTGTGTGTAATCAAGTCTCCGTATAAATGCACCTGCACTGTGGTAGTCTCAGAGGTCCGTTAAAAGCGCAGAGTGCATCATGAAGAACAAGGAACACACCAGGCAGGTCCGAGATACTGTTGTGAAGAAGTTTAAAGCCGGATTTGGATACAAAAAGATTTCCCAAGCTTTAAACATCCCAAGGAGCACTGTGCAAGCGATAATATTGAAATGGAAGTATCAGACCACTGCAAATCTACCAAGACCTGGCCATCCCTCTAAACTTTCAGCTCATACAAGGAGAAGACTGATCAGAGATGCAGCCAAGAGGCCCATGATCACTCTGGATGAACTGCAGAGATCTACAGCTGAGGTGGGAGACTCTGTCCATAGGACAAATATCAGTCGTATATTGCACAAATCTGGCCTTTATGGAAGAGTGGCAAGAAGAAAGCCATTTCTTAAAAATATCCATAAAAAGTGTTGTTTAAAGTTTGCCACAAGCCACCTGGGAGACACACCAAACATGTGGAAGAAGGTGCTCTGGTCAGATGAAACCAAAATTGAACTTTTTGGCAACAATGCAAAACGTTATGTTTGGCGTAAATTCAACACAGCTGAACACACCATCCCCACTGTCAAACATGGTGGTGGCAGCATCATGGTTTGGGCCTGCTTTTCTTCAGCAGGGACAGGGAAGATGGTTAAAATTGATGGGAAGATAGATGGAGCCAAATACAGGACCATTCTGGAAGAAAACCTGATGGAGTCTGCAAAAGACCTGAGACTGGGATGGAGATTTGTCTTCCAACAAGACAATGATCCAAAACATAAAGCAAAATCTACAATGGAATGGTTCAAAAATAAACATATCCAGGTGTTAGAATGGCCAAGTCAAAGTCCAGACCTGAATCCAACCGAGAATCTGTGGAAAGAACTGAAAACTGCTGTTCACAAATGCTCTCCATCCAACCTCACTGAGCTCGAGCTGTTTTGCAAGGAGGAATGGGAAAAAATGTCAGTCTCTCGATGTGCAAAACTGATAGAGACATACCCCAAGCGACTTACAGCTGTAATCGCAGCAAAAGGTGGCGCTACAAAGTATTAACTTAAGGGGGCTGAATAATTTTGCACGCCCAATTTTTCAGTTTTTGATTTGTTAAAAAAGTTTGAAATATCCAATAAATGTCGTTCCACTTCATGATTGTGTCCCACTTGTTGTTGATTCTTCACAAAAAAATACAGTTTTATATCTTTATGTTTGAAGCCTGAAATGTGGCAAAAGGTTGCAAAGTTCAAGGGGGCCGAATACTTTCGCAAGGCACTGTATATGAACTTTGAAGCCCACAAGTGTGTTGCATTGCGGGGAGTAAATTACAGGCCCAGTTTAGTCAACAACTTGATTTCCCTGTGTTTTATATTTCCACACTGTGAGGTTGGAATTGTACTGTGAAATTGAAAATGATGACAATGCACTTTCAGTGTAAGAGCTGTTTGAAAAGACCCCCCTGAAATTTCACCCTGTTTTGGTGAGATTAAGTTTTGATATGTGAACGATTGCCAGTATATTAGTTAGACCAATAAGAAAGTGTTCCAAACCTAATTTTCTGTTTTTCCATCCACACTCGGACCACTTCCAGACGGTCCTAGTAACATTATTGCTTGAGAAATAGCTCTTTGCTATTTTTGCTTATTTTTGACCATTTTGATTTAATACAATCACATTACCCAGAAATGATTTAATATTGAGATAAAAGCAGCTGCATTTGACCTTTAAGGATTTTATTAGATTTCCCCTCATTTATATATCATAGGTTGTAGTTGATACAGAAAAATGTTTTTACTTTGCATCCATTTCTCTGGGTAATATACTTGAATAATACTATTATTTAATATTTTCTCATTTAAATTGATACCCCTGCTTGGTTCACAAAGGCAGTATAATAGAGAGAATTTACCACAGGATGCATTATCTTGGATGTAACCATCGTGAATTATGTTTTTATGGCCGGACCAGCTCTTGACAATTTACATTTATTGTGTTTTCTGAACTTCATAGTTACAATATTGCAAGACAGAACCTTGAGGATTCAATGGCTACATCAGCGTTAAAATACAGTGTCTTAAAAATAAGGTTCCAAAATATGGTGCCTCAGGCATTTGTTGCCTAATCAATTACATAATGCAATGTATATGGGTAGCTTAGACATTTGGATAGTAAAGGTACAGTGTAACCTATTTGTCCAGATAGAAAAAAAATAGGGAGACCGTCTGTATCACCATGCGTCAGACAGTGCTTCTGTATAGGACTTCTAATGCAGCTTTCGCTACAGTATTTGCCTATTCAGTTACCTCACCTGCATTTCTGTTTTGTATGGCTTGAACTGTTGATGGGTCTTTGGTTACTTTATCGGCTTGTGTGGTTCACTCCGCTTGGTTAAATTGTTATGCTAAACAATTTGCCACGAATCTTGTTTATTTTTTTTGTTGTTGCCTTTTGTTGATTTAAAATAGGAAAAAGCATCATGTATGAACAGGCCTTGATTGAAAAAGACAATTAGTTTCCTGTTTTAAGTGTGTTAACTTAAGTGGTGTAAAGTACTTAAGTAAAAATACTTTATTAAAGTACTACTTAAGTAGTTTTTTGGTGTATCTGTACTTTACTTTATTTATATTTTTGACAACTTTATCTTCAATACATTCGTAAAGAAAATAATGTACTTTTTACTCCATATATTTTCTCTGACACCCAAAAGTACTAGTTAAATTTTGAATGCTTAGCAGGACAGGAAAATGGTCCAATTCACTCACTTATCAAGAGAACATCCCTGGTCATCACTACTGCCTCTGATCTGGAGGACTCGCGAAACACACGTGCTTCATTTGTAAATTATGTCTCTGTGTTGTAGTGTGCCACTGGCTATCCGTTAATAAATATTAAACAATACAATTGTGCCGTCTGATTTGCTTAATATAAGCCATTTGAAATTATTTATACTTTTACTTTTGATATTTACATATATTTAAAACCAAATACTTAGACTTTTACTCAAATAGTATTTTATTGGGTGTCTTTTACTTGAGTCATTTTATATTAAGGTAACTTTTTACTTTTTTACTGAAGTATGACAATTAGGTACTTTTTCCACCACTGGTTAACTTAGCAAATAGGAAAATAGTGTTATTATTTCATGTTCAAAGAAACAGTGCGCGTCTTGGTGACGTCTTGATGAAGTGGGGTTAGCTTCGTTTGTACCGCCTGAGGGCGACATTCCATCGATCTGATCCGAGCTTCATTGTGGAAGTGACGTATGTTACAGTCGTGATGATCATCTGTGTATGTCAATTGGATCTGTAAAGGACGAATGTAGCAATGTATTCTAATGAGTCACGTTTATCGTAATACTCATTGTGTAGTGTTACCGTTTTTGTAGTGTGTGTGTGTGTGTATATATATATATATATATATATATATATATATCTGATGAATATATGTATGTATATGGGGTTTCCAATTGGTTCAGTAATGTTAGGGTTGCATGACAAAGGTTGGTGACAGAACTTCAGCTGCTGAGGTTGCAAGGATAGGATGGGATGCTTTCTTCTGGTTGACTAGCAACCAGGGTCTTTATGTTGAATAAAGAAAGGATATAAACACTATTAGGATTACATTAAGTACGGTTCATATGACATGCTGACAATTTTACACTTCATATTGATATTGCTAGCAGCTTGCTTTCTAATGGGGAACGTTACGTGGGCCCGTGTCATTCGACGACATGGTCTGTGGAGTAAGCTAGTTACGTTGTCCATTATGGCAACAGTTACTTTTGTGTTATAATAAACAAAAGTTGTCTTTATTTTGTGACATCAATAAACGATTACCGATATCACCCGAACATTGAGGTCGACTATTTTTAAGTCATATTGTGAAGTTATGTCTTGTATTAAATTTTAAAGTTATAATAAACTACCAATGTCGACACGCAATATTCGGGATGCCAAGGCATATGATTCCCGGTTATAAGCAGTTCTGACAAGTTTGTCTGTGTTCCTGCAGAGCAGGGTTAGGGTCAATTACAATTTTTATTTGAAATTCCAATTCATATATTGAATTAACTTGTGAAGTGGAGACTTTAATTTGAATTGAATTCGAATTTCAACAATCTTCAAGTTATTGAATTGGAATTAGACAGTATAGCTAGACTGTCTGAACAGTGGCATGGTCAGCCTGAAAGCCTGAGGGAATTTAATTTGAATTTACATTTGTGGAATTGTTGGGGATAATATTGAATTATTCGAACATACCTAACATTGGAATAGAGATGAATTTAATTATCTGAATTCAAAGACTGACCTGGAATTTAATTTGAATTAAATTGAATTTACAGGGAGATGGAATTGACTTAGGCTTGAATTTGGGGAATTAAATCCATCCCTGCTGCAGAAAGCGGAGAATGGTGGGCCTGTGGAGATCCTACCGGGCTCTGATGACCAGGCATCCATGGACTTTCCAGATAATCACAGCCAGTAAGAAAGCACCAATGATGTATACAAACCCTGGATTGCTGATGTTATGTTTTGGCCAATGAGAGGCTTTGAAGCCACTGGTCGGCCATATTGGCACTCCTCAGAACAACAGTCTGTGTTCATAGGAATGAATGGATTTATACAGTATTTCATTTAAATGTTTCAAGATCAAAATGTATTTTAGTATTTTTGTTGTAGTGGGGAGAGTAACATAACTATATATATATATATATATATATATATATACAGTGCCTTGCGAAAGTATTCGGCCCCCTTGAACTTTGCAACCTTTTTCCACATTTCAGGCTTCAAAAATAAAGATATAAAACTGTATTTTTTTGTGAAGAATCAACAACAAGTGGGACACAATCATGAAGTGGAACAACATTTATTGGATATTTCAAACTTTTTTAACAAATCAAAAACTGAAAAATTGGGCATGCAAAATTATTCAGCCCCTTTACTTTCAGTGCAGCAAACTCTCTCCAGAAGTTCAGTGAGGATCTCTGAATGATCCAATGTTGACCTAAATGACTAATGATGATAAATACAATCCACTTGTGTGTAATCAAGTCTCCGTATAAATGCACCTGCACTGTGATAGTCTCAGAGGTCCGTTAAAAGCGCAGAGAGCATCATGAAGAACAAGGAACACACCAGACAGGTCCGAGATACTGTTGTGAAGAAGTTTAAAGCCGGATTTGGATACAAAAATATTTCCCAAGCTTTAAACATCCCAAGGAACACTGTGCAAGCGATAATATTGAAATGGAAGGAGTATCAGACCACTGCAAATCTACCAAGACCTGGCCGTCCCTCTAAACTTTCAGCTCATACAAGGAGAAGACTGATCAGAGATGCAGCCAAGAGGCCCATGATCACTCTGGATGAACTGCAGAGATCTACAGCTGAGGTGGGAGACTCTGTCCATAGGACAACAGTCGTATATTGCACAAATCTGGCCTTTATGGAAGAGTGGCAAGAAGAAAGCCATTTCTTAAAGATATCCATAAAAAGTGTAGTTTAAAGTTTGCCACAAGCCACCTGGGAGACACACCAAACATGTGGAAGAAGGTGCTCTGGTCAGATGAAACCAAAATTGAACTTTTTGGCAACAATGCAAAACGTTATGTTTGGCGTAAAAGCAACACAGCTCATCACACTGAACACACCATCCCCACTGTCAAACATGGTGGTGGCAGCATCATGGTTTGGGCCTGCTTTTCTTCAGCAGGGACAGGGAAGATGGTTAAAATTGATGGGAAGATAGATGGAGCCAAATACAGGACCATTCTGGAAGAAAACCTGATGGAGTCTGCAAAAGACCTGAGACTGGGATGGAGATTTGTCTTCCAACAAGACAATGATCCAAAACATAAAGCAAAATCTACAATGGAATGGTTCAAAAATAAACATATCCAGGTGTTAGAATGGCCAAGTCAAAGTCCAGACCTGAATCCAACCGAGAATCTGTGGAAAGAACTGAAAACTGCTGTTCACAAATGCTCTCCATCCAACCTCACTGAGCTCGAGCTGTTTTGCAAGGAGGAATGGGAAAAAATTTCAGTCTCTCGATGTGCAAAACTGATAGAGACATACCCCAAGTGACTTACAGCTGTAATCGCAGCAAAAGGTGGCGCTACAAAGTATTAACTTAAGGGGGCTGAATAATTTTGCACGCCCAATTTTTCAGTTTTTGATTTGTTAAAAAAGTTTGAAATATCCAATAAATGTCGTTCCACTTCATGATTGTGTCCCACTTGTTGTTGATTCTTCACAAAAAAATACAGTTTTATATCTTTATGTTTGAAGCCTGAAATGTGGCAAAAGGTCGCAAAGTTCAAGGGGGCCGAATACTTTCGCAAGGCACTGTATATATATATATATATATATATGTGTGTGTATGTGTTTCGCTTGCTTAATATAAATTAAAAGTATGCATTAAGGTGTCTATAATAGAATAAACGTGGCGAAACCAAATATAGTATTAGTAAATGCATTTCTGTAGCTTCCAAAATGTTTTTACACTGGTGGTGGAGTGGCAAGATGGAGACGCGGTGGCTTCAAAACAGTGACTCATCTAGTGTGTGTATGTATACATTTTAAAATACCCACTACACTAAGCTACACTACAGTAACTACACTATGTCCATTATGCTCCTTTACAGCAAAGCCCCTGGCAAGAGTCCCAGAAATTCCCTCAAAAAGAGAGGGCGACGGAGACAATTTACCCCAGCATTTTCTCTGAAGCTTTCACCTGATCAGCTTAAACTTGTACAGGTCAAATCAATCAGACTTTTTCTGTCCAAATGTTTACAAACGCAACCCCGTATTCCATGGCTCACGGATGAGAGCTGCAGTCTGAATGGGGTTGTTCAATTTGTGCTGTACCTTAAAATGGAACCATATCTGTGTTTTGTAAATATTTGACATATTCCCTGTTGATTCAGTGACAGTGTTGCTTGTGGTGGCAAACATGTTTGTTTTTGACACATACCCTTATGAAAAAGGATTGCAGCCAGAGTGCAGTATAACTATAGTTAGAGTATAGTTATTCTGCAGTATGCTCTAAATAATAATTTAGCAGTAATTTAGCTGTGTAACTGCAGTTAGAGTGCAGTATAACTGCAGTTATTCTGCATTTACTGTGTCTCTTTTACTGCAGTTTCAAAACAGTGTTTTCTTTTCGTAAGGGTAGCATTCATCAGAAGAGGAAGCACTGACTACTCAGGGTATCCAGGTAAATATTACTTAATTGATCTTTTGCTGAAGTTTTTCTTTTCATAAAGGTGTGGACATTTCCTTGCCGACATAGGCGAACCATAATGTTGTCCTTTTATGCAGTTTTATTATGTAGGTTACTCTTGTAGAATAGAGGCGTTTTTCCTATGATGCTGATGTGACTCATTAACCAACATCTACATGCCCACACGGTCTGTTTTGTCCGTTAACCAACACAAGATGGCAATGAAGAAGTATTTTCGCTACACGGTCTTTACTACCCTCACTAGCTGACAGGTCATTGCGGCGATGAATATGTCAGGGTTAGGTGCCAGCTTTGTTTTGATAGCTAATTAAATCCAATCAATATTTGGTCAGATATTTCACCCTGATTTGACTTGAATATTTCTCTGACTTAGTCCTCTCTATAACCTGTAGTTCAGGGGTAGCCAGTGCTGATAAGTTAAGGGATTTTTTATTTTATTATTATTTTGAAACTGTTATTTGAATTCCATTTTGTTCGTTTTTTTCTGTGAGCTCAATGTGCACATTGCACAGCTTTAAGCGATAAATCAGATCCTACCTGAACTGTGTGATGTAGTAGGGATTTGTAGTTTCCAACAGGCCAACATTCTACATTGTTTAGCGCATAATTAACTGCAATAACCATAATCCACTGCGCATCTACTTGTCCAGTCTGTGTTTCTTTTATGCCTGCTATGGAGAATGTGCGATTGTGAGGGGATAGCAGCTGTTGCTTTGGGATGTAGCTCTACCTGAAAATACATGATCAAAGTGATGGATAGTTGGTATTCAGCAGTCATAAGTATGCCTTATTTACTTTGAAAATAGGTATTTTGTCAGACAGCATAGGCAGCAGCTCTATAGAGATGATATGATGACTTGGAATTAAATAATAGTTATCAAATAAAACACATGTCATATACACAACAACTGAAATATTTTATTAAAGTAATGTGAATAAATTATGTTTAATAAGTGATACGCAGTAATGGACAGTCACTACCATCATGGGAATTTATTTGTATTATTTTTTCATATAAACGAACTGAAACCGAACCGACCTTAAAAAGCACTAATCCCTCAACACTAGGGGTAGCCAAAGTCTATATTGTCATTGACCGTGTGAAAAGGCTTTGATATGTTCCCACAGGCAAATTACCTGGGTGTTTCTCCTCTCAGAAGCAAAACTTTGTCTGTGTGACCAATAACAATGCAAAGAGGAAACGTCAACTGGGTTGTGTAACCTTTACTTAACTAGGCAAGTCAGTTAAGAACAAATTCTTATTTGCAATGACTGCCTAAACCGGCCAAACCTGGACGATGCTGGGCCAATTGTGTGCCGCCCTATGGGTGTGGGTTAAAGGGTTGCAGGCAGTTTAAACATTTATGTAATCAAGATGTCTGACTTGAGTGACTCATCATCTTTGTTTTCAATGGGAAGAGAGATGGTAGCCACTGGGGTTTGTATGTACTGTAATGCACATGAGACATTCAGAAGACAGAGAGAGGGCACCAGATAAGGATATAACGAGTGTGTGTGAATGTGTGTGTGTTCAAATTAATGTCTGCTCTGAAAAGGCAGAGACACTGCAAGCACACCCACATTTTACTGACCTCTGTTTGGCTTAGCTCCAGGTCTGCTTACCTAGCCTGTATGATACATGGAATTCAATACCTGGCATCAGTCAGTCAATGGAAGGATGGATGAATTAACAAATAACGAACAAAGAACTGAATGAGAAAAGAGAGATATCAGGACACCAGTGAGCCACGGTAGCAGTAGCTGATACCCAAAGTCAAGTTGTGAGTATGAATCTTAAGAAGTACTCCTCTTCCCCTCCTATGTGGGTGAGACAGGTCCGGCTGGGCTGGCTTCATCAGCTAAATACCTCTGAGGGCTCAGTGGGTCCACTCCCTCCCCAGTGGAACAACCATCAGGCCCCAGGGGGAATGCCTGCCAACTCTTCCCCGGATCACTTCACTTAGCCTGGGCCACGTCAATCACCATCTACCCCATTAGCCTCCAGAGGCTCTGGCTCTCCCTCAAGGACGGGCCCTGGAGCCGCCGCCAGCCACCTGCCAAGCTAGCTGGTGCTGACATCAGCACTCTCACTTAGGCATGGGGAGAAGAAGCTTGTTACCACCTCTTGACTAGCTACCATGTCTTGCCTCAGTGGGCATCAGATGGATGCTAGATCTAGATAGGGTATTAAAGTTTGGAGGAAACATGTTTTTGTTTTTTTCACATTTCCTGTGTGTTTTATCACTGGACACATACTGTAGGACCTTACAAAAGTGAAATGGTAAATGTAAGTGTCGACCTAGGGTCTGGCTGTGTTTAAGGATGAGCTCATATACTGTAGCTAAGCCTCGGGTTTCTCAAGATTTATGCTTGGTTTGTTCTGTTCTTAAAGGGACAGTTATTAGAAATAAAGGTTACAATTTATTTTTCTTTATTTGACCTTTATTTAACTAGGCATGTCAGTTAAGAACAAATTCTTATTTATAATGACAGTCTACCAAAAGGCAAAAGGCCTCCTGCGGGGACGGGGGCTGGGATAAAAAATATATATACACTACCGTTCAAAAGTTTGGGGTCACTTAGAACAGTAAAGAGGCGACTCCGGGATGCTGGCTTTCTAGGCAGAGTTGCAAAGAAAAATACATATCTCAGACTGGCCAATAAGAAGAAAAGATTAAGATGGGCAAAAGAACACAGACACTGGACAGAGGATCTCTGCCTAGAAGGCCAGCATCCCGGAGTCGCCTCTTCACTGTTGACGTTGAGACTGGTGTTTTGCGGGTACTATTTAATAAAGCTGCCAGTTGAGGACTTGTGAGGCGTCTGTTTCTCAAACTAGACACTCTAATGTACTTGTCCTCTTGCTCAGTTGCGCCATGGGGCCTCCCACTCCTCTTTCTATTCTGGTTAGAGCCAGTTTGCGCTGTTCTGCGAAGGGAGTAGTACACATCGTTGTACAAGATCTTCAGTTTCTTGCCAATTTCTCGCATGGAATAGCCTTCATTTCTCAGAACAAGAATAGACTGACGAGTTTCAGAAGAAAGTTATTTGTTTCTGGCCATTTTGAGCCTGTAATCGAACCCACAAATGCTGATGCTCCTGATACTCAACTACTCTAAATAAGCCAGTTTTTTTAATTTTTTTATCAGGACAACAGTTTTGAGCTTTGCTAACATAATTGCAAATGGGGTTTCTAATGATCAATTAGCCTTTTAAAACGATAAACTTAGATTAGCTAGCACAACGTGTCATTGGAACACAGGAGTGATGGTTGCTGATAATGTGCCTCTACACCTATGTAGATATTCCATAAAGAATCTACAACATTAACAATTTCTACACTGTATTTCTGATCAATTTGATGTTATTTTAAAGGACAAAACATTTGCTTTTCTTTCAAAAACAAGGACATTTCAAAGCAACCACAAACTTTTGAACGGTAGTGTATATAGGGCAAAACACACATCACGACAAGAGATACCACAACACTACATAAAGAGAGACTTAAGACAACAACATAGCATGGAAGCAACACATGACAACACAGCATGGAAGCAACACAACATGACAACAACATGGTAGCAACACAACATGGCAACAGCGCAACATGGTAGCAGCACAAAACATGGTACAAACATTATTGGGCACAGACAACAGCACAAAGGGCAAGAAGGTAGAGACAACAATACATCACACAAAGCAGCCACAACTGTCAGTAAGAGTGTCCATGATTGAGTCCTGGAATGAAGAGATGGAGATATAACTGTCCAGTTTGAGTATTTTTTTGCAACTCATTCCAGTCGCTAGCTGCAACAAACTGAAAAGAGGAGCAACCCAGGAATGTGTGTGCTTTGAGAACCGTTAACAAAATGTGACAGGTGTTATACTGGCGGATGAGGGCTGCAGTAGGTATCTGAGATCGGGGGGAGTGAGGCCTACGAGGGTTTTATAAATAAGCATCAACCAGTGGGTCTTGCGACGGGTTTACAGAGATGACCAGTTTACAGAGGAGTATAGAGTGCAGTATTGTGTCCTATAAGGAGCATTGCTGGCAAATCTGATGGCCGAATGGTAAAGAACATCCAACCGCCCGAGAGCACCCTTACCTGCTGATCTATAAATTACATCTCCGTAATCTAACATGGGTAGGATGGTCATCTGAATCAGGGTTAGTTTGGCAGCTGGGGTGAAAGAGGAGCGATTATAATAGAGGAAACCACATCTAGATTTAACCTTAGCCTGCAGCTTTGATATGTAAAGAGGGAAGGACAGTGTACCGTCTAGCCATACTCCCAAGTACTTGTATGAGGTGACTACCTCAAGCTCTAAACCCTCAGAGGTAGTAATCACACTAGTGGGGAGGGGCGTTCTTCTTACCAAACCATATTACCTTTGTTTTGGAGGTTAAGGGCAGAGAAAGCTTGTTAGACACTAAAAAAGTTTGTTATAGAGAGTATAAGATTGTATCATCTGCATATAAATGGATGAGCTTCCTACTGCCTGAGTTATGTTGTTGATGTAAATTGAGAAGAGCGTGGGGCCTAGGATCGAGTCCTGGGGTACTCCATGGTGATACAGACAGCAGATGTTCTGACTTTATACACAGCACTCCTTGAGAGAGGTAGTTAGCAAACCAGGCCAAAGACCCCTTTAGAGACACCAATACTCCTTAGCTGACCCACAAGAATGGAATGGTCTACCATATCAAAAGCTTTGGCCAAGTCAATAAAATAAAACAGGCCGATAACAGTTAGGATAGGCTTGATCTCCCACTTTAAAAAAAGGACTAACCATGGCTCCCTTCCAAGCAATGGGAACCTACCCAGAAAGGAGAGACAGGTTAAAAAGGTCCGAGACTGGCTTGGCAATGATAGGGGCAGCAACCTTAAAGAATAAAGGGTCTAAATCATCTGACACAGATGTTTTTTTGGGGTCAAGTTTAAGGAGCTCCTTTAGCACCTTTGACTCAGTGACCACCTGCAGGGAGAAACTTTGTAGCGGGGCAGGGGAAAAAGTTGGACAAGCATCAGGGCTAGTCACATTAGAAGGGGTAAGAGATGGATACAATGAAGGACAGACACCACTCAGATAGATATAGGTTCATCTGACTTTTAAGTAGTTTGTGTGTGTGTGTGTGCGTGTGCGTGTGCGTGTGCGTGTGTGTGTGTGTGTGTGTGTGTGTGCGTGTGTGTGTGTGTGTGTGTGTGTGTGTGTGTGTGTGTGCTTGCCTTATGTCTCATAATACTGTTAAAGGTTAGTTGTAGAGGCTCCAGTAAAAGCACATGAAAGGTTCAACTCTCTTCCCAGATGTTTTTGCCGGATCGAACTGCCTTTATTAGTTCTACCCTGACATTTTAAGAAAAGGTTAGATCACTGAAAACGGGCTCCTCTGCCTGTCAAAGCAATATTATTAAGGCCCAATGTCCTTTTTAAAACATTATTTGGGTGCTGGAGGTAGAGTCTGCCCTGTCAGGTCTGAGTTGACTTCAATTGAAGTTCTCTGCTGAGTGTGCCACGCAGGAGCACCATAACACCTCATCCTCCTGTATTTGGAGCTAGAGGTCCGTAGGCTGGGGCTCCACCATGGCCTCATTCCAAACCAATCTTGCCCGATTTCACAACTCCCTCCCTGCAGATCTGAGTGCATAGGGTCCACCGGGTTTTCTCCATGGTTTGATAGGGTGGGGTTTGGAATCAGGCCAAGCTTTTCTCTAATGAGTCTAATGTCTATCCATTTCCCACTGAAGTTGTGTCCATTTGTCTCTCTGTCCCTCCCCAGTGTGGGTCCCTCCATTCATTTTCTCCCAAAGAGGTGAGGGCCATCTGCCCAAGGCCAGTCAGGTCCATACCGCCCAGAACAAATCATTTGAAATAAACCAGGGCCGTTCTCTCTCTTCACACCTTAGCCCCCGCCACGCAGCATCATATTATCACTATGACCAGCCAAGCTAAAATCAGAAGCACCCTAATTCTGTAACTCTGCCATCAGTTGTTGGGTGAGCTGTCACTGTCTTAGCCATGGTCTCCACTCTGTTATGCATCTCTACCACATAGCCCGGTCATCCTCCATCTCTACCACATAGCCTGGTCATCCTGCATCTTTACCACATAGCCTGGTCATCCTCCATCTCTACCACATAGCCTGGTCATCCAGGCGTGTCAAATCAGTGTGTCAAATCGGAGGGCATGCTGTCCGGTCCTCTGGCAGTCTCTATGGGGGTGCCACAGGGTTCAATTCTCGGGCTGACTCTTTTCTCTGTATATATCAATGATGTTGCTCTTGCTGCGGGCGATTCCCTGATCCACCTCTACGCAGATGACACCATTCTGTATACTTCTGGCCCTTCCTTGGACACTATGCTATCTAACCTCCAAAAGAGCTTCAATGCCATATAACACTCCTTCCGTGGCCTCCAACTGCTCTTAAACGCTAGTAAAACCAAATGCATGCTTTTCAACCGTTCGCTGCCTGCACCCGCATGCCCGACTAGCATCACCACCCTGGATGGTTCCGACCTAGAATATGTGGACATCTATAAGTACCTAGGTGTCTGGCTAGACTCTAAACTCTCCTTCCAGACTCATATCAAACATCTCCAATCCAAAATCAAATCTAGAATCGGCTTTCTATTTCGCAACAAAGCCTCCTTCACTCACGCGGCCAAACTTACCCTAGTAAAACTCACTACCCTACCGATCCTCGACTTCGGCGATGTCATCTACAAAATAGCTTCCAATACTCTACTCAGCAAACTGGATGCAGTTTATCACAGTGCCATCCATTTTGTTACTGAAGCACCTTATACCTCCCACCACTGCGACCTGTATGCTCTAGTCGGCTGGCACTCGCTACATATTCGTCGCCAGATCCACTGGCTCCAGGTCATCTACAAGTCCATGCTAGGTAAAGCTCCGCCTTATCTCAGTTCAATGGTCACGATGGCAACACCCACCCGTAGCACGCGCTCCAGCAGGTGTATCTCACTGATCATCCCTAAAGCCAACACCTCATTTGGCCGCCTTTCGTTCCAGTTCTCTGCTGCCTGTGACTGGAACGAATTGCAAAAATCGTTGAAGTTGGAGACTTTTATCTCCCTCACCAACTTTAAACATCTGCTATCTGAGCAGCTAACCAATCGCTGCAGCTGTAAATAGTCCATCGGTAAATAGCCCACCCAATTTACTTAGCTCATCCCCATACTGTTTTTATTTATTTACTTTTCATCCTCCATCTCTACCACATAGCCCGGTCATCCTCCATCTCTACCACATAGCCCGGTCATCCTTCATCTCTACCACATAGCCCGGTCATCCTCCATCTCTACCACATAGCCTGGTCATCCTGCATCTCTACCACATAGCCCGGTCATCCTCCATCTCTACCACATAGCCCGGTCATCCTCCATCTCTACCACATAGCCTGGCCATCCTCCATCTCTACCACATAGCCTGGTCATCCTCCATATCTACCACATAGCCTGGTCATCCTGCATCTCTACCACATAGCCTGGTCATCCTCCAACTCTACCACAGCCTGGCCATCCTCCATCTCTACCACATAGCCCGGTCATCCTCCATCTCTACCACATAGCCCGGTCATCCTCCATCTCTACCACATAGCCCGGTCATCCTCCATCTCTACCACATAGCCTGGTTGTCCAGCATCTCTACCACATAGCCTGGTTGTTCTGCATCTCTACCACCTAGCCTGGTCATCCTCCAACTCTACCACAGCCTGGCCATCCTCCATCTCTACCACATAGCCCGTCATCCTCCATCTCTACCACATAGCCCGGTCATCCTCCATCTCTACCACATAGCCCGGTCATCCTCCATCTCTACCACATAGCCTGGCCATCCTCCATCTCTACCACATAGCCTGGTCATCCTCCATATCTACCACATAGCCTGGTCATCCTGCATCTCTACCACATAGCCTGGTCATCCTCCAACTCTACCACAGCCTGGCCATCCTCCATCTCTACCACATAGCCCGGTCATCCTCCATCTCTACCACATAGCCCGGTCATCCTCCATCTCTACCACATAGCCCGGTCATCCTCCATCTCTACCACATAGCCTGGTTGTCCAGCATCTCTACCACATAGCCTGGTTGTTCTGCATCTCTACCACCTAGCCTGGTTGTTCTGCATCTCTACCACATAGCCTGGCCATCCTGCATCTCTACCACATAGCCCGGTCATCCTCCATCTCTACCACATAGCCCGGTCATCCTCCATCCTCCATCTCTACCACATAGCCTGGCCATCCTCCATCTCTACCACATAGCCTGGTCATCCTCCATCTCTACCACATAGCCTGGTCATCCTCCATCTCTACCACATAGCCTGGTCATCCTGCATCTCTACCACATAGCCCGGTCATCCTCCATCTCTACCACATAGCCTGGTTGTCCAGCATCTCTACCACATAGCCTGGTTGTTCTGCATCTCTACCACCTAGCCTGGTCATCCTCCAACTCTACCACAGCCTGGCCATCCTCCATCTCTACCACATAGCCCGGTCATCCTCCATCTCTACCACATAGCCCGGTCATCCTCCATCTCTACCACATAGCCCGGTCATCCTCCATCTCTACCACATAGCCTGGCCATCCTCCATCTCTACCACATAGCCTGGTCATCCTCCATATCTACCACATAGCCTGGTCATCCTGCATCTCTACCACATAGCCTGGTCATCCTCCAACTCTACCACAGCCTGGCCATCCTCCATCTCTACCACATAGCCCGGTCATCCTCCATCTCTACCACATAGCCCGGTCATCCTCCATCTCTACCACATAGCCCGGTCATCCTCCATCTCTACCACATAGCCTGGTTGTCCAGCATCTCTACCACATAGCCTGGTTGTTCTGCATCTCTACCACCTAGCCTGGTTGTTCTGCATCTCTACCACATAGCCTGGTCATCCTGCATCTCTACCACATAGCCCGGTCATCCTCCATCTCTACCACATAGCCCGGTCATCCTCCATCCTCCATCTCTACCACATAGCCTGGCCATCCTCCATCTCTACCACATAGCCTGGTCATCCTCCATCTCTACCACATAGCCTGGTCATCCTCCATCTCTACCACATAGCCTGGTCATCCTGCATCTCTACCACATAGCCTGGTCATCCTCCATCTCTACCACATAGCCTGGTGTCCAGCATCTCTACCACCTAGCCTGGTTGTTCTGCATCTCTACCACCTAGCCTGGTTGTTCTGCATCTCTACCACATAGCTTGGTTGTTCTGCATCTCTACCACCTAGCCTGGTCGTCCTGCATCTCTACCACCTAGCCTGGTTGTCCTGCATCTCTACCACCTAGCCTGGTTGTTCTGCATCTCTACCACATAGCCTGGTCGTCCTGCATCTCTATCAGCTAGCAGGGTCGTCCTGCATCTCTACCAGCTAGCAGGGTCGTCCTGCATCTATACCAGCTAGCAGGGTCGTCCTGCATCTCTACCAGCTAGCAGGGTTGTCCTGCATCTCTACCACCTAGCAGGGTCACCCCGCATCTTGAACAGAATGCTAACACCTTGACTGGTCACGTCACTCTGACCTTCACACAGGCCATTCCCTGGACCAGTAGAGGGGTGAGGGAAAGCAGAGAGGCAGAGGAGGCGTGACTAGTGAGAGTATCTGTTTTAGAGTTTGGAGCTCCCTAGAGGCAGTGATCCGTGATCTAAGCTCCCATCTCTCCCTCTCTGTAGGGAACAAGAATCACTCTCTCTCTCCATGGTGTCTCTCATCAGAATTTCTGCCCCATTGTTCACAGAGAGGGCTTCTCAGCTCTATTCTTCTTGACAGGTAGCAGCAGTCTACCACACACTCACACACTCTCTCTCTCTTACACACACACACACACACACACACACACACACACACACACTCTCACACTCACACACACACTCTATCTCTCACTCACTCAAACACACACACACTGCTCTCCCTCCTTTATCTTGGACTCTTCCAAAAGTTGTTTACAAGAATCCCCAACTTCCTTTGACAGGAGCCACCATGAAACCCACCTTTTCCCCGGGTGCGTATTCTCTCTCTCTAGTGGTGTATCTGTTTGACTGTTCATTAACTGCTGTGTGATAAATGTCATCTATCTGACTCCAGACCTGCCGGTGAGAGTGTCACAAAGAGGAATGCTTTGATCCTGAAATGGGCTTGTGTTTATATCTAACGAGATGCTGACTTGCATTTGTTCAAGCAGAGAGAACTCATTTGAGTTGCTTTGTCCCTTTTCATGATGTCAACAAAGGCAGAACATATTGATCTCTGTCTGTATTGATTGTTGTACAGAGAATTGATGGAAATGTTTTTCCGTTCAGAAGTTTTCTAGCCAGCAACATTGTGGAGAGAGAGTCATCGTTTTCAGCTTAATTTAGAACAAGTTTGGAGTCATCGTTTTCACAACTCACACCCCGCAAAGAAACCACACCGTTTAGCCTGGAAACACTTTCAGCTGTTGCCTGTGTAATTTACATGTCTATGGGTTTCTCTTTATCATCAATCAATCTCGCGCAGTCATATTCATCAATGCATCTCCTAAATAAGATGTTTGCATCCTCTGCTGTAGATTCCCATACAAGTCGATCTCCGCAGAGACACGTGAGGCTGTTTTTTTTTTATCACGCACATATAAATAATGCATGTGTATGTTTGTCCCCCATCCTGTCTGAGGTTGAGGCGAGGTGATCGATGCCCCCAGGCCCAGCCTCTGGGCAGCGGAAGGGAAGGGAACCCGTGACATTTCCAACACATTGGTGGAGACTGCTCCGTCAACCAGATTGGCACTCCCTGTGTGTGTTAACAGGAGGGCACGCACACACACCGTACACACACATACACACAGGACACTGTGATGTCCCACTGAGGCCTTTCTGGCAATGAAATCAGTTTCCATCAGTCGCTATGGCCAGTGTCCATAGACTCCTCTCTCTTGTGCGCGCTCTCTCTCTCTCACTAATTGATAAATGACCCTGTACTCTTGAAACCTTTCTCTCTCTCTCCCTCCCCTCTATCTTTCCCTCCCCCCTCTCTCTCTCTCTCTCTGCCCCCCCCCCCCCCCCCCCCTCCCCCTTCTCTCTCTTTCTAGTGAGGAGGTATTTACAGAGCATAGTGCTACTGAATGGTTGACCTATCCTGTGTGACCGGGGCATGCACACTTCCAGTCAGTCAGTGTGTCAGTCATCCTTACCTGTGGCAGTAAGGTCTCCAAAGACAATGACCTACAGTACTGTACTAGTGTGTTTTAGGATGACTCGGTCAGAACTTTGGGGATGAGTCCAGAGGAGAAAGGTTCAGTGTTTTGTTTTATTACTTGCGACTCTAAATCATGATAATCAGCCCTTGCTAAATCACCTAAATGGATTTGGAGTGATTATACATTTTTAAGATTCACATCAGTTAAGTCACACATCTCTGTGTTCTGAATGTCTATGCTAATTGGATCTGAGTGCTTTTATAGAAATCATCTATATTAGTGGCTGTATTGGTTACATTGGCTTGGTGCCTCTATCTAATGATATTAGCATGTTGGTGACAACTAGGGTTGCAAAAATCCTGTAACTTTTTCAAAATTCCCAGGTTTTCCAGAATTCCTGGTTGGAGGATGCCTCTTTTTCCCGCTTATTCCCCTGATTCCAGGAATGTTAAATCCAATATTTCTAAGAAACTTGGGAATTTTGAGTAAGTTGCTGGAATTTTTAACCTTATTGACAAATCATTTAAACCGTAAGACCTTTGTTCACATGAATCTACACAGTGTCACAAAGATATTAGTAATACAATGTACTACAACTGTGTAACAGTTGAGTGGACATGTGTAGAATAGGACAAATGCCCAGTCAACCATTCCTCTGCTACAATGTAACTACAGTCTAACTAATCAGTTTATGTAGTGTTTATGAATCGTATATTTTCCTTTATTATATTTACAGTTGAAGTCTGAAGTTTACATACACTTAGGTTGGAGTCATTAAAACTCGTTTTTCAACCAATCCACAAATTTCTTGTAAACAAACGAATGTTTTGGCAAGTCGGTTAGGACATCTACTTTGTGCATGACACAAGTCATTTTTCCAACAATTGTTTACAGACAGATTATTCATCTTATAATTCACTGTCAAATCAAAAGAAATCAGCCAAAACCTCAGAAAAATATGTAGACCACCACAAGTCTGGTTCATCCTTAGGAGCAATTTCCAAATGCCTAACGGTACCACGTTCATCTGTACAAACAATAGTACGCAAGTATAAACACCATGGGACCACGCAGCCGTCATAGCGCTCAGGAAGGAGGCGCGTTCTGTCTCCTAGAGATGAACGTACTTTGGTGCGAAAAGTGCAAATCAATCCCAGAACAACAACAAAGAACCTTGTGAAGATGCTGAAGGAAACAGGTACAAAAGTATCTCCATCCACAGTAAAACGAGTCCTATATTGACATAACCTGAAAGGCCGCTCAGCAGTTTGCAACTGCACATGTGGACAAAGATCATACTTTTTGGAGAAATGTCCTCTGGTCTGATGAAACAAAAATAGAACTGTTTGGCCGTAATGACCATCATTATGTTTGGAGGAAAAATGGGGGGCTTGCAAGCCGAAGAACACCATCCCAACCGTGAAGCACGGGGATGGCAGCATTATCAAATCAAATCAAATGTATTTATATAGACCTTCTTACATCAGCTGATATCTCAAAGTGCTGTACAGAAACCCAGCCTAAAACCCCAAACAGCAAGCAATGCAGGTGTAGAGGCACGGTGGCTTGGAAAAACTCCCTAGAAAGGCCAGAACCTAGGAAGAAACCTAGAGAGGAACCAGTCTATGAGGGGTGGCCAGTCCTCTTCTGGCTGTGCCGGGTGGAGATTATAACAGAATATGGCCAAGATGTTCAAATGTTCATAAATGACCAGCATGGTCAAATAATAATAATCACAGTAGTTGTTGAGGGTGCAGCAAGTCAGCACCTCAGGAGTAAATGTCAGTTGGCTTTTCATAGCCGATCATTAAGAGTATCTCTACCGCTCCTGCTGTCTCTAGAGAGTTGAAAACAGCAAGTCTGGGACAGGTAGCACGTCCGGTAAACAGGTCAGGGTTCCATAGCCGCAGGCAGAACAGTTGAAACTGGAGCAGCAGCAAGGCCAGGTGGACTGGGGAGAGCAAGGAGTCATCATGCCAGGTAGTCCTGAGGCATGGTCCTAGGGCTCAGGTCCTCCGAGAGAGAGAGAGAAAGAAAGAGAGAAAGAGAGAATTAGAGAGATTCACATAGGACACCGATAAGACAGGAGAAGTACTCCAGATATAACAAACTGACCCTAGCCCCCCGACACATAAACTACTGCAGCATAAATACTGGAGGCTGAGACAGGAGGGGTCAGGAGACACTGTGTCCCCATCCGATGATACCCCAGGACAGGGCCAAACAGGAAGGATATAACCCCACCCAGTTTGCCAAAGCACAGCCCCCACACCACTAGAGGGATATCTTCAACCACCAACTTACCATCCTGAGACAAGGCTGAGTATAGCCCACAAAGATCTCCGCCATGGCACAACCCAAGGGGGTGCGCCAACCCAGACAGAAAGATCACGTCAGTGACAAAACCCACTCAAGTGACACCAGTAAGCCAGTGACTCAGCCCCTGTAATAGGGTTAGAGGCAGAGAATCCCAGTGGAGAGAGGGGAACCGGCCAGGCAGAGACAGCAAGGGTGGTTGGCCTTTCCGTTCACCTTCACACTCCTGGGCCAGACTACACAATCATATGACCCACTGAAGAGATGAGTCTTCAGTAAAGACTTAAAGGTTGAGACCGAGTGTGCGTCTCTCACATGGGTAGGCAGACCATTTCATAAAAATGGAGCTCTATAGGAGAAAGCCCTGCCTCCAGCTGTTTGCTTAGAAATTCTAGGGACAATTAAGAGGCCTGCGTCTTGTGATCGTAGTGTACGTGTAGGTATGTACGGCAGGACCAAATCAGAGAGATAGGTAGGAGCAAGCCCATGTAATGCTTTGTTGGTTAGCAGTAAAACACTGAAATCAGCCCTTGCCTTAACAGGAAGCCAGTGTAGGGAGGCTAGCACTGGAGTAATATGATAATTTTTTGGGGTTCTAGTCAGGATTCTAGCAGCCATTATTTAGCACTAACTGAAGTTTATTTAGTGCTTTATCCGGGTAGCCGGAAAGTAGAGCATTGCAGTAGTCTAACCTAGAAGTAACAAAAGCATTTTTGGACAGAAAGTTTCAGATTTTTACAATGTTACGTAGATGGAAAAAAGCTGTCCTTGAAACAGTCTTGATATTTTAGTCAAAAGAGAGATCAGGGTCCAGAGGAACGCCGAGGTCCTTCACAGTTTTATTTGAGACGACTGTACAACCATCAAGATTAATTTTCAGATTCAACAGAAGATCTCTTTGTTTCTTGGGACCTAGAACAAGCAGATCTGTTTTGTCCGAGTTTAAAAGTAGAAAGTTTGCAGCCATCCACTTCCTTATGTCTGAAACACAGGCTTCTAGCGAGGGCAATTATATTGTGGGGGTTCTTTGCTGCAGGAGGGACTGGTGCACTTCACAAAATAGATGGCATCATGAGGTAGGAAAATGATGTGGGTATATTGAAGCAACATCTCAGACATCAGTTAAAGTTAAAGCTTGGTCGCAAATGGGTCTTCCAAATGGACAATGACCCCAAGCATACTTCCAAATTTGTGGCAAAATGGCTTAAGGACGACAAGGTCAAGGTATTTGAGTAGCCATCACAAAACCCTGACCTCAATTTGTATAGAAAATTTGTGTGCAGAACTGAAAAAGCATGTGCGAGCAAGGAGGCCTACAAACCTGACTCAATTACACCAGCTCTGTCAGGGGGAATGGGCCAAAATTCACCCAACTTGGTAGCCTGTGGAAGGCTACCAAATACTAATTGAGTGTATGTAAACTTCTGACCCACTGGCAATGTGATGAAAGAGATAAAAGCTGAAATAAATAATTCTCTCTACTATTATTCTGACATTTCACATTCTTAAAATAACGTGATGATCCTAACTGACCTAAGACAGGGAATTTTTACTAGGATTAAATTACAGGAATTGTGAAAAACCGAGTTTAAATGTAGTTGGCTAAGGTGTATGTAAACTTCCGACTTCAACTGTAACTGTATGTCTTACACCCATAGAGATGTATTGTTGAATATTGTGTTCTAATTATATTACTATGGGACCCCCATTCAAATTATTATAACAAGACAAGTGGTGTATGGTGAGTGATTATTTTTGTATGGTGAGTGATTATGTATAATAATCATCAGTAGTGACTGATGTTATCAGTAAAGCAGAAGCAGGTGTACAGGGGATTAACGGTGAATGGGGGTTGATGTCTTTGAATGGTCTTCTACCGCTTTTTCTGTCGTTGGCACCATTTCAGGTTGGCATGTGTCTAAGCACGTGCCCGCTGTGCGCTGGCACAGAGCGGCAGATGACCGCATCCCAATGATCTTCCTGTTACTCTCTTTCTCGACCCCTTCTTTCTCACTTCCTCTAACCTCTCCCTCCCTCTTTTCTCTTCCTCTCTATCGTCCGGGCAAGCTGGTGGGGGTGGGTGATGTCATCTCCCAGCAGGTGCTTGAGAGGCGGGGTCTAACCAATCACAACGTGACACGGATGGCCAAGATGATGAGAATCGGATTCTTCTTCGTCGTGAGTCCTCCTTCCTCGCTCTTCCTGTCTTTTATCTCACTGTCTCACCTCAAATGACTGGTTGGTGTCAGTATATCAGTCTGTACCACACATGCACATTGGGTTGCTCTCTCACACACAAGGGAGAGGAGGTTTGCAGGGACGGGTTCATGTGCTGTCACAAACACTCCATCGGCCAGCTGTTAAAGGGAAACAGCTCTGCGACTGTGCGTCAATAGCAGCCACAAGTAGGTATGAGTAGGTCTCTGAAGGAGTGAGAGAACAGCTGGGCAGCGTGGGCTGGCCACCCAAGATCAGGCCACAGCACCAAGGCTCCTGGACACACCACACACAGATGTTCCCTCTGACACACTCCTTCTCACAGACTCTGTGAGATGCCGTTGGCAGTGGCACTCTACAGAGAACTGAGAAACTCTGTTGTCGTGACTCACCACAGTGTGCGCGTGTGTGTGTTTGTATGTGGCTATCAGCCCAGTCACGGACCACCCTCTGTGTGACATCACTGGACAGAGCAGGGAGAGTGAGTGCAGAGCGTCACCTAGAAATATTATGTTTTTGTTACGAAGGCAAAAATTATTTATAATTGTGATCTTCTTATGTTCATTCATTAAATATTCTATTGTTTTTGTTCAGTGCCACTGAGAGGAGACCAACACTCTCTACACAGTTATGTAAAAGTAAAGCTCTAACACAAGATGACTTACAGATCTGAAAGAGGTGCTGTGGTAGACTATCTTGTCTCACATATTTGTTTCTAGAATGTTCCTGAAAGCAATAACATTTTTCATGTTTATATCCAACTGTTTCCCAATCAGTTTTTTTATGATGAATCTGTGTGAAGGATCCTGGTGGTCCTGTTTTTAACCCCAGGGCACTGTATTAGGTGGATGGTACAAGGTTCTGGACAAGCTGGTCACTGGGGGGACCAAAAGTGCCTCCATCAAAAGAATGCTTGCCACTAAGATGAGAGGGGCATCTGGGTGGCTGCATTTTATGTGTTCATTTTCAATAAAAAACTAAAACATCTTCAGTACCACCAGCCATTTGACATGAATAAATCGATTAACATGGTTTATATTACTTTAGATAAATTCTCTAATGGGCTGGTCATTATCCCTTGCATGACTCCTTTACTTACAAGCCAAATAACAACAAACATTCTAAATATGAATGGACCCCAGGTGAAGGTGCCCTCAGAAGTGCCTGTCACTGTGGTGCCAGCCAGAGCTGAGTGAATAGGTGTAACACACATCAGAGAAATCTATTTCTGCCTGTTCCCACGTTTACCCCTGGAGGGTGAAGCCCCCCTCAGCGCGTGTCAACTAATCCTTGCATTGACAGGTGGGGAACAAGGCCTGCTTGTATAATACACCGCTAACATGATTTGGGGTCTGTGAATGCACAGGAAGAGAGAGGACAATGAGAGGCGAGCGCAGCATGGCCCTCTCCTGGAGGAGGGATTAGTGTACACTCTGAAGGATGCATGCTCTCCTTTCACAGCATTGCTATTTTCACACACAACTTCCACAAAACAGGGACTCCAGGGCTAAATTTAGATCTTAAAGACCCATTTCTGTTTCAATGTCCTGTCAATGTTACCATATATAACACATTGTGGAGGGAGGGGGAGTTGATGCTGGTGGTCCCTGTCTAAATGAAGTTCATTAGTAGTTGTACGTCAGGTGGTGAAATTGGCCAAAGTTTTACCTGGGGAGTCCTAACCACAGTGATGAATCTCCCTTTATTACAGTCACTGAGCTGTAAAGATGCTTCATGTTAAGAAACAGGATCTTCCCAGACTTAGATGATTTTCAGTGACCTGAAAGAAGGGTAAGATTAGCACAGTTGGTCTGAGCAGCCTGACTTGCCGAGTTAAATAAAGGTAAAACAAATAAATCAATAACTGCTGCCTCAGTGACCATAATGTTGGTGATTTGATCAATGTTGCATCAAATATCAATAAAAATCTACAGGGTGAGGGTCCGTGTTTAAGTAACGACACAGCAACAGGTAAATTGCCATTTTTACTCCTGTAAATTATATGTTTTATAACACAATTTGGCTTTTATGTACAACCCTTTAGAGGTAACAACAAGCTCTACTTTCAGGGCCCAACTCGACTCATCATAATCACCGCAATAATCCAATTTTCTTTTGAAACCTTTTAAAAGTGTCCAGTGTGCATCATTATATGTATGCCCCATGCCCATGCAAAAGTAAGTTTACATTAAAAGCCACTGACCGTTTTTCCCACAAATTTTTCAGACACGTCCACACGTATATTCACACACACAGACCGCACGCACACACAGGCCGCACGCACACACAGACCGCACGCACACACAGACCGCACGCACACACAGACCGCACGCACACACAGACCGCACGCACACACAGACAGATAAAACAGTGTTTGTTCTTGTCATGTATCAACAGGTGGGCTTTGCTCCGTGTTTCCTGGGTGCCTTCCTGGAGATCTCTAGAACTTTGAATGGACTGACTGTGGAAGGAGAACATTGCCAATGTTCAGCATGACTTTACCCCACAGTTGTCTATTAAACGTACAGTACATTGAACCTCAAAGAATAATATGATTAAAAAACATACAGTACCAGTCAAAAGTTTGGATACACCTACTCATTCCAGGGTTTTTCTTTATTTTTACAGTTTTCTACATTGTAGAATAATAGTGAAAACTATGAAATAGTAAAAACTATGAAAAAACACATGGAATCATTTAGTAAGCAAAAAAGTCTTAAACAAAGGAAAATATATTTTATATTTGAGATTCTTCAAAGTAGCCACCCTTTGCCTTGATGACAGATTTGCACACTCTTGGCATTCACTCAACCAGCTTCATGAGGTATGAACTGGAATGCATTTCAATTAACAGGTGTGCCTTATTAAAATGACATTTGTGGAATTTCTTTCCTCCTTAATGTGTTTGAGCCAATCAGTTGTGTTTGGACTCCCGAGTGGTGCAGCGGTCTAAGGCACTGCATCTGAGAGCTAGAGGCGTCACTACAGACCCTGGTTCGATTCCAGGCTGTATCACAACTGGCCGTGATTGGGAGTCCCATAGGGTGGCGCACAATTGGCCCAACGTCGTCCAGGTTAGGGTTTGGCCGGGGTAGGCAGTCATTGTAAATAAGAATTTGTTCTTAACTGACTTGCCTAGTTAAATAACGGTTAAATAAAATTAAAGGTAAGGGTGATATACAGAAGATAGCCCTATTTGGTAAAAGACAAAGTCCATATTATGGCAAGAAGAGCTCAAATAAGTAAAAATAAATGACAGTCCATCATTACTTGAAGACATGAAGGTAAGTCAATCTGGAAAATTTCAATCCGTTTCTTCAAGTGCAGTCGCAAAAACATCAACCATTATGATGAAACTGGCTCTCATGAGGACCGCCACAGGAAAGGAAGTCCCAGAGTTACCTCTGCTACAGAGGATAAGTTCATTAGAGTTACCAGCCTCAGCAATTGCAGCCCAAATAAGTAACAGACACATCTCAACATCAACTGTGCAGAGGAGACTGGGTGAATCAGGCCTTCATATTTTAATTGCTGCAAAGAAACCACTACTAAAGGACACCAATAATAAGAAGATACTTGCTCGGTCCAAGAAACACGAGCAATGGACATTAGACCGGTGGAAATCTGTCGTTTTTTTGGTTCCAACCCCCGTGTCTTTTTGAGATGCAGAATAGATGAACGGATGATCGCCATATGTGTGGTTCCCACCGTGAAGCGTGAAGGAGGAGGTGTGATGGTGTGGGGGTGCTTTGCTGGTGACACTGTCTGTAATTTATTTAGAATTCAAGGCACACCTAACCAGCATGGCTACCACAGCATTCTGCAGTGATACGCCATCCCATCTGGTTTGCGCATAGTGGGACTAGCATTTGTTTTTCAGCAGGACAATAACCCAACACACCTCCAGGCTTTGTAAGGGCTATTTGACAAAGAAGGAGAGTGATGGAGTGCTGCATCAGATGGCCTGGCCTCCACAATCCCCTGACCTCAACGCAACTGAGATGTTTTGGGATGAGTCAGACTGCAGAGTGAAGGAAAAGTAGCCAACAAGTGCTCAGCATATGTGGAAACTCATTCAAGACTGTTGGAAAATAATTTCAGGTGAAGCTGGTTGAGAGAATGCCAAGAGAGTGCAAAGCTGTCATCAAGGCAAAGGGTGGCTACTTTGAAGAATCTAAGTACTTTATTGGTTACTACATGATTCCCTATGTGTTATTTCATAGTTCTACAATGTAGAAAATAGTCCAAATAAAGAAAAACCATTGAATGAGTAGGTGTGTCCAAACTTTTGACTGGTACTGTATATTAAGCATGAGTCACAACTCCAGATATTATAGAAATGTACACATGCTGATTTTTGTCATCTTTAAAAATCAACATGTTGTCTTAAAATATAAGTGTTTAGCATTGGCCTTGTAGCCAGTACCTCCTGTAGTACCCTCTGTTGTACCTCCTGTGGTACCTTCTGTAGTACCTCCTGTAGTACCCCCTGTAGGACCCTCTGTAGGACCCTCTGTAGGACCCTCTGTAGGGCCCCCTGTAGGTCCCTTTGTAGTACCCTCTCGAAGGACCCTCTGTAGGTCCCTCTGTAGGACCCCTGTAGTACCCCCTGTAGTCCCTCTGTTAGGACCCCCTGTAGGTCCTTCTATAGGACCCCTCTAGTACCTCCGTTACGAACTCCTGTAGGTCCTTCTGTAGGACCCCTGTAGGACACCCTGTAGGTCCTTTTGTAAGACCCCTGTAGGACCCCTTGTATCACCTCCTGACCTGAGCTGAGGCTTCCTGTGGAACTCCTTTTCTCTCCTCCTCTGTGTTCTCCAGGAAGCTAACAGAGTGACCCCCATCTCTGACCCAGTTTAATTAGAAGCTATTTCCTCCCATGGAGGGACATAATGGAGGGAAGGAGGGTTGAAATAGCGGCGGGTGACTCATGTCTTAGATAAGGGGTGTGTGTGTGTAACAGGGGTGTTCTTCCACCGCTCCCTTCCTCTCGCTCGGCGGACCATAAATTATTTATGCAAGGAAGGCACTTGAGCTAAAATGAGGCCGAAAGGGCAGTCACCAAAATGTCAGAAGAGACAGAAAACAAATGACAAATGTGCTCATTAGGCAAGACTGTGATGTAAAATATATGTGAGGTGAAAGACAATAACATGACCACACCTCCCTCATCTAAAGCGAGGTGAAACTTGGTCTGGAGCCACAGTCCGACGTTACTAGTTTGAATGGACATTAGTGACACGTGAGAATGTTGGCAGACCCATGCAGCATTATCCTCAGCACTGCTCTTCATTAGCTAGTGGCAGTCCGCTCGCGTGTCAATCACAACATAAGCCCAGCTATGACTTCCCTTCACCTCATTTTATATTGTGGGTCAAGCTTTCCCCCGAGACCACTTGGTTATTCATGTGTCTCATTATAACAATCACTCTGATGCTACAGTACCTCCCTCCTTTATGAGAGGATGAATGAGATAGAGACGTGGGGGTCGGAGACGTCCATTTCGAGAGCTGCCATTCTCCTACACATTCCCTCATTGGTCAGTCACTTCACTCAACGCTGCTGGATGCTGATATTGAAGGTCAAGTGCACACTACCTATTGGAAAAACAAAGATTAGTGCCAGCGACTTGTCTACCTATTAGTGTTTTCATTACACAAGTTTGATGCCGTTATGACATTCTAAAGCTCAGTGTGTCATAATTAAGGGAGGAGATGGTGAGCATTGGGCAAACTGTTGCATGACCACAGGACTGCAGCCTCGTGAGCTCAAATAAGTTGGTTGTCTCTTCAGCCCTAGACCACGAACGAAAGACGTTGCTCTCCAAAGGAGGACGGATTTTGGTGAGGTCATCGTGTGTCTCTGACGTTGTATCCCTGCAGTATTTTAACCCCAGGTGGCCAACGCCTTGTTTGCTAGAAATTAGAAACTGTTACGCCACAGAAAATCAACAAAGACAGGCAACATTTCTGAGAACATTGGCTTATTTTATACATCCAGTCTTGCCCAATAAACCCATTATTACAAAAAAAATAATGAAATCCAGCCAATCTTGTTGCCTGTTGACCTTTAGTGAGATGGGCCAGGCTAAGTGAGGGTGCAGGCAGTTCCAGATGTCTGGTTGTTTTATATGCCATGTGATGTAGCAGGACAGGGCACTGACCCACAGTTATTACATTGAGACTATGGTGTTGAGCTGGTATTGAGTGTCACCTGTCACTGTCTGTGACTGACTCAGAGGGGGGCCAACGCATACTGTAACGTCTCACAGCCTGAGTGGCAGCCCCTACCCACCTGGTCAGGGTCAGAGGTCAACACAGGTGTGAACTGAAGGTAGACACCCCTGTGAGGGAGGGCTAGTGTCAGAAGTTAAATGTTTCTACCAGAAATTCACCATCGTTTCAACATAAAGATTTCTATGTCTCTTATTCTCTGCAGGACTACATGGATGCTTTGATCTCAAATTACTACCTAAGTTCTCCATGTGGAAAGCTTCACATACTTACAGTATGAACCACTCTATACTTCATCAATGTGTTCTGCTCTTTTTCAGCTATGGCCTCCAGTCCAGATTGCCAACTTCTTTTCATCCCACTGCACCATAGGTAAGGCCCAAGGATGGTTAGTGACGTCAATGTTATCCATATGGATTTTCAGTGTAATGTCAATTTATACTCAGAAATATTGATTTATTCATTCAGCTGTGATGCCTGAATGGAACTCTGATGTTAGTACGTAATTCTTGTCTTGCAGATTGGCTGTGGTCCAGATTGTAACTGTCGCCTGGAATTCCTACATGTCTTGGAAAGCCAATAATGGATGTTTCAGGTCCCGCCCTACCTCACACATATAGGACTATCAATGAGACTTTTACACCCACAAATCATGTCAAAAACTTAATTCAGAAAGCTGTGAATCAATCCCACACTAAGATAGTGGTCAGGAACAAATGGTTAACCAACTCTGAAATACTGCATAGTGGATGATTTTTGTGAAAGTTTGTCACACCTACAGTGCATTTGGAAAGTAATTCAGATCCCTTTACTTTTTCCACATTTTGTTACGTTACAACCTTATTCTAAAATAGATTAAATAAATACAAATTATCATCAATCCTCACACAATACCTTATCATGAGGAAACATCAGGAAACAGGATTTTAGAAATGTTTGCAAATGTATTAAAAATAAAAACAGAAATACCTTACAGTATGTACATAAGTATTCAGACCCTTTTCAGGTGCATCCTGTTTCCATTGATCATCCTTGAGATGTTTCTTCAACTTGATTGAAGTCCACCTGTGGTAAATTCAATTGATTGGACATTATTTGGAAAGGTATACTGTCTGTATAAGGTCCCACAGTTGACAGTGTATGTCAGAGCAAAAACCAAGCCATGAGGTCAAAATAATTGTCCGTAGAGCTCCGAGACAGGATTGTGTCAAGGCACAGATCTGGGGAAGGGTACCAAAACATGTCTGCAGCATTGAATGTCCACAAGAACACAATGGCCTCCATCATTCTTAAATGGAAGAAGTTTTGAACCACCAAGACTCTTCCCAGAGCTGGCCGCCAGGCCAAATTGAGCAATCGGGGGAGAAGGGCCTGCCCGGCCGGTGACCAAGAACCCGATGATCACTCTGACAGAGCTCTAGAGTTCCTCTGTGGAGATGGGGAACCTTCCAGAAGGACAACCATCTCTGCAACACTGCACCAATCAGGCCTTTATGGTAGAGTGGCCAGACGGAAGCCACTCCTCAGTAAAAGGCACATGACAGCCAGCTTGGAGTTTGCCAAAAGGCACCTAAAGGACTCCCAGACCATGAGAAACAAGATTCTCTGGTCTGATGAAACCAAGCTTGAACTATATCCCCATCCAACCTGACAGAGCTTCAGAGGATCTGCAGATAATAATGGGAGAAACTCCCCAAATACAGGTGTGCCAAGCTTGTAGCGTCATACCCAAGAAGACTCAAGGATGTAATCCCTGCCAAAGGTGCTTCAACACAGTACTGAGTTACGGGTCTGAGTACTTAAGTAAATGTGATATATATATATTTTATAAAAAATGATTTATAATTATTATTATTTATATAATTATTTATCAAATATATATATATTTTTATAAATTAGCAAAAAAATTCTAAACCCCTGGTTTGGCTATGCCATTATGGGGTATTGTGTGTAGATTGAGGGTGGAAAAACAATTTTATCAATTTTAGATTAACGATGTAATATAACAAAATGTGGAAAAGGTCAAGGTGTCACACCCTGATCAGTTTCACCTGTCCTCGTTATTGTCTTCACCCCCTCCAGGTGTCGCTTGTTTTCCCCAGTGTATTTATCCCTGTGTTTCCTGTCTCTCTGTGCCAGTTCGTCTTGTATGTTAGTCAAGTCAAACAGTGTGTTTTTCCCGTACTCCTTTTGCTATTCTCTTTTGATAGTCTTACTGGTTTTGACCCCTGCCTGACTCTGGACTACTTTCCAGCCTGCCTGATCATCCTGCCTGCCCTGACCTTTATTCTGCCTGCCCTTCGGTACCTTTTGGATTCTGAACTGGTTTTGACCTTTTTGCCTGTCCACGACCATTCTCTTGTCTTACCCTATTGGATTAATAAATATTGTAAGACTCCAACCATCTGCCACCTGTGTCGGCATCTGGGTCTCGCCTTGTGTCACAAGGGGTCTGAATACTTTCCGAATGCACTGTATATGTTAGTATTAATACATTATAAAGTTGAAAGTCAGTCAGAGTGTAGTTGACATATGCATACAATGACTTACTCTGCTGTTAAACAGTACTCATCCAGATAATATTGAGATGTCTGGATGTGTTCTCATTTCAAATGATGACATTACCAGTAATATACTTTTATGTTATTATTTTGTATTAAGCTTAAATTGTATAAACTATACTTTTAAACTGTACGTGGAATTTCAGTATTAAAGACTTATTTGCCTGTTCTTTTATATCTAACTTCTATTTCAAAGACGTCATGGGTGGCTTTGCTCCAACTTTGCACCGTTGTTGTTTGGGATAGTTGGGAAATGCTGCTTTGTCTGTCAACAAAATTCTGTCTGCAAACTTCTCCCAACCAAGAAAAGTGTGTTAGAGAATTGTTTGGACCAAACAAACAAATCCATTATCCTATTTCTGTAAAGAGGAATATTTTCTTCAACAAACTATGTATCGACTACAATTATTTTTGTAATACTACAAAATTACAGGGTAGCCTATTCTGCCGACACAGACAAACAGATGAATAAAAACGATGTTGCGGGAGACACTACAAAAACGGGAGACACAAATAGAATATGACATCCATCTAAGCTGGAGGAGGAAATGATTGTCCAAAAACAAACAAAGGTGCCACTGCTCCAATAATAAAGACAGTGAATATGCACACTCACCTGGGATATGGCCGATGTTCTCTGCTGTCAGGATTTGGCCAGGATTGTTCCGGTTTTGGCCACTAGATGCCCCTATTGTGCTTTTTGACCCTTTTGTTTTCCTTTGTTTCCAGTTGTTATTTGCACCTGTGCCTCGTTTCCATTGAATGTATTTAAACCCTTAGTTTTCGTCAGTTCTTTGCTCTGTGTTTGAATGTTAGCACCCAACCCCAGCGATTCTGTGAACATTTGTTGCTCCAGTTGGACTCTCTTGTGGTACTGTTTTTGTTCTCGTTTATTTATTTTTGATTATCTTTTGAGGCTTTTTTCTGCTGTACCTACCACCTTGTGGATTTACCTTTTGACTTGGAGGATTACCTTTTTCTCTTGGAATTACTTTTGACATTGTGGATTTATATTTTTGCCAAAAGAACTTTCCTTTTTACTTTATTAAAACACCATCTCAAGTACTGCTGTGTCTGCCTCATCTTCTGGGTTCTGCCGACTATTAGTGGCTCAGTTTGCTAAGTGACTGTTTCTCACACCGGAGACCCGAGTTCGTAACCGGGTCTTGACACTCTGCTAGTGCCAGTTAAGTTATGTTCCCTCAATTAAGTTCTGCTAACTAAAATAAAGATTGGAATCTTTTCATTGTCATCTCTTTACAGTAAGTGGTGATTTTAGCATGTAAATCTTCGTGGGGCAAAAAAAGAAAAAGAAAGTGGGATACATGCCAAAAAAGCCACTACACTACACAACACAACAATAAACAATACATTAATTGCACTATAACGGTGACAAACAATGCCCACAAACTGTTAGGGCCTACATAAAGCTACCCCAACAGCAGTCCCAACATCTTACCACTGCTAAACCTGGCTATCAGCGGAAGCTTGTCTAGCAGCAAAACAGTTCATTCAGCCTGCCTTTTAAAATACATAGCTGATATGGCTGACTTGCTTAAACAAATGTGGTTTCTAATGACAATTGAGATGTACCAACTATGGCATAAGGGTACGACAAGCGGATAAGTGGCCATCTGTAATTTCGATTGAGACATCAATGAGCGAGCTAGGAAGAAACAGTCTATATAACTATTTGTTTAACACTTTGAAATGTACAGCGACAGAATTCAGAATATGGGCCGTTCTTACAGTGTTCTCCCTGTACACCAAGTCAGAACTGAAGGATAAATAAAGGGGGCAAATAAGCAGACAATGAAAGCTCTTAAAAAATGTGATGATTACATTTCTCTAAAACAGGTTATAGGCTACATGTGCACCACCAAGTAAGAACAGTAGGTGAAATGAAGAGGGGTAACTAGACCAAATTATTAGGGTGAGGCACATGATCTACTAACAGCTTACTACACAACATACACATAGTATTACTTTCTTAGCTACAGTACACAAATCTCCCTGGCATATTACATAATTTATGCAGCAACATACAAGACATTTTTGGATTCACCTTGTTGTGCTGTGCTCACTTGAACAGGAAGGTGGCGCGGCAGTCCTTGTGGACAAATTTTGTCATCAAAGTCTGGAATGCAGTGGATTTGGGGTGCTTTCAAGACAACTGTAAACTCGGAAAAAACAAGGTAGAATCATGATGCTGTCATTGATCTTCAGGTTGTAGCTCTAGAAAGAGACCCTAGTTCCCGACCTACAATTCCGTATTTCCCAGTCGGAGCTTGTTTTTTCCGTAATTCCCAGTTGTTTTGAACTCACTGAAGTCAAGTATTCGCAGTCCCGAGTTAACAGTTTTGAGTGCGGCACAAATCATGCTTCATTGACAGCATGCCCAATATTGAATGGTTATCATTTTAAACTTGGAAAAGAGACACTTAATCCCATATTTGGGACCACATAGCCACTCCACTGAATAGCAGGCTAGTGATTGCTTTGGATTGCTTGCAGTTAGCCACTGTCACTGATTCCTCCCAAACACCTCCTTGTTGAATTTGCGATTTCCAACTTGTTGTCCAATGTTTATGTCCAATGGCCGATGAGCACCGATACGTTTTATCTATAAATTCTCTTCATTATTTCTCTTCATATGACAAGAATTTAAAATGATTTGCCAATAGATTGTCGACTTGATTCATAACTGCTAGCTAAGATTTTTGAAGTATAATGTTGACATGATCAGTCCAATCAAAGCTATTGTCAATGTAACGTGATATGACATACTTTTATCTGTGGCCAATGACCTTGAGCCTTCTTTGATGGACACTTGAAATGTAACTCTTTGGCAGCACCCAAGAGGCTTGAATTTTCACCCTTAGACTTGGCGGTGACGTACTGTCCCTACGAGTGACAGAACACTGAGCTAATCATGGTGCAACTGGAGAACATTGCAAACAGCTATGCTCTGTATTTTCCGCTGGCTGCCCCACCACCACAGAAAGCACTGAGCTAGGCTGAAACACCTGCATTTTGGAGCTGCCTTACTCAAGAATGCAAAAAAGAGACAATGTTTTTATTCGGCTTTATTAACTAATTTATTACTATATATTTTTTACATTGTTTGCAAATTGATATGTGACACGTATAAATGCCAAAATAACATGCAAAACAGGTAAGCCTACCCCAAAAATGAATAACAAGTAAGCCCCACCTGCCCCGAATGACGGGTCGCCACTGTTTACAGCAATAGCCATTAGTTTTTTTAAATATTGCGATATGCCTGGCTGGGTCTTTTCACTGACAGTTGTAATTTAACAATAATCTATTTGGTATTTGCACCGTGGCTACCCAAATGCTGGGCCCTTCTGGCAGTAGGCTATGAAATTTAAAACAATCCACATCTTTTTTAAAGAAGCTAATGATGCTCTGTGGCCAAATCATGCTTTCTGGTGTAGTAGCCTATTTTGCATGATTGTATTTATTTCTGTATAGACAAGAGTAAGCTAATTAGGCTATATAATTGTGGCAATTTAATTCAATTTACTTTAGGGAAACCTTAGCTTCACATAGCCTTATGGAGACGCCGCCTCTACCTTTTAAAGTGGCATTAACACAACCAGTCATGACGTTTTCATCTGACTGTCAAACAATCACTTAACAAAGCCGGTCCTGTAGGCTACTCGAGCACATTCCTTCATTCGAAATGATTTTACCATCCAAACCTCAACAGTGCACTGTGCACCCGAAATTGGATGAATGGAAAGAGACATCAGTTACAAAACACGTACGTGTAGTGTAATGAAATTCTGCGATTGAATTGATGCATCCACTGTTATCTACGCTGCCTCGGTCTCCGCCACTCATCACCGCCTTGACAAAATGTAAGCGTTCTCCTCAAACCACAACTCAATTTGGAGCGTATACCACCTGGTTTCCAGTCAATTCACTGTTTCATGCGACTGACATGCAGTAATGTTAAATAATGGTCTAATAGCCTTTAGTTTTTTGGGCATGTTGTATTCATTGTGATAGGCTCACGTTTCACCAGTACAGTTTACCCCCACTATTTATTTTACCTGGACGCAGTACAAAGGTATGTCTATTGGTATGTTATGCAGATCACATGTAGCATCCTCCTATCTTACCTCTTCAATGAAAGTCCCATAGGCCTCTACATTATGGACAAGGTATGAAAGCCATCTTCAAAACAGTTTTTTTTTCATTTGCATTTTCCACGAAAACCAAGGTATGAATACTGTCGTGTGCATTTTTTGTTAAACATCTGTATAATTACTATTTTTTGGATTCACAGACTTCACAGACTTCACTCTCGTCACACCTCTGATGAATATAACATGAAACCTGTTCTATCACCGTGCACTGCAAAATCATTCTGTCCATCAACACATTAACATCAACATGCTAGAGGATATACCCATTGGACTTGTGGCTCTGCTGGGAGTTTACCTCAAATTTGGATTTTTTAATTCTGCTTTGCCACTAAAATCATAATAAACACTGACAAATAAAATATTGTGTTATTGATGTGCATATTATTAATAATAATAATAGGGGAGGGGGGTAGTTCAGTTATTAACCCCAAAAGGTTATTCAAAAGGTTATTCGAGGATCCATTTAAAGGGGTTCTTTGTAGAACTCATAGGGGTTCCCCCACAGTTTCAATTTGAAGAACTCCTAATGGATACTCCAGGAACCTTTTATTTCTAGAGTGTACCGGACCGTACCGCCTTACTTTCACCCCTGTATTCAGTGCAGTATATACATCTTGCGAGTTTTATCAGCTAAATATGACATATTCCTCTATTTTATATTTTCTGTCGTTTTAATTAAGAATCCACTTGCATCGCGTGCATTACAAGCGGAAACCTTTTCAGCACCATGGACAGGTTTCTCTGCGCCCTCTGCACGTTTCCCCACTGTGCGCTTCTGCTCTGCCTCGCCAAGATGTTAAACCATGCATAAAGGCATCACGACAACAGCTCATCGTTTCTAGACTACTTTATTCAGAGACCAGATTCATAGTAGCATTGTGCAGATTTACACCTTAACGAATCACTTAGTTTTAACGTCCACAATTGTTTTGTTTTTAGTAAGTAAATGTTGTTTTTTGGGGGTGTTCTGTCATTCCAGTTTCATTAGAGGCATAGCAACACCTTGTGAAACAATAACTGGTTTTGCTTTGTGGACTTAATTAGGACCAATGTGACAGGTTGAGGTAGGTAACTTAAGAGTTGAATATCAGACACTGTCATGCCTTTTCTATCCAGTAGACCTTGGTCAGCAGCATCAGCTGTGAGCTGTCCTCCAAAACACTTGCCTTTACTTAAAAAGGAGTCGCCTCATTTACAAGCAGTTTATGCACTTGCACTGACGTCAATGGAGCTATCTTGGATGTATATAACAGTTCAGACAGAGGCGGTCTACTACAATCACCATTTAGCGGGACTTTTCGTACCGGGTTCTCCATTGACACTTATCTAGACTTTCTCAGCACCAGGAGGCGATCAAGTAAGTGGTTCATTTCGCTTTCTTTTGTTGCACATTTTTAGTTTGAGGTGCTGAGAGCTCTGGTGCTGAGTTGAGATTATCAACGACACAGGAATTAGTTGGTCATTTTTGTATCATGAAAACAATGATTAGGTTCATGTATTTATTTACAAAGCTAAAGAAACCTGTGCATGCTTGTTTCAGTAACGATTTATGTATATTGTGTGCCAATTAACCTCGTCTATGATCTACTTTGTGTATTGCAAGTTTCAATAGGCTACAACCGCCTACTGTTGTTTATTACTGTTTAAGTTTGCTTTTAAGCATTTAGTAAGAATGAGCCTATTTGTATTTGCGTTAGACACAATAGACACATAAGTGCAATTTGATGTTTTAGCGTACGCAGTTCAGTGCTTGTTCCTAATTTTTCTACACCTCTCTCCATAACAGGGCACCGTTTTGTTTGTCTGTCCAGCACTATGAAGCCTGTCCCCCTGGTCCTGCTCCTTGCCACTGTTCTCCTCACCTCTCACATCCCCCCCAGTGTTAGTCGACCACAGGACCTGGCCATGTTCAACGGCCACGGCTACAAGAGTCAGCTGGACGAGGTGTTCCAGAAGGCTGGCGACGCAGTTTCCTACCTTATCGGAGAAAATATACTGCGTTATTTGCAGAGAAATCCCCGGTTGCAAACAGGTTTCCCGCCACAGTTTCCCTTTGAGGTGACGCCCCTAGGCTCGAGGGGTCTTGGTCACCTGGCGCGCAGTTTGCCGCCCTTTGAGCAGCAGCGCGCGCCTGAGGAGGTTAACAGCCTGGAAGACTTCGTGAAGTTGACCAAGAGAAATGACGACCCGCCGATCTCCATCGACCTCACTTTCCACCTGCTGAGAAATATGATCGAAATGGCGCGGATCGAGAGCCAGAAGGAGCAAGCAGAGTTGAACCGCAAGTATCTAGATGAAGTTGGAAAGTGATACCAAGTGTAATCTTCGAGGGAGAAAATATCTCACGTAAAAAAAGCCCCTGGTACTCTCCCACGAAATAGTTTCGATTTTTCTTTGCATTTAACCTTTGGTTTCTCTGTCATTCCTCATGTTTCAACCTGTGCGTAAAAGGAACTTAACCACCTATCCAAAAAGTATTTCAAAATCATCGGGCTATAAAACGATTGACTACCAGTCTACCAAGACCACAGCTACAGTATACTCATAGTGGACGACTGGAATACTATTCTTTGAGAAATGGCATAGTGTGTGAATACTTCGCATTTCACAACTCTATTCTCACCTTTGAATGTCCGGAACATTGTAGTAGGCCTAAAACAATAATATTGTCAGAATCAAATCCGGTTATAAATTGCCCTAATGTGGAATAAGTGCAACATATTAGTCAAAGTAGGGAGCTAACTAAGATTTGATGTCAACAGTAGGATAAATGGTTACTACAAAGTTAATAACAATGACAGATAGCCTAATCATTGAAGTTTCCAGAAATAAATATAAAAATGTTGACAATCTCTATAGCCCTATAACACATTACCAAAGAAAAATGATGCTGTGTAAAATGTTATTGGTTATCCTCTTATGATCTTTAATGGTCAGTTGTTTGATGGCAGGTAGCCGAGTGGTTAAGAGGTCACTGGTTTGAATCCCTGAGCCGACTAGGTGAAAAATCTGTCGATGTGCCCTTGAGCAAGGCACTTAACCCTAATTGCTCCTGTAAGTCGCTCAGAATAAGAGAGTCTGCTAAATGACTAAAATGTAAAATGTTGATCATTACTATATTTACATTATGCCACATATTTTGTTTATGGTTATTATCAATTTGCCCTTGTTTTGTTAGCTCACTTGGCAGACAGCCATCCAGCCAGTAGAAGAAGCCTTTTCACATTAATCCAGGTATGGCAGCGTTTCCCAAACTCGGTCCTGGGGATCCCAAGGGGTGTGCATTTTAGTTTTTGCCCTGCACTACAAAGCTGATTCAAATGATCAAAGCTAGATTATGAGTTCATTATTTAAATCAGCTGTGTGGTGTTAGGGCAAAAACCAAAACGTGCAACCCTTGGGAAATGTTTGGGAAATGCTGAGGTATGGGGTCTGCCAGTGCCCAAGCTTTTTTGTGATACAACTAATATCCAATTTGATCTGGGACTAGGTGAACATATCCTACACTTTACACCCCCCTTATTATATGTTCGTCTGAGTGAACTGTCCTCTGTAGTACAGCATGCTTACCTTAAAGAACAAAAAAAGAAAATGCTTAATTTAATGTAGACTGCTTTGTCAAACCCTAATCATCTGGACATATCTTATGATCCCATGGTTTAGCAGTAAAGAAAAGCTTTTTTGCCATTTATATTTTGTAATAAAAAAGTTCTGAAAAAAATGATATTGACTCTGTCATAGTCTCTTACAGTAATGAATGTAGTAAAGGAAACTATTCTGCTGACTTGTAAAACATTATAGTCATGCTGCTGAGGTTCCTCTTGCCCATTCAAATACAAAACCTGAGTAGTAAACTCTGGCTGAACACTCATTGCAAAACCTCTATGGCCTAACATTCTTTGCAGTCTTCACCTTTAACTCTCATTAAACAGTTACCTTTACAGCAGTTGCCTGCCTTCTTGTTAAATGCATAACGTGGAAGCCTACATAATAGTGTAATGGTTGCTGTGAACTTGTAAGAGGTCGTCAAAATGGCCCCCGACATGGTGTTTCTACTATACGGCTCAGCTCTGTCAGACAGCTCTGTCAGACTGTCAGTATGGTGGAATTCTGCTGCCTTGTTCCTCGTTGTGTTAACACCATAAAGATACATTCAATTACTGATCCCTCTGGAATCAAAGTAGCAGCCGTAGCTCTGGGTCAGGGTTGGTAGTGCAAACATTTCCTCAGAAAAGGAGAGGGAAGATATCACAATGAAATGTATGTTTATTTCTATAAAATGATGTAAACTGAGACTAAAAAGTGCATATACTATACCATCGGAGCATTCAGTTCTCCTCATAACCTTTTAGAAGTGCAGCTTACAGTTGCTTCGGTCTCTACAATATTAGTCATACTTTTTTCTTCAAGGCACTTGTGGAACTCTTGTCAAAGTAAAGTCTGTTGAAGAGGAAGTAGCAGGATAATCACAAGCACTAGAAGGAGTGTTAGGTGAGGAAAAACAACAATATTCTTCCTACTTCACAACATGCACAATTCAAACCAACAGTGGGATACATTTCAGTGGATTATACTTAGCTTATCAAATGTACACATAATACACAGGCTTTTGTACATATATCTGATGTGGGTGGCGAGGGAGGCCTTCAACTGTGTGATGTTTGAGCTTTATTCTCTATTGTAGATCTGTAATTCACTCAATGTAAATACTGTGGACAGCAAAACCAGTTGACAGCCGAATGGTAAAGGCAAACATCAATACTCTGGATGGATGTGCGCAGGGGATTACCATAAACCCTCTAAGTAGTCCTTTCTTGACTGGAAAAACCTTGATTAAAACAAAAGAGGAGATTGATTAATGTGAGTTGAGCATGACAATCTCATACCATCACCACTGTCTTCATTTCCTGTTGGACTGGGTCTATTTTTGAAGTCAAACATTAAACGGGGGCACCAAGTGGGAGAGGAGAGGACACTGTGTTTTGTCTCTTGACATGAATATACTATGACTCTCCTCATTACATAGTGGAGGGAGATTCTCTGCTTCCGGCTGTTAGAGATTCTATGTAATTGTGTTAATGTCCTTCGGAAATGTTAAATTTGCTCCATAGTTTTAAGCAATGTCTACTATAGTTTCCCCTTAGATTCTACGAGTCAGAGATATGAAAACCCCACTCAGTTAACCCCTTCCAGTACTGGACATATCATGGACATTCTGTTCTGTATCATCCCTCAAATAGTGTGAAGAATTATTGCTGGAACAGATTGTTGCCAGAAAACTGTGTCAACCTCAGATCACTGGTGGCCGACACGGATCAATCTCCATTCATAGTCAGGGAACTCTTGCTGTGGTGAGCGCGCACACACACACACCCCATCAATTACTCCTAGCTCTGTCTCGCCTCTCGTGTGTGTCCCCTCCCTCTCCACCCCATCCCGCAATCAGAGGTCGACAGCTCCGGGGGCAACGTTAGCTCATGTGAGCACCCAGGCTCAGGGCCATATATCCACAACAACCCCATCACAAGCAGGGGCAATAGTTATGTATAACTATTATAAGTAATGACACAGGTTACAGAAACATGGCTCAGATCGGTGTGTGAGACACAGGAAAGGTCTATTCTTCACTACATGTCAAGCTGAGGTCCCAACCCAAGGCACTAGGAGGCAGAGCTTTTTAACAGAGCTGAATGCCCAGTGTAAGGGTCATGATCTACAGTACCAGTCAAAAGTGTGGACACACCTACTCATTCCAGGGTTTTTCTTAATTTTCACTATTTTCTACATTGTAGAATACTAGTGAAGACATCAAAACTATAGAATAACACATATTGAATCATGTAGTAACCAACAAAGTGTTCAACAAATCTAAATATATTTTATATTTGAGATTCTTCAAAGTAGCCACCCTTTGCCTTGATGACAGCTTTGCACACTCTTGGCATTCTCTCAACTAGCTTCATCAGATTTTCAGAGTCACCTGGGATGCATTTCAATTAACAGGTGTGCCTTGTTAAAAGTTAAATAGTGGAATTTCTTTCCTTAATGCATTTGAGCCAGAGGGTAAGTTCATTAGAGCTACCAGCCTCAGAAATTGCAGCCCAAATAAATGCTTCACAGAGTTCAAGTAACAGACACATCTCAACATCAACTGTTCAGAGGAGACTGCGTGAATCAAGCCTTCATGGTCAAATTGCTATTAAAGAAACTACTACTAATGGACACCAAAAATAAGAAGAGACTTGCTTGGGCACGAGCAATGGACATTGGATCGGTGGAAATCTGTCCTTTGGTCTGATGAGTCAAAAATTGATCTCGGCATGTGTGGTTCCCACCGTGAAGCATGGAGGAGGTGATGTCATGGTGCTTTGCTGGTGACACTGTCTGTGATTTATTTAGAATTCAAGGCACACTTAACCAGCATGGCTACCACAGCATTCTGCAGTGATACGCCATCCTATCTGGTTTGCTCTTAGTGGGACTATCATTTGTTTTTCAACAGGACAATGACCCAACACACCTCCAGGCTGTGTAAGGGCTATTTGACCAAGAAGTAGAGTGATGGAGTGCTGCATCAGAAGACCTGGCCTCCACAGTCACCCGACCTCAACCCAATTGAGATGGTTTGGGATGAGTTGGACCACTGAGTGAAGGAAAAGCAGCGAACAAGTGCTCAGCATATGTGGGAACTCCTTCAAGACTGTTTGGAAAAGCATTCCAGGTGAAGCTGGTTGAGAGAATGCCAAGAGTATGCAATGCTGTCATCAAGGAAAAGGGTGGCTACTTTGAAGTATCGCAAATATAAAATATATTTTGATGTGTTTAACACTTCTTTGGTTACTGCATGATTCCATATGTGTTATTTCATAGTTTTGATGTCTTCACTATTATTCTACAATGTAGAAAATAGTAACATTTTAAGAAAAACCCTTGAATGAGTAGGTTTGTCCAAACCTTTGACTGGTACGGTATATTAAGCCAAAATTACAAGCATTTTCAAGCATTTTCATTGTCAGTACACCAAGGTAAAGCCCAATCAATACATCAGACTCCTCACTTGAGAGTTTCTAGTTGAAACTTTAATCATGTATAAATAACAGGCCAGTCAAATGTGTACTTCTAGTTAGTTAATTCATCTCTGGCATGTTACAGTGACGCTGTGAGGCCGAAGGGTCCCCTAGCCCTACGATCGTTACACTTTTGGAGGTAGCAAGGGAAATATGGAATTGCTTTATCACTGAGAGGAGAAAGAATGCCTGGTCTCTCCATTTGAAATGAGTTGGCTGTGGGGTAAACAAGACAAGTGATCCATCCATATTCTAGATATTAAACACTTGATTTCAGCCTTTACAGATATGTTTAAGACTGATGTCAGAAGGAACAATATACAGTATAACTATATTTAACAGCCTTTGTGTTTGAAGCCTAAATGTTGTAACTGTGTGTAAGGGAATAAAGCACGAGAGCAGCATAGCATGGTTTTTCTTTCTTTGACCCTTTTCAACTAGCATCGCCCATAGTCTACATCCCCTGTTGCCAGCGATGCTAAGTCCTCACCCAGATCATAACCATCCTCCCCGTCCTTTTCCTGGAAACCTGCAACCACACAGAGAGCACCACATTAAGACAGACCAGCAAAAACAAGGGAAATAGCCTTGAAAGTGCAATTGAAAATAGTTTTGGGGTTAATGTTCGGAGCTGAACATGCGTCAGTACCCTGAGGCTAGAGTCATGTATAGAGAAACATTAATGACTAAACTCTCCATATATGGTCATATTGTACTACCTGAGGCCCTAACTGTGATGAAGTCAATGGTCCTCAGCATGTCTGCCACATTCGCTGTGTTGATGACAAGATGGGCCATGCTCTCGTAGCCCGGCTCTGGACATTCCATACTGGACACCTTGGCAGTGGTGCCGATCCTTAAAAGGACACAGTGGTGAGGTCACAGTTCAGAGACAAACAAATAGGAGGTGACAGACAGCGATGGATAGCAACGTCCTCTGTACCCCTGTGGCTGGTAGTGACGCAGGCTGGTTGGGTCTGCTCGATAACTCTACAGGTGGAGAGCTCCATTTTAATGTATTAGCTATCAGCAGCCAGCAATCAGACATAACTTCAAATCACACGCATCTTCTGTGCAGTTACTTTAGCTTTACAGTCAATGCAATTGGTGTGTTTGTGTTAGTGAATGTAATGCAATTCGTGACTTTCCAGCTAAACACCCCTTATGAAGCAGAATCGAACACTAACCAGACGAAAACAAGAATTTGACTTACTTTTTAAATATATCCTTGATTCTCTGTGGAGAAAAGAAACGATGGGTAGGCTATTACATTTAGTTTAATTTCCAGCACTTATTTTCGGAGGTCAATTAGTGCTATATCTAAACCAGAATGAGTTTAAAACATGCTCCTGCCACCATCCTAACACTCGCTGCTAGCGCTACCTGTAAACTGGTTGACTAAACCAACGGCTTGCAAGCATGAACAATGAGGGAGGTGAATAAAGAGACACTTCAGTTACAAGCTTTACTCAATCTGTAGCTCTTTATAGATCCAGGGACCTGAGTGGAGGAGAGGAGTAGAGCCAGGGACCTGAGTGGAGAGGAGTAGACCAAGGGACCTGAGTGGAGGAGAGGAGTAGAGCTGGGGCCTGAGTGGAGGAGAGGACTGCTGGATGGATGGATGACATGAATGGTACCATCTATCTCTCCCCTAGCTGGGGTTTTAACTACCATCTGTCTGCAGCAGGAGCACGTCATCCAACCTGGCTCTGTTCCAAGGACAGTATTGATGGCCAGGGGACCAGAGGTCAAATAATGAGGCAGGTGTCAGTAAACGACAGCAAAAAAACAACGTTATTAATTTGTTGACAGCAGTACAGTTACAGTCACGAACGGTCTGGATAACAGAAAACCGCCAAACCAACTCTGCTAGGGCAAGTAAATTCATAAATTATTCTGCGCTCTGGCACACTCAGACAGGAGTGTTCTGAAATCGGAGTAGATAGCCAGAATTAACCATGTCCATTGAGAACGCACAACAACTATACAGCTAAAAATTATGTGAACAACCAAGTCAATAGAAGTTGGGTAGTTAGATAGCATATAGTTAATATACTGCTTGGCAAGTTCGATGTATTATTAGTAACCAACTAACGTTAGATAACTAGCTAACACACCGGTAAATACTGCTGTGTAACGCTAAGCTGTTCGTAAGGATAGCGTAGCTAACTGTCAGCCAACATAACGTGTAACGTAACTTATGTGAATAGTTATTACTTTATTACATTACTCAACATTTTATTTACATTTGTCATAATTAGTTAAAACAATTCATTTGTATGCACTCTCGTCAGACTTCGCCTGCATATTTTCCGGCATTTTTTCAATTCTGAAAACGACGCCCATTTTCTGAAGAATTGCATTATGGGCCCCTAAGAGCACGGAAATAGTGTCCACTGCGTGTATACGGTACCAGTCAAAAAAATGTGGACACACCTACTCGTTCCAAGGTTTTTCTTTCTTTATTTTTTACTGTTTTCCACATTGTAGAATTATAGTGAAGGCATCAAAACTATGAAATAACACATATGGAATCATGTAGTAACCAAAAAAGTGTTAAATAAATGAAAAAATATTCTTCAAAGTAGCCACCCTTTGGCCTTGATGACAGCTTTGCACACTCTTGGCATTCTCTCAACCAGCTTCACGAGGTAGTCACCTGTAAGGCATTTCAATTAACAGGTGTGTCTTGTTAAAAGTTCATTTGTGGAATTTCTTTCCTTAATACGTTCGAGCCAATCAGTTGTGTTGTGACACGGTAGGGTTGTTATACAGAAGATAGCCCTATTTGGTAAAGACAAAGTCCATATTATGGCAAGAACAGCTCAAATAAGCAAAGAAAAACGACAGTCCATCATTACTTTAAGAAATTTAGGTCAGTCAATAGGGAAAATTTCAAGAACTTTGAAAGTTTCTTCAAGTGCAGTCGCAAAAACCACCAAGCGCTATAATGAAACTGGCTCTCATGAGGACCGTCACAGGACAGGAAGACCCTGAGTTACCTCTGGTGCATAGGATAAGTTTATTAGAAATTGCAGCCCAAATAAATGCTTCACAGAGTTCAAGTAACAGACACATCTCAACATCAACTGTGCAAAGGAGACATTCAACCATGAAGGCCTAATTCATGGTTGAATTTCTGCAAAAAAACTACTACTGAAGGACACCAATAAGAAGAAGAGTCTTGCTTGGGCCAAGAATCACGAGCAATGGACATTAGACCGGTGGAAATCTGTCCTTTGGTCTGATGAGTCTAAATTTTAGATTTTTGGTTCCAACCGCCGTGTCTTTGTGAGACGCAGAGTAGGTGAAAGGATGATCTCCGCATGTGTGGTTCCCGCTGTGAAGCACGGAGGACGAGGTGTGATGGCGTGGGAGTGCTTTGCTGGTGACACTGTCTGTGATTTATTTAGAATTCAAGGCACGTTTAACCAGCATGGCTACCACAGCATTCTGCAGCCCATCTGGTTTGCGCGTATTGGGACTATCATTTGTTTTTCAACAGAACAATGACCCAACATCAACAACACCTCCAGGCTGTGTACGGGCTATTTGACTAAGAAGGAGAGTGATGGAGTGCTGCATCAGATGACCTGGCCTCCACAATCACCCGACCTCAACCCAATTGAGATGGTTTGGGATGAATTGGACAGCAGAGTGAGGGAAAAGCAGCCAACAAGTGCTCATCAACTCCTTCAAGACTGTTTGGAAAAGTATTCCAGGTGAAGCTAGTTGAGAGAATGCCAAGAGTATGCAAAGCTGTCATCAAGGCAAAGAATGGCTATTTTGAAGAATCTCAAATATAATATACTGTATTTTGATTTGGCTACTTTGAAGAATAGATTTTCATTTATTTAACACTTTTTTGGTTACCACATGATTCCATACGTGTTTTTCATAGTTTTGATGACTTCACTATTATTCTACAATGTAGATAATATTAAAAATAAAGAAAAGACCTGGAATGAGTAGGTGTGTCCAAACTTTTGACTGGTACTGTACTTCGTACTTTGGTGAATTTATTACGACATCCGGTAGCTTTTAGCATACTAACTCTATCTATACTATGACCAATAAGCATACTACATAATTAATTTACGTCACAAATAGTATGGTTAGTGCGGTTAGTATGTGTATTCGAACACAGCTAACATATTTTCCTTTTCCTTTCTGTAACATGATTCTAATCTGTGCAAGGTTGATGGTCACTAGACTTGTATGCTAGACCAGAATGTTATGGACAGTTCTCCTATCTGCGGATAGTGTTGGTGCCAGTCTAAAGGTGTCTGTTCTGAGGACACCCTGGTTTTTATTCTGTGAGACTGTGTGATTCACTGCTTTGTGTTATGTCTTTAGTTATGTGTTTCCAGAACATATGATTAGGATATGAGGGCCTGCTTAGAGAGGCTTGTGAGACATCTGCTCTGCTTTCGTGCTGGAGGTATCTCCCTGTTGCAACTTGTATTAAACCAGATATATTTTGGATTTACTTTACCAATGACTGCTCACCCTTTCACCTGGAAATTCCTCTTTACAGTGTGCGATCAGAGAACCATAGGACCAGAGTTCCCAGAGACATTGATCACACAACTGATCCTATTACAGTACTTTGTTGAGGGTCCCCTGACTCATAGGCTACCTGTAGGGCTACTGATCCTAAGACAGTGAAACATTAGCTACCTGCAGGAACACTGATCCTCGTCCAGTTTACAAGGGCTGAAACAGGCAACTTTCTGCTCAAGAATTTACATCTAAAGTTACATCTGACCATTATTCTATTCCATTACATGACATACTGGTACATACCCTAGGTCCAGTTACTGAGGCCAGACAGTGTACCTAGGTTCAGTGCTAGTGTTCCATCCATACTGCTTACCTGTAGGAACACGGCCATCTGTGGTTCCTCCATGGACTGGATGGCTGTCTCCACCAGCTTGACGGCTCCCTCCAGGTGGTCTCCGTGGCGACGCATGAGGGAGCGGATGTAGTCCAGCTTGTCATCCTGCTGGCGGCTGATCATACCCACCAACTCCTTCTTCCTCTCCTCCAGGATGGCATACAGCCCGTCAAACTTATCACACAGACTCTGCTTCTGACGACGGCCGTTCTCCTGCACACAGACACCCATTGGTAACACCTAATAATAACTTGAACAAGCCCTTATACATTTTTTCAATATATATATATTTATTAATAGTTTATAAATAATGTATTAATACTTATTGATGCTAGTTATTACAATACAACAGGTTGTTCACAGTGATGTGTGTGGTGACTCCACAGTGAGCTTTGTGACTGTGAAGTGAGAGGTCTGAGTGGTTGTAGTGGGTAACATTCTCACCTGGATGGACCTGCAGGTCTCCTCCATCTGAGAGAGGAGGGCCTGGATACGGTCGTTCCCAGCCACCAAGATGGCGATGCCGTCACTCAGCTCCGTCTGCAGCCAATCAACATAACACGATGGGTTAAAATCTGTACTCAATTCACCAGTGGTCACCAACCCCTAATCCTGGAGGGCTATAGGATATGAAGGCTTTTGTTCCATCCCTCAGCTGACACTTTAGGTAGTAGTTCACACAATTGTGATGATAGATTGAAGATTTAAATATCGAAAGTGTTGTTTTTTTAACAATGCATAAAACATTAGCTGAAGTTGCTCGTTAACCTTCCTCGTCTGTATTTGTAATGAATGATTCATAGTGAGCGAGTGAGCAATGAATGCAAGGCACATTTGTCACCAAAGCCACCTGATGTTATAGTCCATTCAAACATACTTATTTTAGCTTATGAAAGTAGATACAGCAAATATGTAACGTGTATGTATCATGTTTGTGTGGGTGGCTTCCCCTTCAGTATTACTCAACAGCCAGGCACATTATCCATCCTTAACAAGTGACCTTCACTTTGATATTAGTCACCGTTCACTTGGATCCTGTAGGGGAAAGTTACAGTCTTAGAAAGAAAAGGTGCTATCTAGAACCTAAAAGGGTTATTTGGCTGTCCCCATAGGAGAACCCTTTGAATAACAATAGTGAACAAAAATATAAACGCAACATGCAACATTTTCAACAGTTTTACCGAGTTGCAGTTCATATAAGAAAATCAGTCAATTTAAATGAATTCATTAGGTCCTAATCTATGGATTTCACATGACTGGGCAGGGGCGCATCCATGGGTAGGCCTGGGAGGGCATAGGCCCACCCACTTGGGATCCAGGCCAATCTGAATGAGTTTTTCCCCACAAAAGGGCTTTATTACAGACAGAAATCCTCCTCAGTTTCCTCAACTGTCCGGATGGCTGGTCTCAGACAATCCTGCAGGTGAAGAAGCCGGATGTGGAGCTCCTGGGCTGGCGTGGTTAGACGTGGTCTGTGGTTGTGAGGCTATTTGCACGTACTGCCAAATTCTCTTAAATAACGTTGGAGGCAGCTTATGGTAGATAAATTAACATTACATTCTCTGGAAACAGCTCTGGTGGACATTTCCGCCGTCAGCATGCCAATTGTATGCTTCCTCAAAACTTGAGACATCTGTGGCATTGCGTTGTGTGATATAACTGCACATTTTGGAGTGGACTTTTACTGTCCCCAGTACAAGGTTCACCTGTGTAATGCTCATGCTGTTTAATCGGTTTCTTGACTTGCCACACCTGTCAGGTGGATGGATTATCTTGGCAAAGGAGAAATGCTCAGTAACAGGGATGTCAACAAATTTGTGCACAGAATGTGAGAGAAATAAGCTTTTTGTGTGTGCGGAACATTTTGTAGATCTTTTATTTCAGCTTATGAAACATGTGACCAACACTTTGCATGTTGCATTCATATTTTTGTTCAGTATGTTTTTGGTTCTTTTTCAGTTCCATATACAGTGCATTCACACAGTCTCACAGAATAATAACCAGTGTGTCCTCGGAACAGACACCTTTAGACTGGCACCAACACTATCAGCAGATAGGAGAACTGTCCATAACATTTATACCTGGATCTCGCAGCTAGCTAGCTGCTATCCGTGTGACTATCGGCTTACATCGATTCCGGAGCAAAGATAAATTATTCCAGAGCTAGCCAGCTGAAGTTCCATCAGTCACTCCTGGGCTACAATCACCTATCCGGACCCGTTTTACTGCCAACGCGGAGCCCCACCGGGCCTTCACAACTGGACTACCGACGTTATCTGCCTGAGGGAGTTATCCAGCTGGCTCCTCAGTCGCAACATTACCTGAACGCCCATCTGCGGTCCGCTAATCGTTAGCTGTCTTATCGGCTGCTATCTGAATAGACCTATCGGACAATTTGTTTATTTTTTCTCGGGCCTCTATAACTACAGTGCCTTGCGAAAGTATTCGGCCTCCTTGAACTTTGCGACCTTTTGCCACATTTCAGGCTTCAAACATAAAGATATAAAACTGTATTTTTTTGTGAAGAATCAACAACAAGTGGGACACAATCATGAAGTGGAACGACATTTATTGGATATTTCAAACTTTTTTAACAAATCAAAAACTGAAAAATTGGGCGTGCAAAATTATTCAGCCCCCTTAAGTTAATACTTTGTAGCGCCACCTTTTGCTGCGATTACAGCTGTAAGTCGCTTGGGGTATGTCTCTATCAGTTTTGCACATCGAGAGACTGACATTTTTTCCCATTCCTCCTTGCAAAACAGCTCGAGCTCAGTGAGGTTGGATGGAGAGCATTTGTGAACAGCAGTTTTCAGTTCTTTCCACAGATTCTCAATTGGATTCAGGTCTGGACTTTGACTTGGCCATTCTAACACCTGGATATGTTTATTTTTGAACCATTCCATTGTAGATTTTGCTTTATGTTTTGGATCATTGTCTTGTTGGAAGACAAATCTCCATCCCAGTCTCAAGTCTTTTGCAGACTCCATCAGGTTTTCTTCCAGAATGGTCCTGTATTTGGCTTCATCCATCTTCCCATCAATTTTAACCATCTTCCCTGTCCCTGCTGAAGAAAAGCAGGCCCAAACCATGATGCTGCCACCACCATGTTTGACAGTGGGGATGGTGTGTTCAGCTGTGTTGCTTTTACGCCAAACATAACGTTTTGCATTGTTGCCAAAAAGTTCAATTTTGGTTTCATCTGACCAGAGCACCTTCTTCCACATGTTTGGTGTGTCTCCCAGGTGGCTTGTGGCAAACTTTAAACGACACTTTTTATGGATATCTTTAAGAAATGGCTTTCTTCTTGCCACTCTTCCATAAAGGCCAGATTAGTGCAAAATACGACTGATTGTTGTCCTATGGACAGAGTCTCCCACCTCAGCTGTAGATCTCTGCAGTTCATCCAGAGTGATCATGGGCCTCTTGGCTGCATCTCTGATCAGTCTTCTCCTTGTATGAGCTGAAAGTTTAGAGGGACGGCCAGGTCCTGGTAGATTTGCAGTGGTCTGATACTCCTTCCATTTCAATATTATCGCTTGCACAGTGCTCCTTGGGATGTTTAAAGCTTGGGAAATATTTTTGTATCCAAATCCAGCTTTAAACTTCTTCACAACAGTATCTCGGACCTGCCTGGTGTGTTCCTTGTTCTTCATGATGCTCTCTGCCCTTTTAACGGACCTCTGAGACTATCACAGTGCAGGTGCATTTATACGGAGACTTGATTACACACAGGTGGATTGTATTTATCATCATTAGTCATTTAGGTCAACATTGGATCATTCAGAGATCCTCACTGAACTTCTGGAGAGAGTTTGCTGCACTGAAAGTAAAGGGGCTGAATAATTTTGCACGCCCAATTTTTCAGTTTTTGATTTGTTAAAAAAGTTTGAAATATCCAATAAATGTCGTTCCACTTCATGATTGTGCCCCACTTGTTGTTGATTCTTCACAAAAAAATACAGTTTTATATCTTTATGTTTGAAGCCTGAAATGTGGCAAAAGGTCGCAAAGTTCAAGGGGGCCGAATACTTTCGCAAGGCACTGTATATCTATTTTTTGGGGGCAAATTGGATTGATCCCCTCTACCACACGTAACCCCACTAATCCTACCGACGGAAACGCACAAGGTGGCTAAAAACAGACCTCCATCCTATGCTAGCTTGCAACCGATGGCCCGGATAGCTGTCTGAATCGCCGTGACCCCAACCAACCTCACTACTCACTGGAACCTTATGATCACTCGACTAAGCATGCCTCTCCTTAATGTCAACATGCCTTGTCCATTACTGTTCTGGTTAGTGTTTATTGGCTTATTTCACTGTAGAGCCTCTAGTCCTACTCACTATACCTTATCCAACATATTAGTTCCACCATCCACACATGCGATGACATCTCCTGGTTTCAATGATGTTTCTAGAGACAATATCTCTCCCATCATCGCTCAATACCTAGGTTTACCTCCACTGTATTCACATCCTACCATACATTTGTCTGCACATTATACCTTGAAGCTATTTTATCACCCCCAGAAACCTCCTTTTACTCTCTGTTCCAGACGTTCTAGACGACCAATTCTCATTGCTTTTAGCCGTACCCTTATCCTACTCCTCCTCTTTTCCTCTGGTGATGTAGAGGTGAATCCAGGCCATGCAGTGCGTAGCTCCACTCCTATTCCTCAAGCGCTCTCTTTTGATTACTTCTGTAACCGTAATAGCCTTGGTTTCATGTTAACATTAGAAGCCTCCTCCCTAAGTTTGTTTTATTCACTGCTTTAGCACACTCTGCCAACCCGGATGTTCTAGCTGTGTCTGAATCCTGGCTTAGGAAGACCACCAAAAATTCTGAAATTTTCATCCCAAACTACAAAATTTTCAGACAAGATAGAACTGCCAAAGGGGGTGGTGTTGCAATCTACTGCAAAGATAGCCTGCAGAGTTCTGTCCTACTATCCAGGTCTGTACCCAAACAATTTGAACTTCTACTTTTACAAATCCACCTCTCTAAAAACAACTCTCTCACCGTTGCCGCCTGCTATAGACCACCCTCTGCCCCCAGCTGTGCTCTGGACACCATATGTGAACTGATTGCCCCCCATCTATCTTCAGAGCTCGTTCTGCTAGGCGACCTAAACTGGAACATGCTTAATACCCCAGCCATCCTACAATCTAAGCTTGATACCCTCAATCTCACACAAATTATCAATGAACCTACCAGGTACCTCCCCAAAGCCATAAACACAGGCACCCTCATAGATATCATCCTAACCAACTTGCCCTCTAAATACACCTCTGCTGTCTTCAACCATGATCTCAGTGATCACTGCCTCATTGCCTGCATCCTAATGGGTCAGAGGTCAAACGACCTCCACTCATCACTGTCAAACGCTCCCTGAAACACTTCAGCGAGCAGGCCTTTCTAATCGACCTGCCCGGGGTATCCTGGAAGGATATTGATCTCATCCCGTCAGTAGAGAATGCCTGGTTATTTTTTTTAAATGCCTTCCTAACCATCTTAAATAAGCATGCCCCATTCAAGAAATTTAGAACCAGGAACAGATATAGCCCTTGGTTCTCCCCAGACCTGACTGCCCTTAACCAACACAAAAACATCCTATGGCGTTCTGCATTAGCATCGAACAGCCCCCCGTGATATGCAGCTTTTCAGGGAAGCTAGAAACCATTATACACAGGCAGTTAGAAAAGCCAAGGCTAGCTTTTTCAAGCAGAAATTTGCTTCCTGCAACACTAACTCAAAAAAGTTCTGGGACAATGTAAAGCCCATGGAGAATAAGAACACCTCCTCCCAGCTGCCCACTGCACTGAAGATAGGAAACACTGTCACCAGTGTTAAATCCACTATAATTGAGAATTTCAATAAGCATTTTTCTACGGCTGGCCATGTTTTCCAACCTTCTAACCCTACCCCGGTCAACAGCACTGCACCCCCCACAGCAACTCGCCCAAGCCTTCCCCATTTCTCCTTTTCCCAAATCCAGTCAGCTGATGTTCTGAAAGAGCTGCAAAATCTGGACCCCTACAAATCAGCCGGGCTAGACAATCTGGACCCTTTCTTTCTAAAATTATCTGCCGAAATTGTTGCCACCCCTGTTACTAGCCTGTTCAACCTCTCTTTCATGTAATCTGAGATTCCCAAAGATTGGAAAGCAGCTGCGGTCATCCCCTCTTCAAAGGGGGGGACACTCTTGACCCAAACTGCCACAGACCTATATCTATCCTACCCTGCCTTTCTAAGGTCTTCGAAAGCCAAGTCAACAAACAGATTACCGACCATTTCGAATCTCACCATACCTTCTCTGCTATGCAATCTGGTTTCAGAGCTGGTCATGGGTGCACCTCAGCCACGCTCAAGGTCCTAAACGATATCTTAACCGCCATCGATAAGAAACATTACTGTGCAGCCGTATTCATTGATCTGGTCAAGGCTTTCGGCTCTGTCAATCCCCACATCCTCATCGGCAGACTCGACAGCCTTGGTTTCTCAAATGATTGCCTCGCCTGGTTCACCAACTACTTCTCTGATAGAGTTCAGTGTGTCAAATCGGAGGGTCTGCTGTCCGGACCTCTGGCAGTCTCTATGGGGGTGCCACAGAGTTCAATTTTTGGACCGACTATCTTCTCTGTATACATCAATGATGTCGCTCTTGCTGCTGGTGTGTCTCTGATCCACCTCTACGCAGACGACACCATTCTGTATACTTCTGGCCCTTCTTTGGACACTGTGTTAACAACCCTCCAGGCAAGCTTCAATGCCATACAACTCTCCTCCCGTGGCCTCCAACTGGTCTTAAATACAAGTAAAACTACATGCATGCTCTTCAACCAATCGCTGCCTGCACCTGCCCACCTGTCCAACATCACTACTCTGGACGGCTCTGACTTAGAATACGTGGGCAACTACAAATACCTAGGTGTCTGGTTAGACTGTAAACTCTCCTTCCAGATCCTCATCAAACATCTCCAATCCAAAGTTAAATCTCATGCTGCCAAACATACCCTTGTAAAACTGACCATCCTACCAATCCTCGACTTTGGCGATGTCATTTACAAAATTGCCTCCAATACCCTACTCAACAAATTGGATGCAGTCTATCACAGTGCCATCCGTTTTGTCACCAAAGCCCCATATACTACCCACCATTGCGACCTGTACGCTCTCGTTGGCTGGCCCTCGCATCATACTCGTCGCCAAACCCACTGGCTCCATGTCATCTACAAGACCCTGCTAGGTAAAGTCCCCCCTTATCTCAGCTCGCTGGTCACCTTAGCATCACCCACCTGTAGCATGCCCCAGCAGGTATATCTCTCTGGTCACCCCCAAAACCAATTATTTATTTGGCTTCCAGTTCTCTGCTGCCAATGACTGGAACGAACTACAAAAATCTCTGAAACTGGAAACACTTATCTCCCTCACTAGCTTTAAGCACTAGCTGTCAGAGCAGCTCACAGATTACTGCACCTGTACATAGCCCACCTATAATTTAGCTCAAACAACTACCTCTTTCCCTACTGTATTTATTTATTTTATTTATTTTGCTCCTTATTTATTTATATATAAAAAAATTGCACCCCATTATTTTAATTTCTACTTTGCACATTCTTCCACTGCAAATCTACCATTCCAGTGTTTTACTTGCTATATTGTATTTACTTTGCCACCATGGCCTTTTTTTTGCGTTTACCTCCCTTATCTCACTTAATTTGCTCACATCATATATAGACTTGTTTCTACTGTATTATTGACTGTATGTTTGTTTTACTCCATGTGTAACTCTGTGTCGTTGTATGTGTCAAACTGCTTTGCTTTATCTTGGCGAGGTCGCAATTGTAAATGAACTTGTTCTCAACTTGCCTACCTGGTTAAATAAAGGTGAAATAAATAAATAAATAAACATTCAGAAAGTATTCAGATCCCTCGACTTTTTCACATTTTGTTATGTCACATTTTATTTTTATTTTATTTAATTCATTTTAATTCATTTTATTCTAAAATAGGGGTCCAGGGGTCCAGATTTTGCAGCTCTTTCAGAACATCAGCTGACTGGATTTGGGAGAAGGAGAAATGGGGAAGGCAAATCCTCATCAATATCCCCTAATGACAAAGCGATTCCTCCCGGGTGGCGCAGTGGTTAAGGGCGCTGTACTGCAGCACCAGCTGTGCCATCAGAGTCCCTGGGTTCGCGCCCAGGCTCTGTCGTAACCGGCCGCGACCGGGAGGTCCGTGGGGCGACGCACAATTGGCCGGGTTAGGGAGGGCTTGGTCGGTAGGGACGTCCTTGTCTCATTGCGCACCAGCAACTCCTGTGGCGGTCCGGGCGCAGTGCGTGCTAACCAAGGTTGCCAGGTGCACGGTGTAGCCTCCGACACATTGGTGCGGCTGACTTCCGGGTTGGATGCGCGCTGTGTTAAGAAGCAGTACGGCTGGCTGGGTTGTGTATCGGAGGACGCATGACTTTCAACCTTCGTCTCTCCCGAGCCCGTACGGGAGTTGTAGCGATGAGACAAGATAGTAGCTACTACAACAACTACGAAATTGGGGAGAAAAAGGGCTAAAAAAAGCGAAAACAGGTTTTTAGAAATTTTTGCAAATGTATTAAAAATAAAAAACATAAAAACCTTATCTACATAGGTATTCAGACCCTTTGCTATGAGACTCGAAATTGAGCTCAGGTGCATCCTGCTTCCATTGATGATCTTTGAGATGTTTTTACAACTTGATTGGAATCCACCTGTGGTAAATTCAATTGATTGGACATGATTTGGAAAGGCACATAGCTGTCTATATAAGGTCCCACAGTTGACAGTGCATGTCAGAGCAAAAACCTAGCCATGAAGTTGAAGGAATTGTCCGTAGAGCTCCGAGACAGGATTGTGTCGAGGCACAGATCTGGGGAAGGGTACCAAAAAATGTCTGCAGTATTGAAGGTCCCCAAGAACACAGTGGCCTCCATCATTCTTAAATGGAAGAAGTTTGGAACCACCAAGACTCTTTCTAGAGCTGGCCGCCTGGCCAAACTGAGCAATCGGGGGAGACGGGCCTTGGTCAGGGAGGTCCCCGAGATCCCAATGGTCACTCTGACAGAGCTCCAGAGTCTCTCTGTGGAGATGGAAGAACCTTCAAAAAGGACAACCATCAATGCAGCACTTCACTAATCAGGTCTTTATGGTAGAGTGGCAAGATGGAAGCCACTACACAGTAAAAGGCACATGAAAGCCCGCTTGGAGTTTGCCAAAAGGCATCTAAATGACTCGCAGACCGTGAGAAACAAGATTGTCTGGTCTGATAAAACCGAGATTGAACTATTTGGCCTGAATGCCAAGTGTCACGTCTGTAGGAAACCTTGCACCATCACTACGGTGAAGCATGGTGGTAGCAGCATTATGCTATGGGGATGTTTTTCAGTGGCAGGGACTGGGAGACTGGGACTGGGAGTCTAGTCAGAATTGAAAGATAAACGGTGCAAAGTATAGAGAGATCCTTGATCCAGAGCACTCAGGACTTTAGACTGGGGTGAAGGTTCACCTTCCAACAGGACAACAATCCTAAGCAAACAGCCAAGACAACGCAGGAGTGGCTTCAGGACAAGTCTCTGAATGTCCTTGAGGGGCCCAGCCAGAGCCTGGACTTGAACTCGATCGAACATCTCTGGACAGACCTGAAAATAGCTGTGCAGAGACACACCGCGTCCAACCTGACAGAGCTTGACAGGATCTGCAGAGAAAAATGGGAGAAGAAGACTCGAGGTGCCACAGGTGCTTCAACAAAGTACTGAGTAAATGGTCTGAATACTTTTGTATATGTGATATTTCAGTTTTTTATTTTTAATAATTTTGCAAGAATGTTTAGAAACCTGTTTTTGCTTTGTCATTATGGGGTATTGTGTGTAGATCGATGAGGGGGGAAAACTATTAATCCATTTTAGAATAAGACTGTAACGTAAGAAGATGTGGAAAAAGTCAAGGGGTCTGAATACTTTCCGAATGCACTGTATATACAATCTTAGTTGTCGTCGTGCCAGCAGGTTGACAGGGTCATTCATGTGTGTGTGTGTGTTTTTGTGTGTGCGGTGAGGTGTTATATTGGATAATTACTTTTCAGTATAAGGACGATATAACAGACAGACAGACTACCAGAAAGGAAGACAAGACAATAGAGATATTGAGTGACATCACAATCAGACCCTTGGTCTTGACTCATGGTACTCCATTACCTTCTGTCTCTTGTAGACATTCTGCAGGGGGGCCACCTCACAGTCCTTGTGCTGGCCAAACACTTTACACATTGAGCAGGTGGGCGTCTCACAGCTCAGGCAGTAGATGTTGATCTTCTCCTCGTCATGCTCCTCACACATCAGCTGCTGCTGCTCCACCTTGGTGGGATTCAGGGGCCTGCAGGGACACAGAAGTAAAGGGACAGCCTCTTAGAAACACACACACAAGCACACATCCGGACACACACCAATGTGCATACGCAAACACACTTTATTTGGCTCTTCTGTCAATGGAACAGGAAATGGGAGCAGCTCTCAAGGCGTCAGATAACCCAGAAGGCATTGGGGGAATTGTACTACTATTGACCATTCATATTTTCTCTAGAGGAATAGCCTACACATAGATATAGAACCATTTACACATTTACTAAAAGGCATTGAGGAATATCATGTTGAGGGAAACTAGATAGATTGCTCATATAGCTCAAATCGGTTTTAGAGAACCAAAAACACTTCCCTTGATGTAACAATATCAAATCAAATCAAATGAATTTATATAGCCCTTCGTACATCAGCTGATATCTCAAAGTGCTGTACAGAAACCCAGCCTAAAACCCCAAACAGCAAGCAATGCAGGTGTAGAAGCACGGTGGCTAGGAAAAACTCCCTAGAAAGGCCAAAACCTAGGAAGAAACCTAGAGAGGAACCAGGCTATGTGGGGTGGCCAGTCCTCTTCTGGCTGTGCCGGGTGGAGATTATAACAAAACATGGTCAAGATGTTCAAATGTTCATAAATGACCAGCATGGTCGAATAATAATAAGGCAGAATAGTTGAAACTGGAGCAGCAGCACAGTCAGGTGGACTGGGGACAGCAAGGAGTCATCATGTCAGGTATTCCTGGGGCATGGTCCTAGGGCTCAGGTCCTCCGAGAGAGAGAAAGAAAGAGAGAATTAGAGAGAGCATATGTGGGATGGCCAGTCCTCTTCTGGCTGTGCCGGGTGGAGATTATAACAGAACATGGCCAAGATGTTCAAATGTTCATAAATGACCAGCATGGTCGAATAATAATAAGGCAGAACAGTTGAAACTGGAGCAGCAGCACAGCCAGGTGGACTGGGGACAGCAAGGAGTCATCATGTCAGGTAGTCCTGGGGCATGGTCCTAGGGCTCAGGTCCTCCGAGAGAGAGAAAGAGAGAAGGAGAGAATTAGAGAACGCACACTTAGATTCACACAGGACACCGAATAGGACAGGAGAAGTACTCCAGATATAACAAACTGACCCTAGCCCCCCGACACAAACTACTGCAGCATAAATACTGGAGGCTGAGACAGGAGGGGTCAGGAGACCCTGTGGCCCACTCCGAGGACACCCCCGGACAGGGCCAAACAGGAAGGATATAACCCCACCCACTTTGCCAAAGCACAGCCCCCACACCACTAGAGGGATATCTTCAACCACCAACTTACCATCCTGAGACAAGGCTGAGTATAGCCCACAAAGACCTCCGCCACGGCACAACCCAAGGGGGGGGGGGGGGGGGGGCAACCCAGACAGGATGACCACATCAGTGACTCAACCCACTCAGGTGACGCACCCCCTCCAGGGACGGCATGAGAGAGCCCCAGTAAAGCCAGTAAAGCTTTACTTTACAATATAATCTTTCATCTTTATTGTGTCAAGACAAGGCCTGAACAAGCTGTGATATTGCTGCTACAGGTTTCTAAATGATATCAACACTGGAAAAGACTGCCACCCAGTGGCCTTCTATATAAAATGAGAATGATAAAAGTTAACCCTGGCCTTACGTTCAACCATAGACTTACATTCAACCCTGGCCTTACGTTCAACCCTGGCCTTACGTTCAACCCTGGCTTAACCTTTACCCTAACCCCTCTAAATAGGGCTCCCCCACCTCCAAATTCCCAATTTAACCTGTGCACCACATGATATAGTGAAAAATATCAGATATTCACTAGGATAACCCAGTGCCACTGACACTGCCTGCTACCAAGGACTGTGGGTTCTCCTTCTCCGTGGCCAATGTGAGTAAGATATTTAAGCGTGTTAATCCTCGCAGGGCTCTAGCCACATCCTCAGAGCATGCGCAGACCAGCTGGCTGTATTGTGTACGGGCATATTAAATCTCTCCCTATCCCAGTGTGCTGTCCCCACATGCTTCAAGATGGCCACCATTGTTCCTGTACCCAAGAAAGCAAAGGTAACTGAACTAAATGACTATTGCCCCTTAGCACTCACTTCTGTCATCATGAAGTGCTCGGAGAGACTAGTCAAGGATCATATCACCTCTACCTTACCTGTTACTCTAGACCCACTTCAATTTGCTTACCTCCCCAATAGATCCATAGACAATGCGATCGCCATCACACTGCACGCTGCCCTATCCCATCTAGACAATACATATGTAAGACTGCTGTTCATTGACTATAGCTCAGCATTCAACACCATAGTACCCTCCAAGCTCGAGGCCCTGGGACTGAACCCCGCCCTGTGCAACTGTGTCCTGGACTTCATAATGGGCCACCCTGAGGTGGTGAAGGTAGGAAACAACACCTCCACTTCGCTGATCCTCAACACTGGGGCCCCACAAGGGTGCGTGCCCAGTCCCCTCCTGCACTCCCTGTTCACCCATGACTGTGTGGCGAAGCACGCCTCCAACTCAATCATCAAGTTTGCAGATGACACAACAGTAGTAGGCATGATTACCAACAATGACGAGACAGCCTACAGGGAGGAGGTGAGGGCTCTGGGAGTGTGGTGCCAGGAAAATAACCTCTACTCAATGTTAACAAAACAAAGGAGATGATCGTGGACTTCAGGAAACAGCAGACGGAGCACGCCTCTATCTACATCGACGGGACCACAGTGGAGAAGGTGGAAAGCTTCAAGTTCCTTGGCGTACACATCACTGAAAAACTGAAATGGTCCATTAACACAGACAGTGTGGTGAAGAAGGCGCAATAGCGCCTCTTCAACCTCAGGAGGCTGAAGAAATTTGGCTTGTCACCTAAAACCCTCATAAACTTCTACATATGCACAATGGAGAGCATTCGGGCTGTATCACCACTTGGTATGGCAACTGCACCGCCCGCAGCCCCAGGGCTTTCCAGAGGGTGATGCGGTCTGCCCAACGCATCACCAGGGGCAAACTACCTGACCTCCAGGACACCTACAGCACCCGATGTCACAGGAAGGCCAAGGACAACAACCAACTGGGCCACTGCCTGTTCACTCCGCTATCATCCAGAAGGTGTGGTCAGTACAGGTGCATCAAATCTCGGACAGAGAGACTGAAAAACAGCTTCTATCTCAAGGCCATCATACTGTTAAATAGCCATCAATAGCACATAGAGGCAGGTCTATATACATAGACTTGAAATCACTGGCCACTTCAATAAATGGAATACTAGTCCCTTTAATAATGTCTACATACAGTGCCTTGCGAAAGTATTCGGCCCCCTTGAACTTTGCGACCTTTTGCCACATTTCAGGCTTAAAACATAAAGATATAAAACTGTATTTTTTTGTGAAGAATCAACAAGTGGGACACAATCATGAAGTGGAACGACATTTATTGGATATTTCAAACTTTTTTAACAAATCAAAAACTGAAAAATTGGGCGTGCAAAATTATTCAGCCCCTTTACTTTCAGTGCAGCAAACTCTATCCAGAAGTTCAGTGAGGATCTCTGAATGATCCAATGTTGACCTAAATGACTAATGATGATAAATACAATCCACCTGTGTGTAATCAAGTCTCCGTATAAATGCACCTGCACTGTGATAGTCTCAGAGGTCCGTTAAAAGCGCAGAGAGCATCATGAAGAACAAGGAACACACCAGGCAGGTCCGAGATACTGTTGTGAAGAAGTTTAAAGCCGGATTTGGATACAAAAAGATTTCCCAAGCTTTAAACATCCCAAGGAGCACTGTGCAAGCGATAATATTGAAATGGAAGGAGTATCAGACCACTGCAAATCTACCAAGACCTGGCCGTCCCTCTAAACTTTCAGCTCATACAAGGAGAAGACTGATCAGAGATGCAGCCAAGAGGCCCATGATCACTCTGGATGAACTGCAGAGATCTACAGCTGAGGTGGGAGACTCTGTCCATAGGACAACAATCAGTCGTATATTGCACAAATCTGGCCTTTATGGAAGAGTGGCAAGAAGAAAGCCATTTCTTAAAGATATCCATAAAAAGTGTTGTTTAAAGTTTGCCACAAGCCACCTGGGAGACACACCAAACATGTGGAAGAAGGTGCTCTGGTCAGATGAAACCAAAATTGAACTTTTTGGCAACAATGCAAAATGTTATGTTTGGCGTAAAAGCAACACAGCTCATCACCCTGAACACACCATCACCACTGTCAAACATGGTGGTGGCAGCATCATGGTTTGGGCCTGCTTTTCTTCAGCAGGGACAGGGAAGATGGTTAAAATTGATGGGAAGATAGATGGAGCCAAATACAGGACCATTCTGGAAGAAAACCTGATGGAGTCTGCAAAAGACCTGAGACTGGGACGGAGATTTGTCTTCCAAAACATAAAGCTAAATCTACAATGGAATGGTTCAAAAATAAACACATCCAGGTGTTAGAATGGCCAAGTCAAAGTCCAGACCTGAATCCAATCGAGAATCTGTGGAAAGAACTGAAAACTGCTGTTCACAAATGCTCTCCATCCAACCTCACTAAGCTCGAGCTGTTTTGCAAGGAGGAATGGGAAAAAATGTCAGTCTCTCGATGTGCAAAACTGATAGAGACATACCCCAAGCGACTTACAGCTGTAATCGCAGCAAAAGGTGGCGCTACAAAGTATTAACTTAAGGGGGCTGAATAATTTTGCACGCCCAATTTTTCAGTTTTTGATTTGTTAAAAAAGTTTGAAATATCCAATGAATGTCGTTCCACTTCATGATTGTGTCCCACTTGTTGTTGATTCTTCACAAAAAAATACAGTTTTATATCTTTATGTTTGAAGCCTGAAATGTGGCAAAAGGTCGCAAAGTTCAAGGGGGCCGAATACTTTCGCAAGGCACTGTATCTTGCATTACCCATCTCATATGCATATACTGTATCCTATAGTCTTCTACTGTATCTTATTACAGTGGGGCAAAAAAGTATGTAGTCAGCCACCAATTGTGCAAGTTCTCCCACTTAAAAAGATGAGAGAGGCCTGTAATTTTCATCATAGGTACACTTCAACTATGACAGACAAAATGAGAAAAAAATCCAGAAAATCACATTGTAGGATTTTTATTGAATTTATTTGCAAATTATGGTGGAAAATAAGTATTTGGTCACCTACAAACAAGCAAGGCACAGTCAACTTAGTGTATGTACACTTCTGACCCACTGGAATTGTGATACAGTGGATTATAAGCGAAATAATCTGTCTGTAAACAATTGTTGGAAAAATGACTTGTGTCATGCACAAAGTAGATGTCGCAACCGACTTGCCAAAACTATAGCTTGTTAACAATAAATGTGTGGAGTGATTGAAAACGAGTTTTAATGACTCCAACCTAAGTGTATGTAAACTTCCGACTTCAACTGTATTACTGCACTGTCGGAGCTAGAAGCACAAGCGGTCCCTACACCCGCAATAACATCTCCTAAAAACGTGTATGTGACCAATAAAATGTGATTTGATTTGGTACTCACAACCAACCCCCAGATACACACGTCTGTATCTGTGTCAATGCCACAAGATGGTTCTCCTGTTTACCGCTCCATCGAGGCAGGGATAAAGTGTGCTAGTTACAGCAACAATATGAGGAGACCGCCAGAGACTGATGTTTCTATATTCCTGGTTTGTTAACATGACGCAGCTGATGAACACACATAGATGCGCTAGTGACACCATTAGAGTAAAATCAGATGCCTAGGTCTTTGCACCACTGACTGCCTAGGGCCTGTTGCATGAGAGGTGAAACTGGAAGCAATATTTCATGGCTGAGTTCACATAGGGTTGTAGCAGTAGTACACCCCTTGTGCTCATGGCTTTTGTTGACATGCCATGTCCTTAAGTCAACAGAGGTCAGCACCGCAGAAGTGTGTGTTGTATGGCAAAACTGTATGGATAATGTTGACATTTGGTGAGCATTCTGGTTCTAGTGGATGCTTACAGAAGCCAGTCACGTACCCCTCACAGACCCAGACACACGCACACACCACTGACCTGCTGGACTCTTCTTGTTTGTAGATGTCTATGATGTTCTCTACTAGCAGGTTCCTCTGTAGGCCATACACACCATGGCGGTCCAACACTGCCTCATGACGACATGATGGGCAGCGGAAACGACCCCTTGTGGACATGGACTTGGACCCCCGAGACTGCCACAGGGGGTTGGCAGCCTGGGAGGGGAGAGGGGGGGAATGGATGAGGAGGAGAGGGGGTAGTGGAGTCAAATGGTAAAGCATCACTCTCACTGGGGGTGTTGAAGGGTTAAGGGAATATATGGACAACAGCTGTTTGACACAAACATGTTGTCTACTCAAGAGGAAACCAAAATATGATTCTGCACTGTGCAGTGCTTAAGACTGGGTACAGACCTAAACACTGAGTTACTACATACCTCTTAAAGGTCCTAAAGGTGACATGATATCAAGAAGACTAACCTTGTTAGATACTTTAACCAGGATGGACCCAAAACAAATGTTCAAGTCAGTCAGTGTGAGGGACCTTTCACACAGAAACTAAAGTTAATCTACAGAGCCACTGATCCATCCACCCACCACTAAATATTGAGCCTCCACAGTCAATACTTTATGATAAAGACCTCAACATAAAGGGATGAAGGCTTGACACTATAGACTGCTATGAATATTGAGGAAGGCTAAATGGTTTACACCAACTTCCATAAATACATCTAATGTATCCTGTCATGATCTGTGATAAGTAGACCATTGGAATACTGTTTCCACTCTCCACTAATGGCCTGGGCCTGAAAGGCAGACCATGTTACATCCTCTCCTAAAGGACTGAGGCAGCTGTTGGAGTCTCCCATATCTGAATGGCTCCTCCAGTTCAAACAGTGACCTGAGGGTTTCAACAGGACCAAAGATATATGCAGGGGTCCCCCAATTACTTTCAGCAGCAGGCCATTTTTTTTCTTGAGAGGATGGTCGGAGGCCTGGCCCAATGATCTTAACTGCTAGCTACCTGCCACCCCATAAAACATGTACTCCTCTCAGCAGTTAGTGGTCCAGCAAATCACAGATCAATGCTGGACCACTAACTGACCACACATGGCCTCAGGACAGGAGAGTGATGCAAAAAAACGTCCGCCCCCCCCCCTCTTACCTGGAAGACGTCATTGGCACACTTCCTGCAGAGGTTGTGCTGGCAGGGCAGTATGACCACAGGCTTGGTGAACATCTCCAGGCAGATGGGGCAGATGAGCTGCTTCTCCAAGTTATCCATGGTGCTAGACTCCCCGAGTTGCCCAGGTTTGTAGCCCAGTGCAAAGTTCATCCCAAACACTGGTCTGGAACTGACACTGTGAAGCTCTCTGAAGGTCTGACGCTCTATGAAGCCTTCAAGAAGAAAGAACTGGGAACCTTCCTGTGCCTCTCTTCTCGATCTTTCTGTCCCTCTATCACTCTATCCCTCGATCTCTCTGCCTGTCTCTCCTCCAGCGTAAAGACCCTCCCTGCCATGGAAATATATTTAGCCTTTGTTTGTTATGGGTCAGGTTACTATCCAAATTGCATGCCACTCTGGACCATGGGATTCCTAACCCCAGACCCACAGCACAAACCAGGGGTGTGTTAGAAGAGAGGAGGGAGAGAGATTCCTCTGTCCATTTTTATGTCTGCAGTAAACTGATTGGAAGACAGACAGGCAGGCCCGTGCAGGCACACACACGCACACTGGAATATTCAGTAGGGTGTGGGTGTATTAGAGGCCCCTGAGTCACTGGGCATGAGAGGGATAGCTGGTGCCGATGACGAGGCACTAAAAATGTAACATAACGTCAGTAACACAACACCAATCTAATCCCTGCTTAACGCAGGCCAGTCCGGAGGCGGTCACTCACTGCTATTGGCATCACAACAAACACGACTCCACTCCACACTACATGATGTTGTGCTACTAGTAAATTAGTCAAAACCATTACTTGAGCAATGGGCAACAACTATAAGGCGTCCTACCGGTATGTTATTATCAATAGATACCCTAGGGAATAGCAGGCCCATGTGAATTATGTTCATCTGAAAATGTCCTACTTCAACCTGCTCAATGTGCGTTATATGAAAAAGTATTATCAGTGATGGATATTCAAAAGATCTAAGCTGGAATGGGAGCCCATAAGAAAAGGGTTCAGCTGAGTAACCAATCAACCCGGAAATACTTTCTCTGACCCCCACCTTCTGACCAGTGGCCCATGACCCTCAACCCTCCACTTCCTGGTTACTTTTTTTTACCACTTTTTCTCCCCAATTGGTAATTACAGTCTCGTTCCATCTCCGCAAACCCCGTATGGACTCGGGAGAGGCGAAGGTCGAGAGCCATGTGTCCTCAGAAACAGGACCGTGCCAAGCCGCACTGCTTTTTGACACACTGCTCGCTTAACCCGGAGCCAGCTGCACCGATGTGTCGGAGGAAACACTACACCTGGCGACCGCTGTTAGCTTGCAGGCACCCGGCCCGCCACAAGGAGTCACTAGAGTATGATGGGACAAGGACATCCCGGCCAGCCAAACCCTCCACTAACCCGGACGATGCTGGGCCAATTGTGCGCCAACTCATGGGCCTCCCAGTCATGGCCGGCTGGGGTCGAATCCAGGTCTGTAGTGATGCCTCAAGCACTGAGATGCACAGTGGTCTAAGGCACTGCGCCACTCAGGAGGCCCCAACTTCCTGGTTACTTAACAATTGAGGTCAATGCTGAGGTAAGGCTGAGCCATAGAGATAGAGGACTCATCTTTGTATCTGTGCCATTATTGTGTCTGTGACAGTATGGGCAGCTCCATTGAGGCTACAACCCATAGGAATCCCCACCCAGTTGACTTTGACTACTTTAAAATGGCAGAAGCATGATGGAAGCCCTCAACAGCGCTGCCCCATGCTAAAACGACCTTTTGACTGCTAGAGGCCTCTATCATTCTCTATGCTCTTCACTGATAAGAATCCCCACCCAGTTGACTACTTTAAAATGCTGGAAGCCCTCAATGACAATGCTAAAACAGGTTATATCCATAATGAGTCCTCTATCTATCTCTATGGGTCGAGCTGCTAATAAGCTTAAGGGGACTTTTATAGGACATGGAGGCTTTGTGCAGAGTAAGCCAAGCACACACCATACCGTACCCATTCGCAGCCAAATCTCCATTCATACTTTACTCCACCTCCTGGTTGCATTTCTTTTACTGGAGTAGCCTACAGGCAGCCACCCACTTACAATGTAGCTAGTGTCTACTGTGGCTAATGGCTACAATTGAGCTATTCCTGATAAAGACAGTTTGGTACTTTTTCTCATGGCAGCAGATCTTATCTTCACCAACGAGTGGTGTTCTTTTGCCGGAGAGAACAGAGAAAGAATAGCGTTCTTCTGTGAACAGATATACTTTGTTTGTTCATGGAGAACTGAGAGCCATTCCTTTGATATCACACAAACTATTCTCAGTGTTGTGAATTCAGAGTACACAATAAATCACATAGAAGACAAACATTGTACAAATCCCCCTTTTAATTGTTTAAATTTCATTATATATAAATACACATTTACAGATCATTTTTGTCCATGAAAGACATCATGGTGAATAATGAATGACATAATGAAAGCATTGACAAAATTACAATCATCAATCATATTATTAGTGGCCGAGTCCCCATAGTCCCATGTTCTATAGGGGAGTGATGACATGGGGACAGCCCTGGCCTTACACTCAAAGCAGATATACACTTACTGTCTGCCTGCATGTTACTGTAGACCAGAGCTATGGTGGCCTAGCCAGTTAAGACATTGCCTAGCTCCTCTGTCAACCAGCTGAGACAGCCTAGCTCCTCTGTCAACCAGTTAAGACATAGCCTAGCTCCTCTGTCAACCAGTTGAGACAGCCTAGCTCCTCTGTCAACCAGATGAGACATAGCCTAGCTCCTCTGTCAACCAGTTAAGACATAGCCTAGCTCCTCTGTCAACCAGTTAAGACATAGCCTAGCTCCTCTGTCAACCAGTTGAGACAGCCTAGCTCCTCTGTCAACCAGATGAGACATAGCCTAGCTCCTCTGTCAACCAGATGAGACATAGCCTAGCTCCTCTGTCAACCAGTTAAGACAGCCTAGCTCCTCTGTCAACCAGTTAAGACAGCCTAGCTCCTCTGTCAACCAGTTAAGACAGCCTAGCTCCTCTGTCAACCAGTTAAGACAGCCTAGCTTCTCTGTCAACCAGTTGAGACAGCCTAGCTCCTCTGTCAACCAGTTAAGACAGCCTAGCTCCTCTGTCAACCAGTTGCTCCTTGGTAAGGACCACGTTGGCTAGCCTAGGGTTCGCTCTTCCCAACTGTCTGTCAATGTGTTTTATTAAAACAGCTCTTTCGGTTTGACATAAAAAAATAAATAAAGGACAATGTACATCATTTAAATGGGGTTGATTCTTAAAACATTTCCCATTCATAGGGATTCTCAAATAATGTTATTTGCATGTGACAAGTGGTTGTGATTATTATTATTTACAGCAGATAAGGATCACCAGAATAAATATATTCCTCCTCTCTGAGCCCTGGGGCCAGATACTGTACTGTTATGTTTATTATGGTTTGTGAAAACACAACCAACAGTCTGAAATTTCAGGTGGGTTTTAGCTGTTAACTTATTGATATGAAGAGGTGAGAAAAGGGGCAATAATTCCAGTAACAAAATGATGCTGCTGATAGATCATTTCTATGTAAACACTCAGGAGAGAGCTACAAAAGATAAAATGGCTGCTTGACATCATTTGATGACATAATTTTAGTTTGCTTATCTTCAGGGTGTTTCTTCAGCCAAAACACAAGGTGGTTAAACGCCATGTACTAGCCCCTCTTCAGGAAACACAGAACGCCCTTTTCAAATTACAAACCACAAAAAAAAAAAAAAACTGGGAGGGGGATGAATGACTGACTGACCTCAGCACTACAATGACCAAACCAACAACGATTTTGTACAATGCTACACACACACACACACACACACGCACGCACACACACACACCTGGGACTGACTGACTTTCAATGACAATATGACATTAATTCACTTCACTGTTTTCACTATTCTGATTACACAAGATTGAGAAACCTCTGACTGCACCCCAGGGTTATAAAGAGAGCTGTACTTAAGTACAGGTAAACTGCTGGTTGGGCGATCTTTACAGATCCTAACCCTGCTGTGGGACATTGTATCATCTCATCACTGAGACTAGTAGTCGTGCCTCTTCAGCCCATAAAACAATAAACATGGCAATCAGTCCACCAAAACCCCATGGAAAACAACCTGGTGTGTTACTTCTTAAAAGTCAAATCAACATATGAAAAGTCTAATATTCGGTGATGGGATATCTCTGTAGGCAGTACAATGAACAAAGCAGTCATCTAGGATGTGGCATAGCATGGTCTTTAGTGGCTAGGTCAAACAGACCCCTACAGTACATACCCACTCCCCTGTATCTCCATGTTACATCAGACTATGAGGAGAATGCAAAGCAAAACCACCATTTGAGATGGGAAACGTTTGATAAGTCGTTTGGTTGCAGTTAGCTGGCTGTAGTCAGTAGTCAGTTCCACCCAATACAGAGTGCATTGTACTGACTGTGGGTTTCAGTAAGCACTTGGCTGGACCCATGTTAGCCAACAGTCCATTGGAAATGATCATTTACCCACTTCACAGGTTTCAGAAGTGCATAATAGACCCAAATACATACATGCACCTCAATTAAACAATCCTCTGAGGTTGGCTCTAGTGGCATGAGGAGAAACGTCTCTTTGGGAGCTGACTGTTGAACACATGGAGTGAGTGGCATCTAGTTTGGCTTTGGTCGAACTAACATAATTATGACAGTTAGCAATTCAATTAAACAATCAACACATTTTTCTTGTTTTATCCACCCGACATTTTCACTGTTCTTGAATGTCTACTGTATCCAGCCCCACTCTTGGGTCTCTTTCAGGTGGTGGTGGAGGGGAGATCCCTGGTTGTGTGGCATACTACTGTAGGTGCACCTGCAGCTGGCGGTATCGCTGGCAGTGGTGGGGTGGTGGCTGTAGTACAGGGGTGTGGATGTATGGGGTATGTATTTGCCAATGCTGTACAATAGGGGCATGCAGTTACAATGAAGCACATGCAATCTGTTTGGGAGCCTTTACTTCCTCTGATCCATGCTTTAGTCTCCGGGGAGGTGGAATGCTTGGCTCAGGCCATTTAAAACTCCGACTGAACTTAAAAAGAGAGAGTCTCCAATCCCACAGCGTTCTAACAGAGACAAGAGAGAGAAAGGGGGATAGATGAGGGAGGATAGAAATGGAGGGATGAAATGGAGGGATAGAGTGTTCCAATCCTCAGTTTGGTGGATAGACAGACACATATCATGTCAGAAGGAGTCCTGGTCTCTTGGCAGCCTGCCGCTCATGTCCATTAAGTTAGATCTGTACCACAGTATGGGGGGTTGACTAGCTGGCTGGTTGACTGGCACTAGTGACGGTTGGCCTGGTTGGCTGCTGGGGGCTCCAGTGTGGGGCCACAGGGGCCTGGCCGTGCCCGCCGTAAGGGAGGGCTCCAGCGGGTAGATGGGGCTGGGAGGGAAGGGTCACTGCTGGGGCTTGGAGGTGGGCTGGCTGGCTGCAGGCTGGGAGGTCTCTGGAACCTCGATGGCGATGGAATGTGGCTGGATCACAATAGGGGCACGAGGACCTGCAGGAAGATATTGAACTGTGTCAGACTCACTGGGGAAAATAATAACCCTCAATAGAGAAAAGTTAGCCAAGTGTCCCATGCCATAACGAGTAGGTAAAGGACTAGGCTACATATAGGCTATGTGCTCTATGAATGAATTTAGCTTCTGCATTCTCTAGGGTTTGTATGATACTGAAGGTCAAATTCTGAAGTCAAATGAAGAACTAACAGGCATGTACAGACAGGTAACAATGATCCCAATGCATTTCACACGTCAATGGCAATGACTTTGTAAACATATCAGGGTTCTGTAGATATAGACTAATGATGACCTGATGCCAATGAGGAAGACAATGCAGAAACATCCCAATAGGAACATCTGTCCAGATTGAGGTTCATGAACACAGTACAACTGAGGCTACAAGGGTATTTACAAGCTGGAAGCATGACAGTCTACACAACATCTCTGTAAACCCTTTTGACGGGAAGCTTCCAACTCATCTAGCTTTGTTGCAATAAATCCTGTTATCAAAAAAATCCAGCAAGTAATAGCCTGTTGTCTCAACTAGAAGCAATTCACATGGGAAGGTATTATTAGCAGGAGGCATGACCTAAAATTGGGCCCTTGTTTAACTGTTCTCAGGTGTAACCGGTCCTGAAATATTGAAAGCTCCACGAGGGTCATGTTCAGTAGGTGGAAAATGTTTTGAAACAAGGACGTGCTACCTGAGCGTGTCCAGTAAGGATACAGATTTTTGTTTTCCATCGCAAAACGTTTTGCTACGGTGTGCCCTACTGAACATGACCAAGTGTGTACCATGAACCTACCTGCCCTTCCCTGGCGATGCTCATCCACACTGTCACTTTCCTTATAGAGGACATCATCCATATGCAGCATAGAGGGAGAGCACAGAGCACTGCTTAGAAAGCACTTGTACTATTAGTTGGCTACTACCCCTACTATATCAGATTACAATATAATGATAGTCCTATATTATTACTATCTCAACATCATTATATAGCCATAGTCTCTTGAAGCTTCCAGCTATCACTTTGGTAATTCTAAAGAGAGACTCATAGACTGACATGTCAACAGGCATCATGGTGTTGAACAAACAGAGCACCAACAGAGAGGATGGCGCTGAGGAAGTAGGTGTGAGGTGAGATGACAAACACATATGGCCGGATGTGACAGGACAGCAGTGACTCGTCTTAGGGGTATTGGTCTCTAGATCAGTGACAGATCTCAAATTAATCGATTTTAAATGCAGGCTGTAAACACAAGAAATGTGGATTAAGTCAAGGGGTATAAGTACTTTCTAAAGGTAATGTACCTCCACAAAAGGCCCCAGGGGGATCAAAGGGTTGTGTTAGCATGACAAACGGACTGTGCTTTTAGCACATATCCACAGGCTAGGTTTTCAACTAACCAGCCTGACATTATATTGATGTTTTTAATATGAATAGACGGCTACTGTTAATTGAAGGCATCTAATGTCTTGTGGGTTGAGTGAGTACTTGGCTGCTGTGGGGCCCTGTTTTGTCTTGTGAAGTTAACTTGTTACATCCAATTAAAATGCCTAAAGCCGGTAGTACACAACACAATTCGGGCACCGATTTAGCTTTTCCAGATGAGATTGGAGACAAAATCCTCATTGTTGCCTACTCGGGGCACTCGGCTGTCACCGACGCTCGTTTAATGTGAGCGGGTCAGAGACGCAATCTGAGGGCTACCGATCTCGTCTTGGAGCAGCCCCAGACATCTCAATATTTTCAAACATGTTGGAATTTATTGGCACAAAATTTGCAATGTTTTTGTAGTGTGCAACAACAAGTTTTGAGACCGGTGATCAGCAAAAGCCAATGAGCGCTCGCCAAAGAAACCAGTGAGACGATGACATTGTTTCGTGTCACCCAGAAGTTGTAGACTCTTTCGAGCAGGGGCCATGACTACTAGGATGCGTTTGTACTTGCCTTAAACCAAAGCGTCAACTCGTTTCAGCTCTGAAGTTCACAAGCAATAGAAATTTCAACTCTTGTTTGTCATGCGTCAATGTCTGACAGAAAACGTTTGAGACTGCTTTGAGCCACAGCTCATTTTGGCTACGTTAACAATCTAATCACATCATTGTTTTCGCGAGACTACGAGGTGGTATGGAGAATCCTCACGACCAAGTGAAGACTCTTGTAGTGTGTGACCCCCTTGTCTGTACCAGATGGTTTATTCTGAACACCACCATATTGGCAAGACAAGAAACTACAGGAAAGACGTTCGTTTAACATGCGAGGCTCAGCGATGTTTGGATTTTGAAAGTCGTAGTGCACACCCGGCATAAGCGTCTCTGTGGTCTTACTGATAAAGTAATGGGATACCGGGCATAGATTAGGCTATAGTTTAATGACCATAAACCATGCCTAATTAATAAAGAGATTACATCCACTTTATCACCAAGGCAGAAAATAGTTACTACAGATACATTCACGATGGACCAAACACAGACAAAATACTGATCAATTAACTGAAATGATTGTTATTGAGTTGCTCCATCCATAGCAAAATTAGGTCCACTACATTATAAATACACAGAAGGCAAGCTCATACATGCAGCCATGCTCAAAACATTCTGAAGCAACAGCCATGACATCATGCAACTCAACACTGACAGGCAAACAGAATGGATGGTTAATGAGTCAGTCAAACAGCTGAACATAGTACAAAGGCACCGTGTGTCACTATGAGCAAACACAGTCTGGTGAAACGGGTTGGTCTGGGGCGTGGCAACGTGCACAGGAAGCGGGACGGATGGACACGATGCAGCTGGGTTGAGTACAGCAAGTACATTAGGGAGACGGGGGGCTTACGAGTCATTTAGACTCCGGCAACGTTTCGCCTGGGTTCTCAGCAGCCACTGGCCTGGTCAGGTTGTCAACCACTGGATTGGCAGGGTCTAGGCTGTTGGCAGGGTCTATGCAGTTGGCAGGGCCTAGGCTGATGCTCTCAGCCACAGGACTCGTTACAGCTATAGGTACGGCTACAGGTATGGGCTGCACAATGATTACCGTGTCACCTGGTGGATGAAAACACAAACGTACAGAAACACCTTTCTGTAAGAATGAGATAAACCAGGCCTACTCATTGGGCCAGAGTATACTGATATGTTATCCCCACACCCATACTGCCCTGAGGCTGTTAGCTTGTCATGTTTGGTTTGGTTTTCAGTTACTGTAAATGAAGCGCAGTTCCTGTTTTTGTGTGATACGGTGAGGAGATTATTCATATCATCTAGGTATTCGCCTGAACATGTTATGAATATCTCTGAAACCAATAGCATTGTCATTTTGCTTATAAAGCCTTATACTGAAAGTTCAAATGGTGTCATAGTCACTTGGGCTAAGGGTCGTGACTATGGGGTCACCATGGTCACTCCTCAGAACAAAAAACAAGACCATTAGGAGTCTAGTCCTTGGGACTGTTTTCTATTGAGTGATCTGCTGTGTGAAGAGGCAACATGAGTGAAGGAGCTGAGAGTCCTGTCCTCAGACCAACCAGTTAAGGACACGACACAAGAGGCCGAGGCAGAGAGCATCCTCTGAGATCTGACAGGATTACATGCATCTTCCTCATCTCGCCTCTGTCCCAGCCCCTGTCCCTGTTCTGGGGACCACTGATGGGAGAGGATAAAACAAAGAGCTTCTTGTTGGGCTTGAAATGTTGGAAGAAAAGAAACACTGTTGACATCTCTACCTGTTAATGTCGACATGTTATTGCACACTGTTCTGACACTGCATCCATAGCTTTTACACATCCAAAAATACCAAACAACAACATTATATTATATTACCCATTCTGGTAAAGGAGCATTGTGATACAAGGCACATTTCTGCACTAGCAGACAATAAATTATCATCATCTAATTTACTGAGACTGAGAAGAGTGATAATTATAATTTCAACATGGTAGAAAAAATATTTAAATAAATGTCAGAGCTAGGGCTATAACTGGATAATGTCCTCATGACATGAACCAGCAGTCTCTCAGTCAGAGTATGAGTAGCTATAAATACCTGCACATCAAGGTAATCTAAGGGCTAGCCTGCAGCCTCTACCTCCTGTGCAGGACCAGGTGCTGTAGACCCAGAGTCCTGCCTAGCTGGAGTAGACACTGGTGCCCCCCCCCCTCCATTCCCTCATCCCCTCCTCCCCATCCCTGTTTGGCTGCTCTGGCCCCATCTGTGCTCTGCTGTTTCCCTGCCTCTCCTCCCTCTTCTTTCTCCCTCTGAAAGGAAGTGACAGCGTTAAGTCAGGCTGAAAAACCGACATCTGCGAGGCGGCCTGTCGCTGAGGTAGTGTGTAGGGGCGCCAGGACCCAGGAGAAGGGCCAACACAAAAGGATTGGGGGGCACACTGTATTTATCCTGTTACCCTCCTCATGAGCTCTATCCCACCTATAGTAGTCTATACTATACAATAGAAAAATGGCTATGTGCACTAGCATAGTTAGTTTATTACCCAATGCCAAACAGTCCCCGGCCTACCTACTAGCGCCCAAAACATTCTACCGCATACTACCTGCCACCAACCCAAAATCCCCCCCGCCATTTAAAAACTCCCCTGTCCCCTCCCAGCGTGGTCTCACCTCTGTCCGTCTCAGCTTTGATCTGGGCCTCCAGGTCCTCTGGGTCCACGTACTGGTAGTGATCATCCTCCTCCGGCGGCTTGCACTTCCCACAGCAGAAACAGCAGCAGCAACAGCAGCAGCAGCAGGAGAAGACGGTGCAGCACACAGCCATGGTCTGCAGCACAAGGGCATAACACAAACACACAGCATTATCAGTATGGAACTTCTCCCGATCACATATACCCAGCCGGGACAGTCACCCGCTGTCTTCCTGCTCGCAGGAGAACTTATGTCTAGCCTCAGATCTACAGGGTGATCCAGTGAGAGAAGCTAGGGGATATCAGCAGCAGAGACAGTGAAATACATGTGGATGCTCTCAATAATCCTACTGTACCAAGCATTTCTAGGGTATATATAAGTGGAGTGGTTTTGTTTCTCCCTGAAATGTTCCTTTGCTTTGTAGGTAAAAGAGTGAGGTTTGTGAGACAGTCGGTGGATCTTCATCACTGCATCTAGACCTCTCTACTTACTCTACTCAGCATCTGAGTGACTGAGCACAACTACACAGAACACAATTCTAAATAAAGACTGCTTTGCAACCGGAGCCATCTGTCTGACTGAAACAGAAAAACACAGTACACTGACAGGTTCAGAGGGAGGTAACTATGAGACTTGTCAAAGCAATTATACACAAATACTTATATACTGTCAATGTACTCCCAACAGGGATTACAGTAGGCTGTCTAATGCATGGAGAAGACAGTACTAGACAGTGAATTCTATCCATAACAATGTCTAATAAAATCCCAGTAGCTCTTAGTGTGATGAGTGATGTTGCTGTGAAAGAAGTCCAGTCAGTATGTCATCACTAAGACAGTCAGCTGGGAGAGCGGGGCTACTCACTCCCACTGTCGGAGGTTACAGCACTACTGACTACACCCCGGATAACCTAATATATTACCCTGTACGACTAAAGGTGGTCTGGAGGGTTATGAGGTACTCTCTCTCTCACCTTAAACCACCACTTGGACATGAGGAAGTAGTATTTAACGCTCTCCTCTCCAAACTGCTCGGACACATAGAGGCCCATGGAGCCGTACTCGTCGTAGATCCTCCTCTTGCCATCATCGTTCAGGATGGAGTTGGCGTTGTTGATCTCTTTAAACTTATCTGCAGCCTCTGGGTTGTCTGGGTTCTTGTCTGGGTGGTACTTCAACGCTAGTTTCCTGTAAATAGATGGACGGATGAATAAATTAATCTCAGTCCACACCACCACATACACATTTCACAAAACCCAATCCTATAAAGAGCTTATACCTCATTAAAAGTAATTGTTCTTTGTCTGATGGACCAACTCCTGAATAAAGCTGATCATTAACTTGCTCCGGGGAAATGGAGAAACAGGCTTACAGGTTATGTGGCTATAACGACCAGAGACAGGCTGAGAGTTACCTGTAGGCTCTCTTGACGTCCTCAGCGGAAGCTCCTTTCTCCAGGCCGAGCACCTTGTACAAGCTCTCCCCTGTGGTGGACATCTTCCTCTGGGGGCCTGGCCGGTTTGGCTCAGTTGCGCCTGTGCCTGTCGTGGCCATGGCTGAAGTCTGCCAAGATATACAGTCACACAGGAGGTTAGCACTAAGTCACACACACAAAGTGTGGAACTGAGTAGGTTGTCACTGTAGCAATAGAGACAAACACCCTGCAGTATTTACCTGACCTGTTCTTAAATCTTGACATTATTTGCCCAAGTAGTAACTACATGTGTATGTGTGTACTGTCTGTAGCCATAATCATCACAGTATTATAGCCTGGTAGACAGACACAGATGTTGTGACATTGCTTTGCCTAGAACACCAAAGGGAACTGGAACAGCTCTGCCTAGAATATCCCATCTCATAAACCCAATGTCAATACAAGGATACTAATAAAAAAAGTATGAACCAGCAAAACACAAGGATATAGCATTCAGCACTGGCTGGGTTTATGTTTAAACAATTTCTGCACACATACAGTGCCTTGCGAAAGTATTCGGCCCCCTTGAACTTTGCGACCTTTTGCCACATTTCAGGCTTCAAACATAAAGATATAAAACTGCATTTTTTTGTGAAGAATCAACAACAAGTGGGACACAATCATGAAGTGGAACGACATTTATTGGATATTTCAAACGTTTTTTAACAAATCAAAAACTGAAAAATTGGGCGTGCAAAATTATTCAGCCCCTTTACTTTCAGTGCAGCAAACTCTCTCCAGAAGTTCAGTGAGGATCTCTGAATGATCCAATGTTGACCTAAATGACTAATGATGATAAATACAATCCACCTGTGTGTAATCAAGTCTCCGTATAAATGCACCTGCACTGTGATAGTCTCAGAGGTCCGTTAAAAGCGCAGAGAGCATCATGAAGAACAAGGCAGGTCCGAGGCAGGTCCGAGATACTGTTGTGAAGAAGTTTAAAGCCGGATTTGGATACAAAAAGATTTCCCAAGCTTTAAACATCCCAAGGAGCACTGTGCAAGCGATAATATTGAAATGGAAGGAGTATCAGACCACTGCAAATCTACCAAGACCTGGCCGTCCCTCTAAACTTTCAGCTCATACAAGGAGAAGACTGATCAGAGATGCAGCCAAGAGGCCCATGATCACTCTGGATGAACTGCAGAGATCTACAGCTGAGGTGGGAGACTCTATCCATAGGACAACAATCAGTCGTATATTGCACAAATCTGCCTTTATGGAAGAGTGGCAAGAAGAAAGCTATTTCTTAAAGATATCCATAAAAAGTGTCATTTAAAGTTTGCCACAAGCCACCTGGGAGACACACCAAACATGTGGAAGAAGGTGCTCTGGTCAGATGAAACCAAAATGGAACTGTTTGGCTACAATGCAAAACGTTATGTTTGGCGTAAAAGCAACACAGCTGAACACACCATCCCCACTGTCAAACATGGTGGTGGCAGCATCATGGTTTGGGCCTGCTTTTCTTCAGCAGGGACAGGGAAGATGGTTAAAATTGAGGGAAGATGGATGGAGCCAAATACAGGACCATTCTGGAAGAAAACCTGATGGAGTCTGCAAAAGACCTGAGACTGGGACGGAGATTTGTCTTCCAACAAGACAATGATCCAAAACATAAAGCAAAATCTACAATGGAATGGTTCAAAAATAAACATATCCAGGTGTTAGAATGGCCAAGTCAAAGTCCAGACCTGAATCCAATCGAGAATCTGTGGAAAGAACTGAAAACTGCTGTTCACAAATGCTCTCCATCCAACCTCACTGAGCTCGAGCTGTTTTGCAAGGAGGAATGGGACAAAATTTCAGTCTCTCGATGTGCAAAACTGATAGAGACATTCCCCAAGCGACTTACAGCTGTAATCGCAGCAAAAGGTGGCGCTACAAAGTATTAACTTAAGGGGGCTGAATAATTTTGCACGCCCAAAATTTTTCAGTTTTTGATTTGTTAAAAAAGTTTGAAATATCCAATAAATGTCATTCCACTTCATGATTGTGTCCCACTTGTTGTTGATTCTTCACAAAAAAATACAGTTTAATATCTTTATGTTTGAAGCCTGAAATGTGGCAAAAGGTCGCAAAGTTCAAGGGGGCCGAATACTTTCGCAAGGCACTGTATGTAAGAACTGGGCCTACACACAACCCTTACAAATCCTTTTAAACCACAATACACTTAGCGCAGATGAATTTGGGATTAAGCTCCAAGACTGCGTGTACTGAAGTGCAGTAGCATGTGTTAAACATGAATAATGCATCACAACTGTGGAACCTCCATCTAAAATCCCTGTGATTAAAACAAAGCAGAAGGCCAGCAGTGAGACTCCAACGCTCCACACAGCCCCACATTCTGCTGAACAGGACAATAGCCCTGCTGTGGCACACACACACCACATCACACTCAGCCATGCACACTGTGACTACTGGTGACTAGTAATGCCCTGGGCAGGCCTGAGCTAAAGGCGATTACATTTTGCTGATCTTGCACAGATTACTCACACAAGTCAACACAGGGCAATCCTAGACTGGCCCTGGAGAGATGGACCTGAAGAGCCAGCACTGCACAGAGACAGGCTTAGGAGGCTTGGCTGGGGAGGAACCTGTAGTCTACAGGTTGTTGCAAGGGGGAACAGTAAATGGTGGCAAAAGGCTACAAGCAGTAGCAGAGTAGCAGTAAACTACACTACCTGCCCATTTCCCTTTGATTCCCTTCAGGCTGGTGTTGTCCCAATACTGAGAAGGTGGTCTCTGTAATTACATTTGTCTTACATTGGAACTGGTCAATCTCCAAGTCAAGGATTTATATCTGCTTAACAACCACCAAACCTTACTCACACACTTCCAAAGCTTGGACAAGCAGAAACATTTAGCCAGCAAAGCTTGTGTTCGACCATTAATTACCTCTGCTATCCAGCCTGTCTGTCGGCCATTCACACAAACTGTTCACACCCCTCTTATTGGTTGAGAGAGTTTCGCAGGTTTAAAGCTCGTTTCCTGCAATTCCACACATTTTGTCATGGGGTGCAATGAAAATGTTGCAGTTTAAAGCAAATTTTCTTGCAATTCTATACATTTTGCCATGTCTAATGTGTATTCATGTGATATTAGAGTGACAATATACAACAATATCTATGGGCTAAAAAAATAATAAAAAAATACATAAAAAAATGGACTAGTAGATCTGGACATTTCTGACAAGTTATAAATAGTTCTCTTAGGTATACAATGGCTAACATGACAAGAGGAACTGATGATACACTACCCAATTTAGAAATTGTACCGTGTGCCTTCTACTACTACGACTTTCAAGAGTAAGTTTAAAGCCGGACTGAGTTCCTTTAAAATTTAATAATAATAATAATAATAATAATAATAATAAGGGCCCCACAGTTTGGGAACCGCTGTCCTAAGGGAGAAAAACTGAAGGCACCTTTTCAATAACACACAGATCCCTTGATTCCTGGAAGAGATGTGACATGATGTGTGTTTATGATTATGCTTTGGTTATGGTCATTACATTGTTTCTGGGTTATAAAATGTAGGCCAGCAAGTAAGGCCAAGTGGTTTTTCCCTGTGTGTTCCACACTGGCACATGTCAAACGTTGTGAAACAGAGTAAAATGTGTGCATCCAGGTAGGTTTGGGTTGTATCAAGATTTCCATATGGTCTTCTCTCGTACCGGGAATTACTGTATTACCGGCATAGCACACAAGGGGGCACTAAAAATGCATAAAAAGCCCATTGGGCCTCTATTACCAGAATGCTAACAGAATTAGCAAAAACAAATAGTGAAATCAGACGCCGTTAGCTGAAAGCTAAAGAGCAAAAAAAGAGAAAAAACAAATTGCAAAGACAAGCAAATCAAGCTCAAAGTTATTCAAGCATCGCTAGTAACTGGAATGGAAGGAAGAGCAGCATGTGTACACAGAGCAGATAGGAGAAGAAAGAAGGAGAAAGAAAAAAACACTAGTAGGAAGCATAGGGAAAAATAGCAGTTGTACAGATAACTCATCCAGAGCTCGTGGACTTCTGGCAGAAAGCCATTATATGATGGCAAACATTTACTAGTGAATTGCATACGAGTGTAACTTCATCACCTTGTGCGCCGCAAAACAGAGACTCGTCAATAGATCTAGAATGCTATGGACTCACCAGCTCGCTTTCTCCTGTTGTGCTGTTTACAAACACGTGGCTGGCTCAACTGTTCTGGAGAACTATGGTAAGTATCATAATTTTAAATAATGTGACAGGTGAAATAAAGAACGCAATCTGCTTTATCTCCTAAGGTATTGCACAAGTTGACTGCAGGTAATAACTTAAAAGTAGCTACAAATATTTAAATTATGTGAAAAACTTCAAATAAATAGTTTCGACAGTATTGAAAAACCATCCTGTGTCTTTTCCAAATAAAACGGTCTTCGGTATACCGCAAGAGGCTTCTGTGGGTTAGCGAGAGTAGACATGGCCCAGCACCTGTCAAAGCCACCATTTGACACTCTGGAAAAGACGGCAAGCCCGGGAGCACTTCTAGCTTGGGTGTGAAACGGTCTGGTCACAGGCTCTGACAAGCGCTACCTAATAGGCTAGTCCATCACACAGGCTCTGACAAGCTTTACCTAGTCGGCTAGTCCCTGGCCTGGCTACACCATCTCTTCTCTTACCTAGCTGAGACTGAGCCAAGGGAACCCCTGGCTATGATGATACACAGGCAAGGCCGGGTGCGTGAGTTGGTCTTCATACTCAACATGTCATCAGGGTTCATGACCCCTGACAGGTCACCCCTGATGTGGAACTTTCTCACACTAATATGCAAAAATGCCTAAATAAAGCACAAAGACTGGATTAATGGAAGAAGAGTGATTTATCTAAGACTAACTAACTATTTAATTGACCCTACTTGTTAAATATATCAACAAGTCAGAGATGGAAAGATCAAACAAATTTGAAGAACAGCCACTGTGATCATGTGACAGCCAAATTATCTTAATGTGAAAGAGAAAACACAGAGAGGCAGCAGCACTCAAGCAGCCTACTGTCAGTGCTGGGCTTAATCAAGGGTATTTTGCATTCTTCTGCAATCCTCTTGTTTCTCACAGAAGACCATTTCTTTGTTGCCTTTTCAAGTGATTCAAGAGCCGAATGTTGTTCTTACCGAACTTTCATAAACATCCAAGGGATGAGAGCTGCTTCAGGACATTTAGAAACAACTACTTCCGTACCTTGTCAATGGAAAATGATCATATCTGATTTTATTTGCCACCATAAACTTTAACAACAACAACCTCTGATTTAAGGTTGAAACCTGAGATATATAAAATACAAGTCTCTAGGCATAGAACTTTGCTACAATGTTAAACATGCTTCAGTGGGGGGTAAGGACAACTCAATGACCAAGACAAGTAGTAGGACAGACTAGCATTTCAACATCTAACCTGCACCTCTGCTCATAACCAGAGTATAAACTAGGCCAAACCGACCCAAAAACTGGAACTGGGCTTGACTTAACTTTTTTTTGCCACTTGTCTTTTGGACTTGTAAAACAGATATTTGTTCACTTGTCCCAAAAAAATGATATCATTGTATGGTGCAAGTAACCACTTATTTTACTATTGTGAAAAATACAAAAATGTAGGCTACACGCTTCCTATTGGCTTCTTTGCATATTCAAACCGGTATTAAAATACAACTTTGCCTCTTTAAGGCTCTCCTGGAGGATGGTTGGCCACCCTTTCAACATTACAACTAAATACGTTTGTAATTTCGTATGTCTACCATTCAAAACAGACTCCGGGACGACAGATCCAAAATTCATACAACCACCGCACATAAACACATTCAAAAAAGCAATGAGGCTGATGCAACAGATCAGAACGTATATCATAAAATGTTGATAAAGTGGTATTTCTTCATATTATATGTTCAACAATAACGCACACGGTTCTAGGCTATTATCCAACGTTCCAAATTCTATTAGGGGAAACATCACTCAAAAGCGCACAGCAATCGCGAGCGGTTTAACGTGATAGAGCAGCCCCAAAGGCCGGCAGATGGCGATATTGAGTTAATCTTACCGTCCAAACGCATTGTATGCAGCTGGCAATGGCAATACACTCATATCCCCGGTGGAACGGTTCATCCCTAAAACATTCTCCATTCCGGCTGCAAAAGCTTTGATTTCCTCAAATGTATTCAATGCGTGAAGGTGTGATAAAAACCAGGGAAATATGCGTACTTTCCTTACGTAACAATTATGTTTTCAGCAGTCGGTTGTTTTAGCAGTCCACTGAATGTGGGGTACAATATCAGGAAGTAGCATTCCTTGGCATTAGCATGGTGGTAAAAAATGGTGTTTCAAAAGAAAATATGATTATTTTTCCTGTATTTTTCCTCGCGTTCTCGTTCTCGCCATTAAATAAAGTTGAGGAAATCAAAACCTTTGCAGTCTGAAATTAGAATGTTTCAGGCACAAACAAGTCCACGGGGGATACAAGTGTATTGAAGGTTGCACACAGTACAATGCGTTTGGACGGTAAAATTAACTCTCAATATCGCCATCTGACGACCTTTGGGCTAGTGACGGAGATGAAAATATACATTTGAAATTAAGAATGCGAAATCTAAAGATGCATCAACTAGCATGAGTTACTGATAGACTAGGATCATGTATTTGGCTGCTGGACAATAAAATAAAGTTGATTTAAAAACCAACAGAACATGAGAAATGTGCTGGTTTCAATGGCATATTAAGTGTTTATAAAATATTTCCCTCAACATTTCTATAGACGTATTTGGCTAGGCTACTTTGAAACAAGGTAAGACATGCTTTAGAAAATAACAAAAAAAGTATAGGTTTTAAACTAGGTTTATGGAATAAATAGTTTTAAAATGCTGACCGCCTCTGCTCAAATTCAAAGTGGGTGATGTGCGGTGCGTTTACTGGCATTTCGCCTCTATATGTCATTAAAAGTCTCATTAAAGTTGGCCTACATTTTCTGGCACTTCATGTCAGCATTGGTTTGGACATGAGGCTGTAGCCAATATGCATAGGCTATCACCTACACCAGGATTTCCCAAACTCTGTCCTGCCCCCCCTTTTTATTTATGTACATTAAAAAAATAGACTAATATTATTCCAATGTTGTCCTCTGATCGGTGTAATTGTTTGATATTGTAATGTGTGATTTTTTTGTGTGTCACTTGTCCATTTGAACAATTTTAATCTATAGTCTTGTCGGATGGACAAAAGGACCAGCTTTAATGTCGAGCCCTGTGGGGAATTGTGTAATTGCTGGCTGCTACAAATACTTGATGCAAAATTGACATAATCCATGACTAATCTGTAAAATACCACACCAGGATTTTGCAATGACACCTCACATTTGACCTCACAACAGCTGGGCCAAAAGGGATTTGGAAGACTGACATCATGGCGGTAAAATATCTACATTAACCATCACCAACCTATACTAGTTATGTTGACCTAAGGCAAAAACAGGAACCGTTTGAGCCATCTATTCTGTGACAGGAGATTGAAGAAACACACCGTATCTACGTGTTGCTATGACACACATGGCAGTGAGGGCTGGCAAGGGTGTGATCAAAATAAAAGACAATACATTATGCAATAGCTAGCTCACACGAGATGAAACCCGATAGCTATAGCTACAGATTAGCGATTGCGATAGAATAATCCATGCAATTATAATTGTTTCTTATATAGTAAGGAACGTAGGGTTTTTATAGTTTGTTGGGTGTCTTGTAACCACTGCTGTGTCCTTGTACAATATAACGTTATAAAGACATTCCATGGTCCTTGCACAACCATAATCCCTTGCTAATCTCCACATGGATAATTACTTTCCATTTTTACATCGTCTTTTCCCCATGCAAGAAGAATCTAACGTTGGCTAACTAGCTCCATATGCAGTGCTAGGTAGAAAGCTACAGTAACGTGAACTAGTAACGACACTGCAATTATCTTTGCACCTAGCTATTGTGGCGTTTGCTCGAGATATGCAGATGCTAGTTAGCTAAAATAACCCAGGCACTGGCCAAAATGTTTTACTAACGAAACTAGCTGTCAATGAATGTTGTCAATAACATTTGGGGAGCCGCAATTGTACCGTTAGCTGGCTATTAGCCAACTATTTAAAAAATATGAACGCTTTTAAGGTTTTTGGTTAGTAATGAGAAGCTGGTGGATAAACTGATACTTCAAAATGTGTTTCAACTGCAAAAGTCGACGGGCTGCTCAGCTGACCGTCACGACCGCTAATTTAGCCAACTAACGTTAGCGACGCTGATGTCAGAATTAGTTAACCATGCATTTTCACTCTAATAAATGTTCCCTGAAACAAGCGTGCGTCCAAACAACGTATTTAACCAACCCAATATCAATCTGCAACCGCATGCCAGAGTAGTTTGTAACGTTACAGCCTAACGCAACGATGTCCGTGGGATTCTGGACTGTCCTCGCGACCAGACCCCACACTTGCTCGCTGGCTCAGTAGCTAGCCAAAACCGACTGGTGTAGCTTGAAAAAAATAAGCTCTCGTGGCTCAGGTTAGGGCGACTTTACGACGTATCTTACCTTGTGCAAATTGGAAGAGGTATATTTCGCTGTGGCATAGAGGCATCCACTTTGTATGTCAAGATTGCCAGACAATGTGTCAATGTATCCGCCCCTCCTAAAAATGCTAGCTACTACAGTTTCAGTACCATTAGCCCCAGTGGACAAGGGACGTCTGATTGCTTCTGAGACGAGGGCTTCAACCAATGAACAGCGTCTTCATATCCTTACACAAATTTGGCGCTTGTGAAATTCACGTTAAAAAAAATATATATGTTTTTTTCTACCTACTGTAATTCCGTGTTCTATGAAAACTATACAATTGTAACCAACGATGATTAAGCCTGGTTTGTTGGTCGGTCTCGTGTTGGATCACCACTATTGTGCTGCCATCTAGTGTTTGAAGACAACTGGGTAGAAGCCCTAGGCAGAACCACATTCACATGAGAATAGCTTTATTTTCAGAGGTTAATGGAATACTCATGTACAAAACCCTTGAAAGTGTTGACATTTTATTATATTATTTATAAAGCACAATCAGCATAACAATTCTCCTGCATAAAAAGGATGTTCTGCAATGGTTCCACCTTCTGATGAGCAGTCTATTCCTTTTCCCCATACAATAAAACCAGATGACTTGTCAACAGTGACACAGAAATAAACTATTCTATAAACTACATATTGATATTGGTTCTAATGAAACATGTTTCTCAAATTGTACTCAGAATGATGACAATACATGTAACAGTCAAAACTAATTGTTGTTAACTGACAATACAAATTCAACCTGGGAGGTGGCAAAAAAAAACAAAAAACAGGGTTCAAGAGTACACGCCAAACGTGACTGTATAGAGACTGTTGGAGCAATTAGATTATTATCGATTTCTCAATTGGTCCCGGTTGGTTTTGCGGTCCTAACAGTGGCGTGTCCACTCTACACACACCCCTCATCTACCCATCACTGTGGCCAGGAGGGCCATGCGGATGTACATGCCGTTCTCAGCCTGCCGGAAGTAGGCAGCACGAGGATCTGTGTCCACTTCCGCACTGCAAGAGAGAGAGAAAGTAAACATGACGCTAAATCATCCCACTTAATTCATTAACTAGAATTTGCAAACATTAGTGAATCAAAGGAGAAATAATGAAAAGCTGCATTGTAATCTCAGGGAACATCTGTACCTGATCTCATTGACTCTCGGTAGAGGATGCATCACCACCATCTTCCTCTTGGCTCCAGTCATGATGTGTGGGGTAAGGATGAACTGACCGAAGCACTGGATGAAAACACATGTCCTTTAGCACTGATCAAACACTAAGGCCAGCCTCACAGGTTAGTGAAACCCCATCCTTACCGCTTTGTACTCTTCCTCTGAGGAAAACCTCTCCTTCTGGATCCTGGTAATGTAGAGCACGTCAGTGTCAGGCAGTGCCTCCTCGATGCTCTCAAACTCTTCCTGCACAGCCACAAGGACATAGTTTAGTGCTTTATGTAGTGCATACCGTGCGAAAAGGACACCTACATACTAGAAGTCTGTACCATTGACATTTTTGATTCAGAGACATCAGTTCTTCCCCAAAATGGCCCGTGATCCACCCACCTGCTTGATGCCTTTGGAGGCCACAAAGTCGATGATCTCGGAGGGCATGTGCAGGTTCTTTGGGGCGACGTAGCGCAGAGTGATCCTGTACTGGGTGAGCAGCCTGGCCAAGGAATGCACGGTGCGTCCGTGCTTCAGGTCTCCTACCATGGTGATCTACAGAGACAGAGACCAGTCAGGACATGGGCTATGTTAACTTACCAGGCAGGGGTGCAGTCACCAAGGAGCGGCTGATTAGAAATGAAAATACCCAGTCAGGTTCCAGATCTTAGTTCCGTTTCATATAAAAACACTGTCAGAACATAAAAAGCAGAGGTTTGAGGGCTCTTCTCACCGTCATGCCGTTGACCGTGCCCAGCTCCTCTCTGATGGTAAACACATCCAGCAGGGCCTGAGTGGGGTGCTCCCCGACCCCGTCCCCAGCGTTGATCACTGGCTTCCGGCAATGCCTCGCTGCAGACTACAGTTGGAGATAAACATGTCAGATACAGAAAGTGCAGCTTCTCACTCAATAACTGATACAAGAGATATGCTCAGTGTTTAGGTGGTACCACTGTTGTTTCAAAGTGTTTTCTCAGAACATCTTGCCTAATGAACATGACAGGGCAAGTTTAAGTGAAGTTGTAACATGGCGAATCGACACCGCTGCTCACCTCTACAGCCCCTGGCATGGGGTGTCGGAGCACCAGGACGTCAGCATAGCAGCTCATGGTCTGGACCGAGTCGGCCAGAGATTCACCCTTCTGCGACGAGGAGGTGGCCTCGCAGAAATGGACCACAGAGCCGCCCAGACGCTGCATGGCCGCCGCAAACGAGCTGCTGGTGCGCGTGCTGACCTCGTAGAACATGGACGCCATCACCTTACCCTGAGAGAGTAACACACACAGGGGTCTAAGACAAATAACAGACTAGTGTACAACATTTCTCTAAGCTCAGTATTCAGGCATTTCAGGGCACAAACAGCATTTCCATATTCTTAAAACAGAGATTTACTGGCCCAAGTGGCAAAACTAGTTCTGTGATTTTTAGGCATAGACACAAACAGGTGGCAGGTGTTGCTTGTATTGTTGTCTGGATTTAATGATGTCAAGTACCACATGATGTCATTTCGAATGGGACTGGTAGATTTATTTTTAAACAGCACACCTGCTCCTATGTGTTTCATCTGAAGGACAATGGCTCATCGCACTCCAAGGGCGAGAGAACCAAGAGAGAAATCAGAACTTAGTCATGCTTCCTGTTGAGGTCCTGCTGATGATTCAAACCCTGGGTGACAAATGGGCTTTATGGAACGGCCCAACTGGCTACTCTGAAATGAGTTTCTCTCCTGCAATTTCTACTGTGACAAATCACAGCTTGTCTCAGTATTACTAAGAATGTACACATTTCCCTTTCAAGACGATTCAATAACCATCTAGATACATGGGCTCCGATACGTTTTAGTGTGAAACGAGTTGGAGCGATTAAAAGAACAAGTCAATGCACTAACATTTGTTGCATAAACACACATTTTCCATTCTAAAAACCAGCTGCTGATGGAGCTTGTGTGTGTAAATAACATATGTCTATAGTGTAACATATGTCTATAGTGTAACATATGTCTATAGTGTAACATATGTCTATGTAGACACCTGATCTGAGCCATAAGAGAGACCAGGCATCTACCAGATTGGGTAGTAGCCTGTTTTTGCCCCCCCGCCTACTTTGGTTCTGAAAACACCAACCAGTAGTTAACTCATAATTTTTGCAGATTGTGTTTAAACTGCTAATGTACCCATATTTATAGTTTACGAAAACATGCTCTTTCCATGAGACTGACCAGGTGAACGCTATGATCCTTTGACGTCACTTGTTCATCATATTTTGTACTCTATATATAGCACAACTTCGGCATTCATCCCCATCACAAAATCTAAATGGTTTTGACCACTTTGATGAGCTTCCTTTCTCCCGCTTTGGCCATGCAGTGCACCTCGCAAAGGGATTGCTGTCCTTATGAAATTATCAAAAAAAAAATTTTTTTAAACAAAAAACAAAACACTGCATGTTTAAAGCAAAACTACCAAAACTATTGCCAATGGTGAACCTGAAAATCTATTAAAAGCCCCATTCAGCAGGTAGCCTACAGCTAGTCGTTTCCGGTAGCCTACTTTTATTCCGGTAAAACACCAATTTCAAAAGCACACAGATAACAATAATCTAGCAAATTACCTAAATTGTCACTTAATAAAGCCTAATATCCCACAAGCTACTTTATCATTTGAATGCGGACGGTGCTGCGCAGATGTGAAAGGTCAGGAACAGGCCGCCTACCTCACATTGGTCAGCGTGCAAAGGAGGGCAGTTTGACTAAGCTCCGATATTCCCTGGGGTTGTTTGGAATTCAAATTGACTTGAATATCTATGACCGTCACAATGCCTTCAGAAAGTATGCATACCCCCAGACTTACTCCACGTTGTACATTACAGCCTGAATTCAAAATTGATTAAACCAATTTCTCTCTCTCACCCATCTACACACAATACCCCATAATGACAGTGAAACCTAAAACACTCCTTACCCCAGAATACTTCACTTGGTGACTATCCGAGAGAATAAAGAAAAAAGGAGCACCGTTGCTGCATGAATCACATATTTATTGACGGGACAAGCAAGCAAACAGGCTTACGGTTTCGGGATGAATTGCCTTCAAGGCTCTGATTTTCAAGTCCCTCAGTCGAGCCCCCGATTTTCCCTTTTTGTTTCAAGCTGGGCTGAAGTGCATCTCGTATACGTTGTTGACAGTAAATTACGATTTTTTTTTATACGTTTGCTAATTTATTGAAAGTGAAATCTCTCACTTACATAAGTTCACACACCCCTGACGCAATTACTTGTAGAAGCACCTTTGGCAGCAATTACAGCAGCGAGTCTTTCTGGATAAGTCTGTAAGAGCTTTCTCCACACATGGATTGGCAAGCATTTGCCCATTATTCTTATCCAAATTCTTCAAGTTCTGTAAAATTGGTTGTTGATCATTGCTAGACAACCAGTTTCATGCAGATTCAAATCCAAACTGTAACTCTGCCACTCAAGAACATTCACTTTCTTCTTGGTATACAACTCCAGTGTATATTTGGCCTTGTGTTGTAGGTTATTGTCCTGCTGAATGGTGAATTAAATCTCCCAGTGTTGGGTTGAAAGCAGATTTAACCAGGTTTTCCTCTAGGATTTTGCCTGGGCTTAGCTCCATTCAGTTTCTTTATCCTAAAAAAACTCCCTAGTCCTTAACGATTACAAGCTTTACCCATAACATGATGCAGCCACAATTATGCTTGAAAATATGGAGGGGTACTCAATGTGTAGTATTTGCCCCAAAATAACACTATTCTGGGTAAAAAGTAAATTTTTGCCGCAATATTTTGCAGTATTACCTTTAGTGCCTTGTTGCAAACTGGATGCATGTTTTGGAATATTTTATTCTGTACAGGCTTCATTTTCATTCTGTCAATAGGGTTAGTGTTGTGGAGTAACTACAATGTTGTTCTCGAACCGTTTTAAAGTCACCATTGGCCTCATGGTGAAATCCCTGAGCGGTTTCCTTTCTCTCCAACAACTGAGTTACGAAGGACGCCTGTATCTTTTTAGTGACTGGGTTACACCATCCAAAGTGTAATTAATAACTTCACCATGCCAAGGGATATTCAATGCCTGCTTTAAAAAAAAATGGGTACCCGTCTACCATTCTTTGCGAGGCATTGGAAAATCTCCCTTGTCTTTAGTGCTGAATCCGTGTTTGAAATTCCCTGCTCGACCTAGGGACCTTACAGATAATTGTATGTGTGGGGTACAGAGATGAGGTAGTCACTCAAAAATCACTTATTGCACACAGAACGAGTCCATGCAACTTATGACTAGTTAAGCACATTTTTACCCCTGAACTTGGTCTTGCCATAACAAAGGAGTTGAATACTTATGGAATCAAAACAGTTCAGTTTAATATTTAATTAATGTGTAAAATGTTCAAAAATATCATTCCACTTTGACATGGGGCATTGTGTGTAGGCCAGTAACAAACAAAATCTAAATTACTCTTAAATTCCGGATTTAAACAAAATGTGGAACAAGTGGAGTGAATACTTGCTGAAGGCAACATACATGCTTAGTTTGACACTGACGGAGAGGACACACAGAAGACGAGGTATCTTCATGAAAGTAGAAAGAGATGAGTAGGGCTGTTGCAGTGACTGTATTATGGTCACAGTAAAATTCATGGTAATCTCCTTTTATGCACTCTGGACATGCTTTGGTAGTCCCCAAAATGCTAACGATCAACCGGTCCTAATGCTGGTACTCAGGGTTCTATTGTCCCTCTAAAAATGAAAATGAATCAAAACAGTAGGCCTATCGTAGTTACATTTTACAAAAAAACTAAACTCACTGATCAATTTGGAGGTTGAAACAGTATAAAACATGGATGTTGTTTTAAAGCCTAACAGCAATTTCTAAGGTGATGATTCATTCCAAAACCCCCACATGCTTAGAGCTTCTGCATAGGCTTTATGAGCCCAAACCCCGACCCAAAAACTCAATTCAAATGTTATACAATACATAGCCTACCATATTAGGTATGGCAGATAAAACTGATTTTAGAGGTCTTTGCTACATAATTGGTCTAGCCTATACTACAAAATTAAACAAATGTAAGTAATGACCATTGAGTGTGGACTGTGTAACCCATGCTGGACGTACCGGTTACCTTATGCAAGGCTCCAAATGTCTATCAATGAGTCTGGGAGAGAACGTAAAGCCCTAGGCGATGTGGTTGGTTCATTGATTGTGCAGGGCGGCTTACAGTTAGTCACTAATTGTAGGCTTTGTATTTTATTTGAAATATCCTAATAATACAGAGTTCGGGTGGAATATCACTTGTTGGGGCAGTGAGAGATTGTTCCTTAAAGGTGGTTGATGCTTAGAATGAATAAGTGCTCTAATATTTAGCACATGCTCCTATTTGATAATGGGCCATTCTAAGTCAAATTTTACATAGTACAGACAAGATTCAATTGAGAATAGTCTGATGAGTGAAAATATGATCCCTTGAGAGAACAGCTGTGCAGCCTGAAGCAAGGAACAGAGCGCAAGCTTTTTTGCTACCTTCTCAGATCAATAGCCTACAGTCGCACCATGCAGCCCATGTGTGTTTTGATTTCTAAGACTTTAATGTTTGTATCATTCACAACTGAAGTTGCCAAATAAGTCTAAATCTAGTATTTAGGACCTGTTTCAAATGATCACTTTCATGCTCAAGATAGCAACTGCACATATGAAGTGGTTCTCTAACAGGGAAAAATATCCTTTATTTTATTCAGTCAAATGAAATTGTTCTTACTATAAAAATCATGGCACAGGACTTCAGCTTATATTGTCAGCTAAGTGAACAAGTCTAGAGCCTATATAGCAGGGAGCATAGCCAGATAACATCGGTCTACAGCAGGCCAACTCATTCTGTTCTCCTGAAATACTTTTTCTTCGTCTCAATGTTTCTTTAGACCCGACTAACATAAATAATGGATTTATGTGATGTTGAACATTTTAATTTACACTAAATAATGGAGTTCCAAAGGCACGCAACGGCTTGCATGTGTGGAGGCTAAACATGTTAATGTAAATTAATGGCAGACTTTTGCATGACAATAACCGGCTGACAAAATTGCCACAGCACTAAATATGAGTAAAACTCAGCGATCAGCGATTCTGATTCAGAATCAGCGATTCGGAATCAGCGTTTGAATTGATTTCCTGACCGATGCGTGCTACATTTGGATTGGTTTGGGGTCCGCAGACCAATGCAGTCGTATTCCCCCCAAATTTGAAACGGGGACCGATGTGCACCAGAAAACTCGGTACAGGTCATTCTTTACATTAGAGTTTGAAAGAAACTCTTACCTTCAGGATGTCCAGGGTTCTCTCTTTCTGAATCATCAGGCGAAGAGTATGGGCCACATTAAACAAGTGAGAAATCTGAAATAGATACAAATTATAGATTTGTTTTCCCCATTCGCTGTATTAGGATCCCCATTAGCAACAGTTAGTCTTACTGGGGTCCACCATAACGAAAAATATATTAAGACAAAATATTTTACAAGTTCCATAAACGTAAAAGCACATATGTACTTCAGTAAATCTTTCCCTGGCCATTTATGTGGAGTACCTGTTCCTTGCTGAACTGCCTGACAGAGAGGACATGTTGTCCCACTAGGGGGTGCAGTAGGGGGGAGGTCTGGAGGTGGGTCAGGGTCTGCCCTACCGCTACCCCCAACCCTGCCTCAGCCCGGGGGGACAGGACCCTGGCCAGGGGAGGGGGATGGCTGGAGCCATCCCCAGCTGCAGGGGCCATCTCTGGGAACAGAGAAACAGCAAACACTTCAAATACCACAGGAGAAATCTAACGTGAGTTAATATTCATTAGTTCAGCAGCACCTCCTAAAAAGACTGCAGTCGTTTCCATTTCCTGATGCGTGACCAACAAAAGCACTGATTACACCATATTTCAAAGTAAGTTTGTCCCTTTTTCCTTTCGAAATGGTCCAAGCGTTAGGAAAGCAGTCCGCTCCAAGCAAAGCGACATGGATAGTGCAGCAACTAATTGGAAGGAATGTAAATTACAACCTCTCTACAACCAATCATGCAATGCAATACAAGTGTCAAAAGAAACTACCAGTATAACTCCATTGGAATGCATTGCCAGAATTACACCAAAACAGCCGCAAAGATGGCACATCTAGACAAGAGGTTAGTATTAGGCATAACAGCAGAGCTGCGCTAAAACAAGCTTCAAACCTTCTCTTAAATCTTCTTCAAATGCTCTTCTTAATGCTCTTTCCCTTGAATCTTCAGCTGTTTAGAATATCATGACAGAGTTAGAACACAAGTGTTAGAGAGACGATACAAAACTACAGTCATTTAGACAATACTATAGCAATTAGCCAGTATACTGACATGAATTTGGGTTATTAATACGTTTGCGATTGTGGCCTAATTTCATCTGGCCATTGTTTCTTACAAAGACAGTGACGTCAATCAAACGTTAATCAACAACTCATCATTCATTTCAAACTGAAATCATCCGATAGTGGCTGTGTGTGAAGTGTCTTGTTAATGGGTGAAGAAAGAGCATAGCAAATGGCCGACTAAAAGATCTTAAGCATCAGAGAGCTGTAGGTGGACCAAAATAAACTCAGCAAAAAAAGAAAGGTCCTCTCACTGTCAACTGCGTTAATGTTCAGCAAGCTCAACATGTTATGTTCATACAAATATTTACACAAGATTCAACAACAGACAAACTGAACAAGTTCCACAGACGTGACTAACAGAAAATGAATAATGTGTCCCTGAACAAAGGGTTGGGGGGTCAAAATCAAAAGTAACAGTGACTATCTAGTGTTGCCACCAGCTGCATTATGTACTACAGTGCATCTCCTCCTCATGGACTGCACCAGATGTGCCAGTTCTTGCTGTGAGATGTTACCCCAGTCTTCCACCAAGGCACCTGCAAGTTCCTGGACATTTCTGGAGGGAATGGTCCTAGCCCTCACCCTCCGATCCAACAGGTCCCATGATGGAGGGATTGTGGAGGTCCCACTGATGGAGGGATTGTACGTTCCTGGTGTAACTCGGGCAGTTGTTGCCATCCTGTACCTGTCCCGCAGGTGTGATGTTCAGATCCTGTGCAGGTGTTGTTACACGTGGTCTGCCAGTGCGAGGACGATCAGTTGTCCGTCTGGTCTCAGACATCTCACAGTACGGACATTGCAATTTATTGCCCTGGCCACATCTGCAATCCTCACGCCTCCTTGCAGCACGCTGATGAGCAGGGACCCTGGGCATCTTTGTGTTTTTCAGAGTCAGTAGAAAGGACACTAAAGAGGCCTAAGTTTTCATAACTGTGACCTTAATTGCTTACCATCTGTAAGCTGTTAGTGTCTTAACGACTGTTCCACAGGTGCATGTTCATTACTTGTTTATGGGTCATTGAACAAGCATGGGAGGGCTAAAAAACATTCCCATTTGAAACTGCCTATTTCTCAGCCCCAGAAACTAGAATATGCATATAATTGTCAGATTAGGATAGAAAACACTAAAGTTTCCAAAACTGTAAAAATATTATCTGTGAGTATAACAGAACTGATATTGCAGGCGAAAGACTGAGGAAAATCCAATCAGGAAGTGCCTCTTATTTTGAAACCTCTCTGTTCCTATGTATGCCTATCCTCCATTTAAAAGGGATATCAACCAGATTCCTTTTTCTATGGCCTCTAAGGTGTCAGTCTTTAGACATAGTTTCAGGCTTTTATTTTGAAAAATGAGGATCACATTGCATAAGTGGATAGGTGGGGGCTCTCAGAGTGAGTTTTTGCGCAACTGAGTAAAGCAGCCAATGTTTCTCCCACGGTTATTGAAAAACCATTCAGTTGATATATTATCGAATATATATTTTAAAAACAACATGAGGATTGATTATAAAAAACATTTGACATGTTTCTGTGGACATTATGGATATTATTTGGAATATACGTCTGCGTTGTCGTGACCGCTCTTTCCTGTGGATTTCTGAACATAATGCGACAAACAAACATTGGTATTTTGGGTATAAAAATAATCTTTATGGAACAAAAGGAACATTTGTTGTGTAACTGGGAGTCTCGTGAGTGAAAACAACCGAAGATCAAAGGTAAACGATTAATTTGATTGCTTTTCTGATTTTCGTGACCAAGCTTCCTGATGCTAGGTGTACATGTTATGCTATCAATAAACTTAAACGCTTGGATTGCTTTCACTGTAAAGCATAATTTCAAAATCTGAGACAGGTGGATTAACAAAAGGCTCAACTGAGTTTTGCAATATTGCACTTGTGATTTTATGAATATGAATTTTAGTAATATTATTTGACTGTTGCGCTATGCTATTCAGCGGTTGCTGATGAAAATGATCCCGCTAACGGGATGGGTAGCGCCAAGAAGCTAAACCCTTTACAATGAAGATCTGCAAAGTTTTGTATTTTTACGAATTATCTTTGAAAGACAGGGTCCTGAAAAAGGGACGTTTATTTTTTTGCTGAGTTTATTTAGACCTCTCATTTAAAAATAAGCAAATGTACTCCTCTTAGTACTAATTGACCATGCTGCCTACAGTAGAGAAACGCAAATGATTTGCTTTATATACAATGCGCTTAATCACATGATCAGTAGGTTCATAGATGCAGACTAAAATGTTTACCAACGAAATCCAAGCGCCATTTTGTGTGTATTGTCCTAAAACCTGTAGATGGACACAGTGAATATCCAATTTATTGAAACAGACATTCACAAAGCACTTTGTCACAACAAGCAGGCGCTCAGCTGTGTAAGACAAACTATTGAGCCAACTTCAGTTAAGTGACAATCAGGCTCTGGGGGAGAGAAGAGGGTTGTGGGAGTTGTAGTACCTGGTGTAACGCCCGGGTCAGACGACCTGTGGATGCGGGGTGGGAGCATGTAGCGGCCATCCCCAGTGGAGCGACGAGGGCTTGGGGCGCGGGTACGGATGCCCTCACACGGCGAGGTCAGCCGCGGGTGCTCTGGGGTCTACCACACAATAGCCAATGCTTGTCACGGCCAATGCCTGCTAGTATGCTACATCACATAACTGTAGGTTGAATAGCAGCACACTTATGTGAAAGGGCATAACGGAAATGGGTGGGACTGTACCGGTTGGACTTCTTTCACTGGCTCAGGGGGCTGGGTGGGGATGGGTGCAGGCCAAGTCTTCACATCCTCTCCATAACCAGGAGGGACCAGCACCTGTCCGTCGATGTAGGCCACCTCTCCTCTGAGAACCACTCTGCGGACCTTGCCCTTCACCTTCATGCCTTCGAAAGGCGTCCACTTGGACTTGGTGAACTGCATGTGTTTGGGGATGACCCACTCCTGCTCCAGGTCCACCTGGTGGGAGACAGCAGGTCTTTAGACATCAAGAATGGTCTTGAAAAGCCAGTCCCTTCAACCCTTCTTTGTATTTCAATGTGGTAACTCAAGGAGAATAAATCCTTGCCATGATGACCAATTTACATGGAAAAACATCTATTGCTGTGTGTCTGTAGCTACCTCTACATAAGTGTTGTCCTGTGCGGGCAGGGAGAAGATCTTGCGGGGGTTGTCGTACAAGCGCTTGATGATATCGTCGACGGTGAGGCGCCCATCGCTGACAGCGGTGAGGAGGAGAGGCAGCATGGTCTCCAGGCCAGGGTAGCCTGGGGGGGGCTTCTCTGAGTTCTTTTCCTCCACTGAATGGGGGGCTGTTAGCCAAAACACACAGAAATATTATCAAGGCTGTTGTATGCCAACATAGTTACGAGTATATATACAAAAAAAAAAAATTTAAACACTGAAGCAGTATGTTGAAGGTAGGGGGGTTAATGGAGCCCTCCTCACCGTGGTCGGTTGCGAAGCAGTCAATGATGTCCATGTGTTCCCAGAGGGCTTCCATGTCCTCCCGGGTTCCCAGCATGGGGCGTACCTGCGCCCGGCCGTCCCCGATGTCCGCCACGTTCTCCTCACACAGGAAGAGGTGATGGGGCGCCACCTCACACGTCACCTGGATGCCTTTCTGCTTGGCCACGCGGATGATCAGAATCTGGGGAAGGGAAGGATGGAATAGATGCCAACCGTTACTCAGCAAATTCCTTACATACTATCCTGTGTCTGTTCTGGTCTGTTTCTGGCTCATAATGAATGATTTCAAATGGCATAGATCACACTTCTGTAGGCAAAGTCTTATTTTAGAACATAAGAGCAGTGCTATATCCTTTGTCTTGTACTTACTACTGTGGGGTCTTGCAGTTGATCTTAAATGAAAGGAATCGGTGATGACTCCTTCCAAAAAACTACAACTAAAAGGTTACTTACTGTATGCCTTGGTTGACACCTCATTCCCTCTGGAGACTATGAATGGGCCACAAAGCCAAAGCAGTGCTTCATCTGTATGCATGTGATGTTCCAGGTGGCCATCTTACCTCCTCCTTCTTGGCCACGTGGCAGATATGAACAGCTCTCTGGTAGAGCTGGGCCACCATCAAGATGGCTGCCACCGTCTGCTTCTCTGCGTGAGCCACGATTGGTAGGTGCTTGGGCCATTTCTCAAAGTGCTAGTTCACAGAAAGAGAAAGTACTGTTCAGATCAACAGAAACACTTGTGAATGATATCAATCAAAGACGTCATTCGGTCAGTTGATTGGTCTCTTACTTCCATCCAAACTGAGACATTGTCCATCTTCAGAGTGGAGTAGGTGTCGTTCAGATACATCTTCAGCCCAGCGGCGGAGCTGGCAATGGAGGGTAAGACAGCAGCATTGTCTGAAGCCGCCCCGACATAGAGGGCATAGTCACAGCGACACCCTGCCTTGGCAAGCTGAGCGGACAAAACATTGGATCAACAGTGAGTGAGTAAACCTTTAAGTACTGCATTGGTCGATATAATTTTATTTTTTTTAAAACAGGCATCATTTCATGTCTGAAACATACTTATTTGTAATATTCAGTGGCGAATGTCTTAAATGACGATGTATGCTCTCATTACCTTCTGGACCATGGTGAGAGAGCTGAGGTCGATGATGGCGGGTGCCGTGTTGGGCATGGCACACACCATGGTGATGCCCCCTGCTAGGGCAGCCGCTGTGCCCGAGGAGAAGTCCTCCTTGTGAGTGGCACCCGGCTCCCGCAAGTGGACGTGCACATCTATCAGACCTGGCAGAGGGGACTCAATTAGAACTGTTTAGAAACCCTGCAGTTCCACAACTTGACTGAAGTAGCCCTCATGTATTGCCTGAATACAGGAAGAAAGCAGGGGGATTGTTTTTTTAAGTTAAGCTTGGGCTGTGACTAAAAAATGCCTGTTAAGGTGCTTTACTGCTTACCAGGCAGGCGAATCAACTTCTGTGACGTCATACAGTCCACGTGAGTCTTGACGGGTGGAAAGCCTCCAACCAGACGCAGCGCCTACAAATCACAGCAGCACACAATTCAATCAGGATAGTCAGCAATCAATCATCGCTAGCTCAAAAACAAAAAAGACTAACATCTCATCACACAAAACTACCTCATCCGCATATTGTTTCTCTTTTTGCTCTTTTGCACCCCAGTATCTCTACTTGCACGTCATCATCTGCACATCTATCACTCCAGTTAATGCTAAATAGTAATTATTTCGCCTCTATGGCCTATTGATTGCCTTACCTTTCTACTCTTCTACATTTGCACACTGTACATATATTTTTCTATTGTGTTATTGACTGTGCATTTGTTTATGTGTAACTCGTGTTTTTGTAGCAATGCTTTGCATTATCTAGGCCAGGTCGCAGTTGTAAATGAGAACTTGTTCTTAACTGGCCTAGCTGGTTAAATATAGGTGAAAATAAAAAACTAATCTACCTGGAAAAATAGCTTGGTGCACTTGATGTCAATGATGAGGGGGACTGAGTAGTCGATGGCCATGCGGCGGGTGCGGTAACCTTTGGTTACAAAGGAGGAGAGGCGTCGGCCTCCAGAGTTCCTCATGGAGAGGTTGATGACCATGTCAAAGTGGTGGTCCTCCAGGTATTCCAAGATGTTCCTCTGCTTGTCCTTGTTGGGGCAGTCGCTCTCCTCTTCCTCAAACGGCCAGTCCACTGCCATCACCTGAAGGGTGAGGGGCTTCAGTTTAATTCAGGAAGTAACTAAAAAATGTGAACTGAAAATTGCTCAATCTTTCCTGGAAATTATGTAAAGGGTATTTTTTTTTAATATACTTCATTGAGAAGTGGATACACGCCCGCTTAGACTAGATGTGATGTACCTTGACTCCATGCTCAGTGTAGAAGTCAGCGGTCCCCAGACTGGCATACAGGTCATAGCCTAGACTCTCCAGAGCCTGTACAGTAGGCAGTAGCTCACTCTTGTTCTAGAAACAAACAAGGAACATTTATTTAGCGCTAGCCTCAAAATGAATTTCCATGAAAATTAGCAATAGATGCATACATATCTCATTGTAGTCACCTTATAACTGCCGATGGAGAGCAAAATGTTCTTCTTGGGGATCTTGAAGCCTGTGCTGAGCATGGCCTTCAGGTAGGCCTCGTATCTGTTCTCTCCAAAGCAGGCCACCTCCCCAGTGCTGGTCATCTCTACCCCCAGAACCACATCAGCCCCAGCCAGACGAGAGAACGAGAACTGGGGGACCTGAGAGAGAGAGCGCGCGAGAGACACACAAGATTAAGCTATGCAAGTAAAACAGACAGGAAAGTAGAAATCCATTAATGTGATCCAGGTCAACTGTGTTTTAAGTACAAATGTGTTCCATTATTTAAAACAATTGTTTGCACTGAATTAGGCTAATCTTAAAACACTTAAAATTAACTTATAGCAACATTTTAATAAAAGTGCTCTAAGATAATTATGTTTGTGCATTATTTTTTATACTGGTGTTAAGAGAAAATGTCTAGCCCCCTGCAAATAACCTTCTTCAAATCTGGACCCCATAAGACTATTGTTGAAAGTCACTAGTGGAGGTAATTAAAACGTAGGTATTTAATGGTTGTAGACTTGTCTGCGCCTTTACCTTGACGCCCACGATGCCCACTCCTTTCATCAGGCCCACAGGCTCCACCTCTTCTCCCATGATGACACGTGTTGCCAGGGCGACCAGATCCACTCCCAGTGTCTTCGAGACGAACGGGAAGGAGCGGGAGACTCTGACGTTGCACTCGATCACCTTCAGCTGGTCATCCTGTCCAGAAAACACACTCGTTGCAATTAAAGGCAACAGGTGGCCAGCCATTGGAAATCCCGCAGGGACCAGAAAACTTGATTGACTCGTGGTTAATTATCGGTTTGACTTGTTATTGATCGTCAACCTCTGATTTGAAACTCCAAAACATCCTTTAGAAAGACTACCTTAGCGATGAGTTGCAGGTTGAAGGGCCCGGTGACCTGCAGCTCCTGACCGATGGCGTGGACGATCATCTTGATGCGCTCCATGGTCTTCTGGTTGATATCCTGGGCGGGCGTGACCAGGGTGGCGTCCCCAGAGTGCACCCCAGCGTTCTCCACATGCTCTGACACGGCGATGGCTATCACCACACCGTCACATGCCACCGCATCCACGTCTATCTCCTGAAACACAGAGACACCAGTCAGGTCCAAACTAGAGGCTCACTGGATATTTAAAAAGGTTGTCTACTTTTTTTACACATTGAAAATAAAATGTAATTTATATTTTATTTTTTAATGACAAAGCAGTAGGGCATTGCAATCTGTGTAGTCAAGCAATTACCGAGTCATACCTTGGCCTCCTGGATGAACTTGGAGATTACCACAGGGTATTCCTTGGACACGGCCACAGCGCTGCTCAGGTACTTCTCCAGGTCGCTGTCTGTGTACGCCACGTTCATGGCTGCTCCGCTCAGAACGTAGGAGGGACGCACCAGACACGGGTAGCCTACGGTCTCACAGAACTTCATGGCCGACTGGGAGGGGAGGATACAATATTACATCAAATTCACAATTTCCATCTAACTTGAGATCAAAACAATAGCATTGCTCATCAACAACCAAGGCATCTTCATTACTGGTTTGAAATTCAAACAGATTAGAAGCAGTGTTCTGTGTTAACTGGAAATGACACAACAACAAGGTTCCAGATTAACAAAGTTTACTATACCGTATGAACACACTACAAGGTAGCCATTACACTCAAGGCTAGGTCCATCAACAACAAGACTCCCTGTGCAGGCGCACTCTTGACTGAGTGATAGCCCCGTAATAACAGAAATACTGGGATACTTAAAACATGAACTTAACATTCTGTGCTTACCTCAATCTCTGTGAGTTCCTTCCACAGGGGCTGGCTGATGCCGATGGTGTCCAGCATGCGGGAGAACTTGAACCTGTTCTCAGCAGAGTCGATGAACTCCGGGGAGGTGCCCAGGATGCGACACTGCTGCCTGTGGAGGGACATGGCAATGTTGTTGGGCAGCTGGCCCCCCATGGACAGGATTACTCCCTCTGGGTTCTCCATCTCATAGATGTCCATAACAACCTGAAGGAAGGGAGGAGACAATGGAGCTACATGTTCATGCATAATACCATGCATTAATTAGGACATGGAGGTGTTGAGGTCCTTTGTTTATGAGATAAAAGCATTAGATCAAGTAAGTTAGGACCTTTGAATGTTGGCAATTGCTATATATTGTATGAAGAAAAACTACAAAATAAAATGTTGAAAGAAAGTGAGTTAGGACCCTGCCATCAGTCGAGCATTCTTACCTCAAAGGAGATCTCATCGAAGTAGAGACGGTCACACATGTCGTAGTCTGTGCTGACAGTCTCTGGGTTATAGTTCACCATGATGGTTTTATAGCCCATCTTGGGGGGGGGGAAGAGAACACAGCAAATCAAGTCATTATCAACATAAATAATAATGAGAGTTCTTCCGTAAAAAGTATAAATAGTCATACCTTCCTGAGTTCCATGATGCAGCCCACAGCACACCAGTCAAACTCCACACTGCTGCCAATGCGGTAAACGCCGGAGCCGATCACCATTACATGGGGCTCGCTGAAGCCCAGGTCGCTCTCTGTTCCGTTATAGGTCAGGTACAGGTAGTTGGTCTGGGCTGGCCACTCTGCTGCCACAGTGTCGATCTGCTTCACCACCGGCAAGATGCTCCAATCACGTCGCAGCTTCCTCATCGCAAGCTCCGTGCTGGAGAGAGTTGCAGGGTCAAAGGTCAGACAAGTTCATTTAAAAAAAACAGACATTTCAAATCAATCAAGCCCTTCTCAGACAAATGCCTCTGTCGTCAACTGAAGAACACAATGCTTAAGGGAACTGAACCTAGACACACAGAACATGACCCCCAGAGACCAACTGCGTCCCGACTCGCCATCGTATCATCACTGAAGAATCAAGTCAAGTTTTGTCAACAGCAATCTTGATCTCACTTTTTAGTTTATATGAGATTTTCTTCATGTAACAGACTCCACTATTAATGTTTTGAAACGCGTGCGAATAGCAGGCTACCATTCTGACAACACAGTACCTTACCTCTGCACAGCCAGGGCGATCTGTTTGTCTGAGAAGCCCAGTTGCTTGGCTTTCCTCATCACCTCCAGAGGCATGGCGCTCTCGTCCTGGTTGTACGACTCCAGCACCTTCTCATGGTCCGCAATGTTCTTCATCTTGTGGAGAAACCAGCGGTCGATCTTGGTCAGGTCGTACAGGCGGTCCACTGTGTAGCCCGCCCTCAGAGCAGCCGCCAGCACAAAGATACGCTTGTCTGTCGGGGTCTGCAGCTCCTGTAAGACCAAAGGACAGTCATGTCTGAACAGTTCACATAAAAAGGAAGCCAAGAGGGAAAAATGTGCTGACTGAGCTTACTTCGTCAGACACCGGTTTGATGGTGTGGTCAAAGCCCACACAGTTCTCATCCACCATCCGTAGAGCCTTCTGGAAGGCTTCCTCAAAGCTGCGGCCGATTGCCATCACCTCTCCTACAAGGTCAGACAAAGTAGATTAATCAACAAATTCCTTAGTGTAAACCTGCAATGCCACTAAGTGGTAGAATCATCTGCCTCTATAGATAAGGCACTGTGCTGCTCCCAAATCAGATGAATAAACACATCAGTGCTCATCCTCTTACCCACGCTCTTCATGGAGCTGCCTATCTTGGTGCTGACACGGAGGAACTTGCTGAGATCCCAGCGAGGGACCTTCACCACACAGTAGTCCAGACTGGGTTCAAAGTTAGCCGTGGTCTGGTTGGTCACCGAGTTCCTGGACAAGAGCAGAGTCATTACCATGACCAGTTAGAACCTTGGTATTAGTAGATAAATCGACAAATTAAATTCTTAACCTGATTTTAATCCAAACTCACTTGAGTACAGGTAGAGGGATGCCCAGTCCCAGCTTGGCAGCCACGTAGGCCAGAGGATATCCTGTAGCTTTACTGGCCAGAGCTGAGCTCCGAGACAGACGAGCATTCACCTCAATGATGTAGTACTGGAGCACAGAAACACCCATTTAGATTGCTATACGGAATAAATATTATTGTAAAAATATCAGAACATGCTTCAGAGGTTTAACACTAGTATAAACTCTCAGAAAATGATTCACAATGTCAGTATGGACTATTACCTGTTCAGACTCCGGGTTGAGGGCGTACTGGATGTTACACTCTCCCACGATGCCCAGGTGTCGGATGACCTTGATGGCGGTGTCCCTCAACATGTTGTACTCGTAGTCGTTGAGCGTCTGACTGGGCGCCACCACAATCGACTCCCCAGTGTGGATACCCAGAGGGTCAATGTTCTCCATGTTACATACCTACAGCACAGATGAACACACACACACACAACACTTTAATCACAATCGATCTTGCGTCTCCATTGATAAGGAGGCTTCACACAAACTACGATGTATAATCTATAGCTGTAATACAGTCAAATGCATAATAACATAGTATATATTACTATGTAAGTACCTTCTTAAAATGATCCTTAATACAGTCGAATGCATAGTATCGTCCCTCTACTTACGGTAATACAGTTGTCGTAGGCGTCTCTGACCACTTCATACTCGATCTCCTTCCAGCCCTTCAGGGACTTGTCCACTAGGACCTGGGAGGTGTGGGCGAAGGCAGAGGTCACCAGAGAGGTCAACTCCTCACTGTTATTGGCGAAGCCAGAGCCCAGTCCGCCCAGGGCAAAGGCAGAGCGCACCAGGACAGGGTAGCCTAGACGCTCTGCAGCCGCCACCGCCTACAACACAGAATAAAATACACAGCAAAAGCCCACAGTAGTCAAACATTAAGACGGTTCTAATCCACGAATAAAGTGACAATCAAGAAAATAATAGTATAGTTTCAGTATGAGTCAATGTGTGTGTGAGGGAGTGAGACATTTGTCCCAAGCCCCTCTCCTTACCTGCTCCACAGACAGAGCAGCCTCGCTGGGCGCCACGTGTTCACTGATCTCCTCCATCTTCTCCACAAAGATCTTCCTGTCCTCAGTCATCTCGATGGAGGCCACTGGTGTCCCCAGCACACGCACCGCATACTTCTCCAGGACACCCCTCTTGGTCAGCTCCACCCCACAGTTCAGAGCCGTCTGCCCCCCGAAGGTCAGGAGGACCCCGTCTGGACGCTCATTCTTTATCACCTGGACAGAGAGGAAATTGGGCAGATGGTCAGTTCTCACTCATTGACTGAATGACCAAATATCAATGACAACTTGTGGGACAAACTGGCTCCTTCTCTACTATCAGTTCTGAGTATATGAGCATTTTAATGCACAAGCTCGGCTGAGCACTCATCTGAAATGACTGGATGGCGGCGCAGGGAGCAATGTCCTTCCTTACCTCAGTGACGTACTCCGGGGTGAGAGGTAGGAAGTAAACCTTGTCAGCCAGTCCCTTGGAGGTCTGAACCGTGGCGATGTTGGGGTTGATGAGCACAGTCTGAATGTTCTCCTCCTTCAATGCTTTTATGGCCTTGGAGGGGTGGACAGACGACTGATTAGTTCAAGTACTGTTAAATTAGAGAGAACCAACACTGAATTATACGGCTCATTGTATTTGCTGTTAGTCTTCACTGGTGTTGGCAGTTTGTCTCACCTGAGAGCCAGAGTAATCAAACTCCCCAGCCTGCCCGATGGAGAGGCCCCCAGAGCCCAGGATCAGGACCTTGCGTGGCCGAACAAACTCTTCCGGCTTGGGAGACCCAGGGTAGGTCAGGTGCTCCGTCAGTCTCTGCTTCACTGCAGGGAGGGAGAGAGGGCCGTTACTATAGCCTACAACTGGAATACAGAGGTAAGAAGGGTTGAGGAGATGAACGCACATCTAACCTGGTTTGCCACTCTTGCCCTCCTTGTGGTCTCTAACCGTGGCCAGAAACACGTCAAACAGACTGACCAGGTCAGTGGGGCCTGCCATGTGCTCTGGGTGGAACTGAACACTGAAATGACACAGGTAAAAAAATATCTGGTTATCAATTTCCTGTATCATGGAGGGTCATTTAGTTGACTACCATTTTTTCCAATGAAACAAGTTGAAAGGCTGGAAGCAGCACAAGAGTTTGTAGTTGTACCTGAATAGGTGTTTGGTGTTGTGCACAATGCCCTCACTGGTCTGGTCATTAGCGTTGGTGAAGAGCACGTCCCAGCCCTGAGGCAGGGTGAGAGGGTCCACAGCAAAGCCATGGTTCTGAGATGTGATGAAACAGCGATCCGTGCCCTTGTGGATGCAGGGCTGGTTGTGGCCACGATTTCCATACCTAAAAACAGTTGTTTTAGTCTAATTCTATTCTTTAATGGCCTATATTCTACAGAATCCTTACTTGACACAAACACTGCAAAGGTATTATTAACTACAAAGGTACTATTAACCCGGTGAACTGTTCTGTTCCCACCCACTGACTGTACAGCTGCATGGCCAAACATTCCAGAGGGACAAAAGGAAGCTGGCATCTCATCTGGCCTTGGACAAACAGAACGCTAACAAAGTAACAATCCCAGGAGTCTTACCAAAACAAACCAGGCCTTTCCAGCACCTCAGCAATGCACTAGGCTGCATCCAGACTGCTGCGCTAAGCAGAAAAGCTCATTTCACACCAGAATGCTCCCAGATAAATAAAGAGGGGCCCTGGGAAGCACTGACATTGAGGAGGTGGCCAAATAACAGCACCAATAGCCAGTACCACTGGCTGTCCTCATTGAAGCAAAACAAAGAAAGTAAGTAGAACTTAAGAGCTGAGGCAGAGAGAGAGTGACCCCAATCACAACTAAGATTTAGTACTGTGTACAAACTTCATTTTGTAGGTTTTTGCTCCGATGACAAGGGAGAGAAGCTGGTGGCCCAGGCAGATACCAAACACAGGCTTGGGGTTATCCACACACACCACCTTCCTCACGTTGTTTATGGTCTCCTTACAGAACTGGGGGTCCCCAGGGCCATTGCTTATGAATAGCCCATCAAAATCTGAAAAGGACCACATCTTCGTCAGCATAGCCACAACAAATATTACAATACTAACTATTGCACATGCAATAGAACTTCATAATTGAATGGCTGAAACACAACTTTGCAGGTCAGAAGCTCCAAGGTAAAGATCAAGGCAGGTGAGAGAAGAGGGAAAACAAGGGAACAGGGAGTGATGGCACAGTGTCTCTGTGAATCGTATATGAAACCCAGTGCTGTGACTAACCTGTGCTGTCCAGTGGGTGATCCCAGGGCACCACAGTGACACAGGCCCCTCTCTGACACAGGCAGCGGATCTGGTTGTACTTAATGCCACAGTCTACTGCTGTGATCCTGACAGTACCACTGGGGTTGAACACCAGGGGCTCCTGCTCAACACAGACAGGGCACGTATTAGTTCTGATAAGCCTCTGCTTATCTACTGTGGTGAGAGACAAAACATTAGACTTTTCACAGACTTGGAACGTGATCAGCGTTATGTAATCCACACAAAACCACTGGCATTCGATTGAGGACGTTTTAGGATCTAAACACACACACAAAAAAGTATGACGGGACCAAACTTAAAACAGCACTGCCTTACCTTCATGGACACCTCCTTGACCAGGTTCCTCTGGTCAGGGTTGTCAAATTGAACGTTGTCCTCCGACGTTCCGTCCACAACAAGCTTCCCCAGCATGGTTCCCTTCTCACGGATCTTCTTGGTCAGACTGCGGGTGTCAACTCCTACAGTATCAAAGCAAGCGCATCAACTACAACCTCTATTGTAGACACTACTGTAAACAGCACCACATCAAAACAGATTCAGACAACATTTGATACAGTACCAGGATGTATCGAATGATAACTCTACTGACCCTCTAGGCCGGGGATGCCCTGCTCTTTGAGCCACTGGTCCAGAGACATGGCTGAGCTCCAATGGCTAGGGTTCTGGGAGACCTCTCCGACGATGAGGGCTGCAGCGTGGATCTTAGAAGACTCAAACCACTGAGGGGAAAACAGAATAGAACATTACAGTACATTACATTACTTCTGTGAAGCGTCCCAACAGCCAACTCCACCCACCTTGCTGAGTCCAAAGTCACCCTCCTCATCCTGGGGTATGCCATAGTTGCCCTGCAGAGGGTAGGTGAGGGTGAGAATCTGACATCTGTAGGACGGGTCAGTCAGGGCCTCTGGGTAGCCCACCATGCCTGTCTGGAACACTGCAAAACAAACAATCATCTGGAATCATCATGTCAACTTTCCAGTTTTCATAGCAAAGTGTACATCAGTGAAAAGTGCTACATTTCAGGATTGGCACATTTAGAAAGGTGATGAGAAAGGTGATGATACTGGAACTTTAGACATTTGCACTTCAGCAAAAACCTTATTGGCTAAACTAAACTTAATTTGTAGGGGAGCAGAACATCTAATTTCCCAATTTTTCAGTAATTCTAATGAGAGAAATGGATCTTACAATCTAAATGGATGCTAGATACATAAGCATTACAATGTATGGGACATGGTACAGCAACAAATGCTTTATAGGGCATAGGCGAAACATGTTCATAAATAGGTCAAACCGAGTTGCGCCACAGACCGAAATAGGGCTGAAGGAAGAAGTCAATAGGTCATGGTAGGGCCCTGTGATTTGCGCAATCATGTGGCATGCATAGAACCTAACCCTTATTTAAAACTTTTTCAAACTGTCCCCTTTTCTTTTACGTCAGACGGTCCAGCACCATTCTCAGACAGTTGCTTAAATGTTGGGTGTAATTCAAATTTCTGAATAAAGGTTTAAAATACAGGATACAATCTTAATGTCACATCATTGCGCAAAAAAAACAAGGACCACGTGACAACTCGTCAAATAGTATGTTCTGCAAGGGAAGACACGCTGTAAAGACCGCACCAAAGGGGAAACTCGAACATTTTGCGCGGAACCGAAGACGGTTGGGTGAAGAGCTGCTTTTAGCTATAAAATTTGACTTTGTGGGTAACATATAGCTAGCTATCAGTCAGAATATAAACGATGATATCATTATATTAAACTGAGCTAGTTAAACAGATGTTGCGAATCAATGGGCCAATTTGCCTTCTCATAAAATACGACTTACCAACTTCACCAGACACCGACGCATTTGCCCCGAAAAGGCGTCCCTTGAAGGTGGTCCCATCTTCTAAAATCAGGGTTGCCATTTTTTTTTTATAAAAAATGTCAATACTGTAATTGTGCAGAATGAACGCAATTTTTTTATTCAATTATGGAAAGCAATAATCAGCTTTTTGGTCTGATGGATGCTTCAGTTCCGCAATGCTTGCCCACGTGAAACACGTTGGTCAGATGCTAATGAGGATGCAAGAGCAAAAATAATAATAATTGAAAATTGACTATGTTAAAACTAAGACAAATGATGTTATTTTCAAACAAAAGAAAGCGTTAAATGCGTCGAAATGTTGTATTTCGAAGGCTGAACGTTGGATCCACACTGCTCAGCACGCCGCCTTAGCAGTGTGGAACTTTTTCAGCGTCCTCGCCGTGGTTACATAGAGCGTAAAAACGAGCGTAAGCACGTTTAAGGAGGGGACAATCTCAAAGGGCTGGCTTTTGTGCGTTTGAAGACTGGCACCCAGAATCATGGCAATTAAGACGTGCTGTTTGTTCAGTTGGCTCTGTTGATTCACTTCACACAATAGATCAAAGCATGAAATAATGTGAAGATATGTTTTTATTTAGCTCTGATAAACATTCTCAAAATAGGCTATTTGCATACAGTGCCATTGCCTGCCTGCCTCTGATGATTTCAAGAAATGTGTGTAGGCTAGTCTAATGTACACTTTACTTACTTATGAATATCTGTATGTATGATGGATTGTTTGACAAATTACCTGACCCCCATTCAACATCTCCTTTACAAAGTCCTCTTAAAAGATGCAATACTGCAGTAGGATTCTTCTTATATTAGCTAGTTGTGATAGACTATTGCATTCTGTGGTTCACCAATGCTGTCATATCTTTGGCGCAGAGGCTTTTTGTATGGCAGAATGGGCACTGGAACTCCCCTGAATCGATCCATTAAATCCAATCCTCCAAAGAAATTCACCAAGATGATGCCCAACTTGGCTGGCATGAAGCTGAAACAAAAGAAAATGCACTTGAGATCAATAAGGCGACTATTATAAAGTAACTCTGATAGAGACTTCAAAACTTTAAATTCTCCCTCTGCGACAGGTGTCATTAGGTGTGGCGTATCAATCCCTGGATTCAGTGACTGACCATTGAGCTTCTGATACAAGAGAAAGGCCTTGGGAAAATGAAAAGAGACGACTGAGGTATGGAACTAATGTCTACCTTTTTAATGCCATGAGGAAGTACAGACTGGAGGGTAGCAGTAAATACATCTTCTCCCTCAGGATTGCATCCACAATCATCTTTGCTGCATCCCTCTTGTCCATGATGGGCAGAAAAGACGGCCACCTAAACAAGAAGGGAAAATATAGAAATTACACTAGTATCATTATTGCCAGTTTTAGTTACCTGGGGGGGCAATCATATAGGGATAACTTACTTTGTCTGACATCCTCCAAACATGGTTGTGTTGATCAAGTAAGGACATACTATAGTAGTTTTGACCCCCTCCTTCTTGAGGACAAGCATCTCTAAGGCAATGGATTCAGCAAATCCAACAGCTGCAAACTTGCTGGCACAGTAGTCTGTCAACAATTTTTTTTAATGTTATAACAAAGTCAGTAAATTATTATTAAATTCTGTGGAGTAACACTACGGATAGAAGCTAATATTGTTGTGTTTCAGGGCTCACTCCAAATAGTGTAAATTACCCACATGAAGATTCACCCACCTGCTAATCCGTTCATAGCAAACAGTCCTCCATGACAGGCCACACACACAAGATGCCCATGGTTCCTGGACATCATAGCAGGGAGGAAAGCCTTGTATGTCTGTACAGATTCATGTCAGAGAGAAATGTATGGATCATCATACAGGATACAGATCAACTCTTAAATAAGGTTTGAATAGTTTTGTTTGCCTCCCCAGAAATGACAAGCTCAATTACCCAGAAGTGAGCAGCGACATTGACCCTCAGTGTTCTGTCCACCAGGTTGTCTGGGGCCTCTGTGAAGGTGTACTTTCCTGTCACTACTCCTGCATTATTCACCAAGATGGAAACATCCCCCACCTCCTTCTTTACCTGTTGAATCAGCAGGTGAGTCAAAGTGTACATCAAATCACACACAGTGCTTGGTGGATAAGGTACTTTTTTCTCCTGTTAAACATGATATTACCAATTACACACAGTGTTCACATTATTATACACATTATTGTGCACATTTAAAAAGTTAATTGTCCTAAAAGTTATCTCAGCTTTCATTCAAACATAGAACAAACCACCTTACCATGTCTGCAACTTTATACACCTCAGTCCGTCGACTGCAGTCACAAGCATAGGCATAGACACGTATGTCCAGTATCTGGCGAAGTTCCTTGGCTGTCTCATCAAGAGCTTCCCAGTCGACGTCCCAAAGGACCAAGGTAGCCCCACGACGACCCAGCTCCTTGGCTATCAGTTTGCCAATACCATTGGCTGCCCCTGTTACCAACACTATTTCCCCTTCCACGTCCTTCCTGGGTGGCTGGATGAACAGGCGCACAAGGGCCTCAAAAAGGTAAAAGATTGCTCCAATAATGAGCTCAAAAAATTCCTTTATGTAACACAAATTTAATAGAAAGCCCTCGAAACACTGGATCAGTTGGTTGTGCATATTTGCTGGGCTGACCCTCTCACTACAATGTTTTCTTGCCTTTTAAAAAGTATCTCGGTGATATCTTCAAATCGCTCTTAAGAATTTATTGATCCGTTTATTCAAAGTCTCGCAACATCATGTCCCTCTCTCGGATTAGACTCAGATGTCCCTCCCCTGTCCTAATGTCAAAGGCTGTCATATGAGTGTTTTATTTTTGTTCTCTCATATCTGCTGTGTCACGTTGGTGTTTGACCTGTCACCTAGTAGTCAGTGGACATTTGTTATGAAGATCATTTTAGATTGGGTTAATGTTAGCAGGCCTATGACAGCCCTATTACTGTTCATTAACGTTACTACCACTACCATTAGTAATAGTTGTAGCTACTGCAGTCACTACCATTACCGGAAACTATATAGTATAGCCTTGTAGACCTAGTAGCAACTAAATACTTGGCCTACAGAGCAACAATTATGTTTACCCTAATTAAAACGTATTTAACGACCATAAATCCGTCGGCGGGCAAATAAATAGGTACTTAATTTATATTTTGTAATTCATTTCGTATTGTGGCATAACTGTAGTATAAACGTGTATCTGTGTCACAACGCAGGGAAGGGGATGTAGCTCAGTGGTAGAGCGCATGCTTTGCATGTATGAGGCCCCGGGTTCAATCCCCGGCATCTCCAGGGAGTTTTTTTTTGCAATTTGATCCGTTTAGCTTTGCTATGTTTGACAAATATTTTACAAGTCCGAGCTCCGGATATTTTCGTGTGTTAGGAGTTAGTGCAGGGTTTCCCAAACTCGGTCCTCGAGACCCCAATGTGTGCACGTTTTGTTTTTTGCCCCTAGCACTACTGAGCTGATTCAAATAATCAACGAATCATTAGCCGGATCATCTCCCCCCTGCCAGAATCCCCCCTCTAATTTATTTAATTTTGTGGCTAGAGTCAAATACTTTCTGTGGCACACATCAGAACAAACTTCACATAGGCAACCGAAATTAATAATTAATGTATGTGTGTTATATTAAACATAGAGGAGGGAGTAAAATGCTGGCAAGCAATAAACATTTCAGAACAACTTTGGCTGAATTTTTATCCTTGCACTTTCAAAAATTCTAGTCGAATAAGACATGGGAGATATTTATTGATAGACTAATACTAATCAGTAGCGGATTTAGGTACGGGCGACGTGAGTAGCCGACCAGGTCGGCATCTTGCCGGGGTACGCCCAGGGCGCCATACAAGCTAGAACCGCCACATACACTTGAAACAAATAGCAAAACCGAAAACTGCAGACAAAAATGCTTTCTGCTACTAAGATCAGTGAAATGTAGGTTAAATAGACAACGGAGTGAAGAGCAGACAGACTCTCAACTACAGTAGCAAGCAAGTCGCAGCTATGAACAACGCGAAGGGAGGGAGGATTTTCGGCACAACACCAGCACCTCACCGTTTTGAACTGTTTCGTTCCGGATCCTACTTGTCTGGATCCGGTACCGCTCATGGCATGAAATATAAGTTTTACTTTTTGCAATGTAAAAATTTTAATAAAAGCGATCAAGGTTCATTCTTCTTTAAAAGAAGAAAAGCATACCGTGAGAAAGTAGATTTTCAGCAGGGCCTGATATTCTACGAGTCGATTCGGGTTGGGCCCGGGTTTGTTATGGTTTGCCTTACATTGAACACGTTTACATGTGCCCAGTATTCCGGATAGTAGCTAATATCCTGCTTAAAGTCTCATTCGGGAGAAGCTGTTTACATATGAAGAAGTTTAGCTTCCGTCCCTCTCCTCGCCCCAATCCGGGCTCGAACCGGGACCCTCTGCACACAACAGTCACCCACGAAGCATCGTTATCCATCGCCGCACAAAAGCCGCGGAAAGGGGAGCAACTACTTCAAGGTCTCAGAGCGACTGACGTCACCAATTGAAACGCTATTAGCGCGCACCCCGCTGACTGGCTAGCCATTTCACATCGGTTCACATCATGCACTTTTGATATCCCGCTCTGGAGTTTCCCTGTAGTCATGAATAAACAGAATATTCCTCATTTATATTCCTATGGGTTAAATGGAATAGTAACTGAAATCTGGACACTGACTGTAGGCATATAACCTCTCACCTGTAACAATGCGTAATAACCTATACTATTAACTCCTGCAGAATTGTGCATTTATTGCAGTAAAATGATACAATATTTATACACCAATGATATGTGAAAGTGAGCCTGTGCAGACCGTGAAAAACAACAGTAAACAGGATAAAATGTTACATGCCACAGTAGCATATCCCATCTAAAATCAGCATATCCCAGGCATTTTATCCGGGTTTCTCATAACTGGGATCCATGCCTTTTCAGTTTATTACGGGATATGCTTACATGTGTTACAACATATGTCAACGACAAAAAATAATAATAATGGGATATCGGTGTGTATGTAAACGTGATCAGTTTAACCTGTTTGAGACCAATGCATGGACATAGCTGTGTGAGAAGCGCGCCTGTATCTCTCACAGAACCAGTGGCGGGGCCCCACCTGTTTTGATCCCCACACTTTTAGGTAAAGTATATTCTCTATATATGTATTTATTTTTATTGTGGGGGCTTGCCTGTTTTGCTTGTTATTTTGGCATTAATACGTGTAACATATCAGTTAGCAAACAATGTAAAAAAATTAAAATAAAGTGTAAATGAGTTAAAGCAGCATACAAGCATGGTCTCTTTTTTGCTTTCTTGAATAAGGCATCTCCGAAAAGCAGGTGTTTGAGCCTAGCTCAGTACTTTCTGTGGTGGTGGTGGGGCTAGCAAGCAGAAAATACAGAGCGTTGCACCGGATTGGCTAAGATTTCTGTCACTCATGGGACAGTAGGTCATCCCCAATTCTAAGGTTAGAGCTAGAACGTTTTTGCCCCTTGGGTTCTGGCATAGAGTTATATTATAAGTGCCCATCCAAGAAGCCTCAAGGTCATTGGCCACAGATAGAATGACATCAAATCACGTTATATATACAGTAGCTTTGTGTAAGGAGTGCGCTGAGAGCCGGGAAGCAAGTTCAGGGAGTGAGTGTTTTAATAAATAAAACAAAACAAAGAACACGAACCACAAACAACGCATCGACACGAAAACAGCATCAATAACACCAGACGAAAGAACCAAGGGGAGTGACAGATATAGGGAAGATAATCAAGGAGGTGTGGAGTCCAGGTGAGTGTCATGAGGCGCAAGTGCGCGAGGCGATGGTGACCGGTGTGCGGGATAATCAGCAGCCTGATGATCTAGAGTCCGGAGAGGGAGTACACTTGACACTTTGATTGGACTGATCATGTCAACATCGTACTTTCAAAATCTTAGCTGGCAAGCTAACAATCGTCACCATGACTCAAATCGACAATCAAATCCTTGTCATATGAAGAGAAATTAGAGATAAGCGTCTCGGTGCTCATCGGCTATTGGACGTAAACATTACAAGTTGGACATCGCAAATTCAACAATGGGTGGTTTGGGAAGGAATTAGTGGCTAGCTGTGAGTTCAAGACAACTGAGAACTCCGGACAAACGAGCTTCGACTGGGAAAATACGATTTGAACGGTCATTCAACTCATCTTTCTCTTTGATGACAAAATGTGCCCAGTGAACAGCATGCCGACAAAACAAGCGTTTAGAAATATTTCAAAGACAATCGCAGGAAAACAGGTTGGAAAGCAAATGGCTGCTGAAAAGAGAACTCTAATCCGTATGCTGTAGGCTACCAGAATATTTGATCAACTTTAAAATAAAGTCAAATCAAATCAGTTTATTTGTCACGTGCGCCGAATACAACAGGTGTGTAGACCTTACAGTGAAATGTTTACTTACAGGCTCTAACCAATAGTGCAAAAAAGGTGTTAGGTGAACAATGGGTAAGTAAAGAAATAAAAATAGTAAAAAGACAGGCTATACAGTAGTGAGGTTACATACAGACAGACACTGGCTAGTCAGGCTGATTGAGGTAGTAGGTAGATATGGTTGAAGTGACTATGCATATATGATGAACAGAGAGCAGCAGTAGCGTAAAGGAGGGGTTGGTGGGTGGCGGGACACAATGCAGATAGCCCGGTTAGCCAATGTGCGGTAGCACCTGTTGGTCGGCCCAATTTAGGTAGTATGTACATGAATGTATAGTTAAAGTGACTATGCATATATGATAAACAGAGAGCAGTAGTAGTAGCAGCAGCAGCAGCGGAAAAAGAGGGGTGGGGGCACACAATGCAAATTCCTGTTCAGGAGTCTTATGGCTTGGGGGTAAAAACTGTTGAAGTCTTTTTGTCCTAGACTTGGCACTCCGGTACCGCTTGACATGTGTTAGCAGAGAGAACAGTCTATGACTGGGGTGGCTGGGGTCATTGACAATTTTTAGGGCCTTCCTCTGACACTGCCTGGTGTAGCGGTCCTGGATGGCAGGCAGCTTAGCACCAGTGATGTACTGGGCCGTACGCACTACCCTCTGTAGTGCCTTGTGGTCCGAGGCCGAGCAATTGCCGTTCCAGGCAGTAATGCTCTTGATGTTGCAGCTGGAGAGCCTTTTGAGGATCTCAGGACCCATGCCACATCTTTTTAGTTTCCTGAGGGGGAATAAGCTTTGTCGTGCCCTCTTCACGACTGTCTTGGTGTGTTTGGACCATTCTAGTTTGTTGTTGATGTGGACACCAAGTAACTTGAAGCTCTCAACCTGCTCCACTACAGCCCCGTCGATGAGAATGGGGGCGTGCTCGGTCCTCTTTTTCCTGTAGTCCACAATCAGCTCCTTTGTCTTGGTTACGTTGAGGGATAGGTTGTTATTCTGGTACCACACGGCCAGATCTCTGACCTCTTCCCTATAGGCTGTCTTGTCGGTGATCAGGCCTACCACTGTTGTGTCGTCTGCAAACTTAATGATGGTGTTGGAGTCGTGCCTGGCCATGCAGTCGTGGGTGAACAGGGAGTACAGGAGGGGACTGAGCACGCACTCCTGTGGAGCTCCAGTGTTGAGGATCAGCGTGGCAGATGTGTTGCTACCTACCCTCACCACCTGGGGACGGCCCACCAGGAAGTCCAGGATCCAGTTGTAGTGGGAGGTGTTTAGTCCCAGGATCCTTAGCTTATTGATGAGCTTTGAGGGTACTATGGTGTTGAACGCTGAGCTGTAGTCAATGAATAGCATTCTCACGTAAGTGTTCCTTTTGGCCAGGTGGGAAAGGGCAGTGTGGAGTGCAATAGAGATTACATCATCTGTGGATCTGTTTGGGAGGTATGCAAATTGGAGTGGGTCTAAGGTTTCTGGGACGATGGTGTTGATGTGAGCCATTACCAACCTTTCAAAGCACTTCATGATTGTGAGTGCTATATAGGTCTGTAGTCATTTAGGCAGGTTGCCTTTGTGTTCTTGGACACAGGGACTATGGTGGTCTGCTTGAAACATGTTGGCATTACAGACTCAATCAGGGACATGTTGAAAATGTCAGTTGGTCAGCACATGCCCAGAGCATACGTCCTGGTAATCCGTCTGGCCCCGCAGCCTTGTGTATGTTGACCTGTTCAAAGGTCTTACTCACGTCGGCTACAGAGAGCTTTAAAGCAGCAGCTCTACCCTTTAGCTCAGTGCGAATGTTGCCTGTTATCCATGGCTTCTGGTTGGGGTATGTACATACAGTCACTGTGGGGACGATGTCCTCAATGCACTTATTGATAAAGCCAGTGACTGATGTGGTGTACTCCTCAATGCCGTCGGAAGAATCCTGGAACATGTTCTAGTCTGTGATAGCAAAACAGTCCTGTAGTTTAGCATCTGCTTCATCTGACCACTTTTTATATACCGAGTCACTGGTGCTTCCTGCTTTAATTTTTGCTTTTAAGCAGGAATCAGGAGGATATAGTTGTGGTCGGATTTACCAAATGGAGGGCGAGGGAGAGCTTTGTACACGTCTCTGTGTGTGGAGTACAGGTGATCTAGAATCTTTAGTAAAACAAGCGAGAGAGGCTTTAGGCAAGAACACATCGGCCACCACCAGCAAGTGAACTACTCATCATTGGGTGAGTCAGTGACACTGAAAAATGTTTTTAGGACTAATTTCCCTCCTGGTATTGTAGCTTACAATATGTGCATCTCCACACACCTAGACCTAGGCCCTCCATACTCAACCGGCAGATCGGATCCGGACCCAGGACAGGGTAAAAAATACTTTACTCGCTTGGGCTTTGACCCCTGGTATCATATAAACACAAATAAGATATGGAAGAATGCAATGAACTCAAGGAAATTTGCTTTAAAACAGGAAACAAACCTCTGCCCCATGCAAAATGTGGAGAATCTGCTTTAAAACTGCAACATTTTCTCTCTGCCAACTAGAGTGGTGTGTACAGGTTGGGATTTGTTACTACGCTGATAAATTACATTATACATCTGCACCTTTGCCACCTATGAAATTTGTGACTGGACCTCAAATAGTAGTTGAGCAACCCTGGCCTAGGCTATTGATGGATTTAAGGCAACTTAGTTTTGATTGATCTCAGATTCTTAGTTTGTCAATGTCAAAGTAGCCTGTTATTTATATAATCTGTGCCGTATAAAAAAATATAGTCTCCAGTCATGGAAAATGTATTTGAATTGATTTTAAATTCCTTTATAAAATGCCAACATTTTCTGGGATCCTAGAGTACTAAAAATGTAACCCATTTGTGTCACTTGCTCTATGCCTGCACTATGCCACTACTTAAATGCGATGATGATATGCATTCAATGCTTTTTAATAAAGGGGATTATTTTTTGTCTCATGCGTTCCTGTACACCAGACATGCGTTCCTGTACACCCCCCCCCCCCCCCCCCCCTCCGTGTTTTTTTCCTACCTTATATTATTTTTGTGTGCAATATTGATTACAGCATGTTGGGTTTGAACGGAGTTAGCAAGAAAGGGATTTCACTGTACTTGTGCACGTGAGATTAAAAACGTAAAATTTGAACACGCCCACGTACGTGCCAGACAACGGTAACCAGGGAGGACGGATGTTTACCAAAATGTCTGCCTCCCTTGTCACTCAGTCTACATAACGTCAACAGCAATAATTTAGGGATCATATTTAATTTTCTAACGATTTCACATTACAGCAGTTACACAGATTATTCTAGATTTTAACCTTGCGACTAAAACATCTGAATACCTTTTTAACGGCCGCAAACTTGACCGTTACTAGCTAACATTAGCCACCAGGTCTAGCTAAAGTTAACGTTAGCAAACGTTACTGTACGTAACGTTAATGCTTTGATGACTAACGTTAGCTTGCTGCTAGTTAGCTCTGTCTAGTATCTAGCTAGACTTAGTATGTGTCCTTAACTAGCTAGCTAACTACCTTTTTTTTAGTAGCTAACTTATGTCAATTTTATTCAACGAATGACCCAGGGACAGTGTCTGTGTGTAACGACGTTAGGCTTTTTGGTGTGGCTCCAGAGACCGTATTGAAGAACACTGTCAAATCAAAGTTTATTTGTCGCGTACACAGATTGGAAGATGTTAAAGCAGGTGTATCGAAATGCTTAACAGTATGTTTCTAGCTTCAGCAGTGCGTTATGTGCCGGGTTCACTGAGGGTACAGCTAGCGTCGTGTGAAGTATACTGACATGTTATCCAATTTGTGGTCCATTTACCACAGGAGGGAGCTACCAAAGTGACTTGTATGATATGGGCACCGAATTATATAAAATGTGCTGTATGCACTGTGGACAGAGGTGTAAAGGGATACGTTCTCTACTAAGCCTGCTGACTCTAAGGTGAGTTATCACCACCATTGTCGTTTGACTATCACATGTTATACTCACATCAATTACATACACACCACTTTGTCAGGTCAGTTTGATACCACAACTGAAGCTGTGTCTGATCGAGTGATAATGTTGTGATATTTATTTTATTTATTTTATTTAACTAGGCAAATCAATTAACAACAAATTCTTATTTACAATGACTGCCTACACTGGCCAAACCCGGAGGATGCTGGGCCAATTGTGCGCTGCCCTATGAGACTCCCAATCACGGCCGGTTGTGATACAGCCTGGATTAAAACCAGGGTTTCTGTAGTGATGTCTCAAGCCTGAGATGCAGTGCCTTAGACTGCTGCACCACTCGGGAGCCCAACCTTCTTGCAGTATGGAACGAAGAGCTATGTTGTCTCAAGACAAAGGAGATGATTGTGGACTACAGGAAAAGGAGGACCGAGCATGCCCCCATTCTCATCGACAGGGCTGCAGTGGAGCAGGTTGAGAGCTTCAAGTTCCTTGGTGTCCACATCACCAACAAACTAACATGGTCCAAACACACCAAGACAGTCGTGAAGAGGGCACGACAAAGCCTATTCCCCCTCAGGAGACTGAAAAGATTTGGCATTGGTCCTCAGATCCTCAAAAGGTTCTACAGCTGCACCATCGACAGCATACTGGTTGCATCACTGCCTGGTATGGCAACTGCTCGGCCTCCGACCGTAAAGCACTACAGAGGGTAGTGCCTACGGCCCAGTACATCACTGGGGCCAAGCTTCCTGCCGTCCAGGACCTCCATACCAGGTGGTGTCCGAGGAAGGCCCTATAAAATGACCCCAGCCACCCTAGTCATAGAATGTTCTCTCTGCTACTGCACGGCAAGTGGTACCGGAGCGCCAAGTCTAGGTCCAAGAGGCTTCTAAACAGCTTTTACCCCCAAGCCATAAGACTCCTGAACATCTAATCAAATGGCTACCCAGACTATTTGTATTGCCCCCCCCCCCCCTTACACCACTACTACTCTCTGTTGTCATCTATGCATAGTCACTTTAATAACTCTACCTACATGTCGCCAGCAGCATACCACCTTGCATACAACTGCTGGCTTGCTTCTGAAGCTAAGCAGGGTTGGTCCTGGTCAGTTCCTGAATGGGAGACCAGATGCTGCTGGAAGTGGTGTTGGAGGGCCAGTAGGAGGAGGAGGGTGCCGTCTTTCGGGTGGGACGTTAAACGGGTGTCCTGACTCTCTGAGGTCATTAAAGATCCCATGGCACTTATCGTAAGAGTAACGGTGTTAACCCCGGTGTCCTGGCTAAATTCCCAATCTGGCCCTCAAACCATTACGGTCACCTAATAATCCCCAGTTTACAATTGGCTCATTCATCCCCCTCCTCTCCCCTGTAACTATTCCCCAGGTCGTTGCTGCAAACTTACCTGGTAAAATAAAGGATAAATAAAAAATTAAAAAATAAACATGTACATACTACCTCAACTAACCGGTGCCCCCGCACATTGACTCTGTGTCGGTACCCTCCCTGTATGTAGTCTCGCTATTGTTATTTTACTGTTGCTCTTTAATTACTTGTTACTCTTAACTCTTATTCTTATCCATATTTTTTTGAAACTGCATTGTTGGTTAGGGGCTCGTAAGTAAGCATTTCACTGTAAGCTCTACACCTGTTGTATTCGGCACATGTGACTAATACAATTAGATTTGCCAAGGCCATGGCATTTTCTCCCGACTCAACAAAAATTGTCATTGCCCAAACTGATAAATTATGTTATGTCTACAAAATCTGAGAGGAATGGTAAGCATAACTTCATACTTCTCATAGTTGTATTTTGGCTGGCTTTTAATTCACAGTTGACCGACCTGTAGCCTCTCCTTGTATCAATTGTGATGCATCCTTCTTATCCCTCACACAGTGGTGAGAAGGTAATATGCAACAAATTTGTAAAGACGGTAATTTATCTTATTTTAATCAACAACATTCAAATGAAACACATTTCATCCTGTTAGAGTGCTTTGACATGTTTGTTATGGCCGGCAGAACACGCAATCGTTTTTGGTTTAACTGAGGGAAAGGTGTGTAAACATTTACACAATCTTTTAAAAATTTATTGACAGCATTTTTTTTTATTAACAAAGTTCAATGATTTTTCTGAACATTGTGTTGGATCTTGACATGTTTTGTTTGCTTCCTCTCGGGTTCACCTTGCTAACACAAAAACAAACAAGTCATCTACAGTCTACGGAGAAGATTCCTACGTTGTCTCGTTGACAACAGTGTGCTCTTGTTCTTTATTTCAACCTTTTCACTCAAAGTTGTAATCTGGTGGTGATCACAATAATAGTGAACTCCTCCTCTCTGTATACTGTCTCTGGTTCACAGTTGAAATCGTATCAGGTAGATGTGCATTGATGCATGTTGTGTATTGATGTGCATGTCTCATCTTTTTGCAGGGTAAATTGTTGACCCACCCTTGCCAAACCATATGCGCTGGCATGGGGAGCCAATAGCGTCATAGTGGCTGGATGTGACAAGAAGATAGTGGCCTATGGCAGGGAAGGTCACATCCAGCAGACTTTTGACTACAGCCGAGGACACGCTGAGAAAGAGTTCACTGTGGCCACCAGCCCCGGTGGACAGTCTGTGGTCATCGGTAGCAATTACCGGTCAGTCTTCATTTTGATACATCATTTTTCAGGTAATAAGCATGATAATACAACCTCATACAGTATCTTACATTGCTGGGAAGTTATTCTGGGTGATAAATTGTTTTGTTCAAAGTCTTCAACTGGGGTCCTCTGAAAGGAGCTTGGGACGAAGCATCCCCCAAAGAGATTCCAAACCTGTACACCATCACTGCCTTGGCCTGGGAAGAAGGACGGCTCACGCCTCTGTGCAGTTAGTAACCATACACGTACGAACACACCTGTTACGCACACACCATGCTATAATTGTTTTTGCTCTGAAAGTACTGTAGAAAGTAGGCTACACGTTGCCTTTCACAGCTTTTTGTAAATTAAACTTAATGAAAGTGTTTTTGTCAACCCCTGTGTTCAGAGTACACTGTGTGGCGGAGTGGAACAGTTTTTCTGCTGCCTTTGGAGGAGCATCTACAAGAACAAATTTGAGATTACTTATGAGGGACTGAGTCAGGTACATTGTGATATTCACCGCCTTCACCGCTTTTCACATCACCCTCTGTGGACTCAACAGTTCTTCTACGCCACATCACCCTCTGTGGACTCAACAGTTCTTCTTAGCCACATCACCCTCTGTGGACTCAACAGTTCTTCTTAGCCACATCACCCTCTGTGGACTCAACAGTTCTTCTAAGCCACATCACCCTCTGTGGACTCAACAGTTCTTCTAAGCCACATCACCCTCTGTGGACTCAACAGTTCTTCTAAGCCACATCACCCTCTGTGGACTCAACAGTTCTTCTAAGCCACATCACCCTCTGTGGACTCAACAGTTCTTCTTAGCCATGTCACTTAATTCCTTGCGGGTGTCACACCAGCCTTCGCTTTGGCTCCCCCTCCTGTCCAACTCAGGCGTTCGGCTTTGCAGGCCTTCTTGCTGCTGGCAAACGCCCTTCACTCATCATCATTACACACACCTGGTTCCAATCCCCACGCTATCACTGTGTGTGTGTGTATATATATATATATACTCCCTCTGTCATTTGTCTTGTCAGTCATTGTAAATGTTGCTTGTTTTCCTGAGAGGAATCTCTCCTATTTCCTGAACTTTAATTTGCACTTTAGGTCTCGTCCTGCATTTATTTAGATATATATGTGTGTGTAGATATATATATATATATGAATGAGAGAGAGGGGGCTTTAATAAACTCAGTAGTTCTAAACCTGCGACTGCCAACTCCTCTCTACGCCTTTGTCAGTGGGTTTGTGACTTAGTCTATCTAACTGAACATTGTCTCTCCAGGTGATTGTAAAGAACCTGTCCACAGGGATTGCAGGTTGTGCTGAAATCCCACTACGGCCATGAGATAGACGAGGTGAAGATCATGAGGAAGGACCGCTACCTGGTGGCTCACACCTCTGATACCCTGCTGCTGGGAGACTTGTCCTCCAACAACCTGAGTGAGGTATGACAGTCTGACCATTCACTGGCAAATGGATATGGGGTTATTTTATATTGGAATTGATGCTAATCTTTCACTATAGTTATTTATTTACATGCCTCCACTCGTGTGGTATTGCAGACCTAGAATTTGAAGTGAGCAGTTGGAAGATTTAACTTGTTATGGCTGCAATCCCGATATCGGGATAAGTGTCATCAACAACCGCTGAATAGCATTGTGCTACATTCAATAAATATTACTGCAAATATTTATATTCATGAAATCACAAGTGCAATATAGGAAAACACAGTTTAGCCTTTTGTTAATCCACCTGTCGTGTCAGATTTTGAAATTATGCTTTACAGCGAAAGCAATCCAATCGTTTGTAAGTTTATCGATCGCACGACAAAACATTAAGTACACTTAGCATCAGGTAGCTTGGTCACGAAAATCAGAAAAGCAATCAAATTAATAATTTACCTTTTGATCTTCGGATGTTTTCACTCACGAGACTCCCAGTTACACAACAAATGTTCCGTAAAGATTATTTTTATATCCAAAATACCTCCGTTTGTTTGTCGCGTTATGTTCAGAAATCCACAGGAAAGAGCGGTCACGACAACGCAGACGAAAATTCCAAATAGTTTCCATAATGTCCACAGAAACATGTCAAACATTTTTTATACTCAATCCTCAGGTTGTTTTTAAAATATATAATCGATAATATAACAACCGCAAATGTCTTTCACAGTAGGAGAGGGGAAAACAATGGCTGTCCAAATTCTGTTGCGCGAGCAAAACTTGTGACCACTTGACGCGATGTTATCGTTCTGGCTCATTTTTCAAAATAAAAGCCTGAAACTATGTCTGAAGACTGACACCTTGAAGAAGCGATAGGAAAAGGAATCTGGTTCATATCCCTTTAAATCCAGCAAAGGGAGGCTATGGAACATGGAGTTTTCAAAATAGAAGCCACTTCCTGTTTTGATTTTCCTCAGGGTTTCTCCTGCAATATCAGGTATGTTATACTCACAGACAATATTTTGACAGTTTTGGAAACTTTAAAGTTTTCTATCCAATACTAATAATAATATGCATATATTAGCAACTGAGACTGAGGAGCTGGCCGTTTACAATGGGCACCTTTTCATCCAAGCTACTCAATACTGCCCCTGCAGCCATAAAAAGCTAAAACACTAAGTATTAGAAAATACATTTAATTGCCCTCGCTGACTGGTGTCTATTGTAGGCCACCGTCCCCTCTATGCGAAGTCTCAACATTACAGCTGGAACAATAACCGTGTAACCAATGGTTATGGATGAAGTTCCAAGGACCTGTTTTAAAATGTTATAATAAGAAGTTTGAGGGCTGTCAGGATTCAGTTTGCTAATATCTGGTTAATTGTGAGTTTAAGGAGCCTTCCTATGCTGGAGTGCTGATGTTGAAAATGACATGTAGTAATAATAATACTACGCCCTGGCTGCAGGTATATGTGTAAAGCAGGGAGTGTCGCCCACCGCACCTCACCCCAGGTGAACAAAGACCCCTCTGCTCTTCTTTTTTCAGATGGCAGGGCTCCAGGGGGAATGAGAAATTCTTCTTTGAAAATGAAACGGTACAATACCCAGTTTTAGCTTTGTCTGCAGTTATGTGCTATTGTGAGTGGTTTTCAGCCACTGCTATCCCAACTTATGAATAAGAAAATACCTGTCATGCACCTGTTAACTGGCTGTCATTGCTTCTTCAACATAGGAATTCTGAATTGTCTCAGAGTAGGGAGTCAGCTGCTGACTGTGATGTGTTGTCAGCTGTGTATGATTTGCAACACTGGGGTGCTGATGCTGGTGGCGTACGGCAGCAACAACATCCTGGGATCAGTGAGAACTGAGTTCATGAACCCACATCTCATCCGGTTGGTGTTCACCCATTCTCCTCCTAATGCATATTATATAATAGAAAGCAGTTAATTAATTTTCGAATCACTACCACAGCCATATACCTTTTTTCCAGTCTACTACAGTAATGTTAAAAATGGTCACTAGGTGGTAGCGTTGAGCTTTGGTTGTACATGACAGTAAGGCATACTTAGTTTGAATGAATAAGAAGGATAAGTCTTTTGCATAGAGCTGTCAAGACAGTTTTCAGTGGACAAAGTTAGTCATTACAAATCCATCCTACTGTATTTAGGCTGTCAAGATTGTCATATTGGAGTTACTTCTGTGCAAATGTTTGGAGGTTCAGGCTGGTATTAACATTCCTCCTGAGCTCCCTGATCTGTCTGCCTCACACTGTCTGCATCTCTAGTGTTTGTCTCAATGAGCGCAATCAGAATGGAGTTGAAGACAGCAACAAGTTAGCCTACCTGATTGACATCAAGACCATTGCCATTGGTAAGTGTGTTTGTGGAAGGTGATGCTATGAATATGTATGATGCAGAGAGTATGCTCCCTGAGACCGAGGACATAAAATCATGATTTCTGTGCTGCAGAAATATATTTTTTCAGGTTATGCCAAGGTTGACTGGGGTGCTTGTTGACTATAACTTTAATTCTCAGGCCAAAATTACATGGACTTTTGTATTTCCAGAAGTGTAAAATATATTTTTTTATCTCTGCTTTTACTATCTATTGAAGTGATTTCCAGCCAACTTGCCTGTGTGAAGTAACTGCTAAATCTGTGAACTAAGTGTTTGCAACCTTCACTCTCAGCCCCAGTTCCAGCCCAGCCCGCCACTCCACTCTTATTGTAGATAGTGTCTAACACACAAAGACACTGACTTGCCCCTTTTTGTGATGAATGATCCCCATTCATGTGGAGGCAGGCAGGTGCTGCTTCGCGCAACCTGGCCCCCACGTTGCTGTAGGTATTGATTAGGTAAACGAGCGTTTGATTGTAGCGTGCCCACACCCTCCCCCTCTTCCCTGTCTCCCCTGGAGCAGCCTGAGACGCCGGGCCCTGTGAGGGCCGGTACAGAGAGATACTGAAACAAACGGGCATATGCCACTTTCTGAGAACGATGCCTTTCAATTAGGTGTTGACCCCACGGCGGTCCGGACATGCGAGGTGGCGAGCGGCTGTGTTAAGTCTGAATCACCGCCCAAGCAGCGCTGAGCTGAGCACCATCTGCCCGGTCCACTTCCTGTGCTAATTGAGTCCAGGGATGTCCTTCTGTCGGCTGCCGAGCTGTTTTTTATTTTTAGGTGGTGAAAATGAGAAGCAACCTCCATGCAATTTATTTCTCCCCCTTGAATGACAGGCGCAGTTATTTATTTTTCCCTCCCTCGCATTGTCAGTTGTGTACTTAACCTGCTCTGAAAGTGTAAATTGGAAAATGCTTTTTTAGCCATGTTTCTCGGAAGCTTAATTACAGAATAAAAGGAGAGGCAATGCCAGGCCTCTGTCAAATGATTTATGAGAGAATCATAGATGTGTTTGTTCGAGTGGATGGATGCTGACTGTGAACATTGCCGTATTCATATTTCATTATGTCTTTGTTCTGTTAGCCCATCAGTCACAACATATCTTTAATATATCTCTTGTCTCTAGCAGATGGATAGATATATAATGTGGCTTTAAAGGTGATACACCACCTCTCCCCTTAGTTCAATCACTCTGGAGTTGAATGTTTTCTCTCTCTCTCTCCCTCAGCCGCCCGTCAGTGATTGATACTATGCCCTACAGGCACAGCTCAGGTAATCTTCTCCCTCCCACTCACAGTGGATTTGGCTGGCGGTTACAACCTGGGAACCATCAGCCATGACTCCAAGACTGACTGGTTGGAGCTCAACTAGATGGGGCGCAAGCTGCTTTACAGGTACAAGAAGCTGCGGGTGAGGCAGCAGCTCAAAGTAACGGGCTGCCTAGAGCTATGCCTGTTTGATGTGCTCTCTCTTGGGCAAAGGATGACAACCATTTTAATTGGGAATCCCTTTGGGAGCTTCTGACTGAGAAGTGACAAATTCTACTCAAACATGGTGTAAAAAAAATATTAAGAACACCTTCTGAGTTTCACCCCCCCTTTTGCCCTCAGAACAGCCCAATTTGTTGGTGTATGGACTCTACAAGGTGTTGAAAGCGTTTCACATAGATGCTGGCCCCTGTTGACTCCAATGCTTCCCACAGTTGTGTCAAGTTGGCTGGATGTCCTTTGCATGGTGAACTATGATACACATGGGAAACTGTTGAGCGTGACAAACCCAGCAGCATTGCAGTTCTTGACGCAAACGTGTGTGTAACAGTATTACTTTAAACAGTCCCCTCGCCCATACCCGGGCGCCTCTGCACACATCAACAGTCACCCTCGAAGCATTGTTACCCATCGCTCCACAAAAGCCGCGGCCCTTGCAGAGCAAGGGGAACTACTACTTCAAGGTCTCAGAGCAAGTGACGTCACTGATTGAAACGCTATTTAGCGCCCACGCTAACTAAGCTAGCCGTTTCACATCCGTTACACTCACCCCCCTTTTGACCTTCCTCCATTCTCCGCAGCAACCAGTGATCCGGGTCAACAGCATCAACAGCAGTATAATTTTAGACCGTCCCCTCGCCCATATCCGGGCGCGAACCAGGGACCTTCTGCACACATCAACAGTTGACACCCACGAAGCGTCGTTACCCATCGCTCCACAAAAGCCGCGGCCCTTGCAGAGCAAGGGGGACTACTACTTCAAGGTCTCAGAGCAAGTGACGTCACTGATTGAAACGCTATTTAGCGCCCACGCTAACTATGCTAGCCGTTTCACATCTGTTACATGTGCACCTGGCACCAACTACCGTACCCTGTTCAAAGGCAAATATTTTGTCTTGCCTATTCACTCTCTGAATGGCACACAAACACAATCCATGTCTCAAGGCTTAAAAATCCTTCTTTGACCCGTCTCCCCTTCATCTACGCTGATAGAAGTGGATTTAACAAGTGACATCAATACTGGATCATAGACTGACCAGGTGAATCCAGGAGAAAGCTGTCTTGGTGTTCACAATGTTTTGTACACTCAAGGGATGTTTTGCTATGGTTTAGAATTTGTTGTAAAGGACCCAGTAGACCTTGATTTCTAGTTTTGAAAGGTGCATTACTGCTGATTTGAGTTTCTTTGATTCCTTGCATCACTGCCTGGTCCTCTCTCCCCCTCCCTCAGCTCCACATGTATGACGTTGAGATCATCATTAAAACCACAGTGTTGAGTTTCTGCTCCTACTTGCAGTGGGTTCCTGGCAGTGACGTAGTGGTGGGCAAGAACAGAGGTGACCTGTGTGTGTGTTACAACATCAACAGCCCAGAGAAAGCCACCATGTCCCCCCTCAGGGTGAGAGAGGGAGGTCCTGGCCAACTCATGTGCTACTGTTCCCTCACAGTAGGCCAGCTGGCAAGGCCTAGCGTCACCTCGTGGGCTGGGCTCCACTACTTTCTATTTATAGACCAGACCGTGAAGTTTAGTACCCACTTCAACCCAATTTGCCGACTCTGAGCTGGTCTTCTTTTTATTCAGAAACATTCCTTTAACAAAAAAAATGTTTACCCCTTTTTCTCCCTAGTTTTGTGGTATCCAATTGGTAGGTCTCGTCCAGTTCGGACTCGGGAGAGGCGAAGGTCGAGACCCGTGTGTGTGTGTCCTCCGAAACACAACCCAACCAAGCTACACTGCTTCTTGACACAATGCCCACTTAACCGGGAAGCCAACGTGTCACCAAAAACATTGTACACCTGACAACCGTGTCAGCGTGCATTGCGCCCGGTCCGCCACAGGAGTCGCTGGTGCGTGATGTGACAAGGACACATCACGCTGGGCCAATTGTGCGCCGCCCCATGGGTCTCCTGGTCACGGCCGCTGCTACAGAGCCGGGACTCGAACCAGGATCTCTAGTGGCACAGCTAGCATTGCCTTAGACCACCGCACCACCCAGGAGGCCTAGAAACATATTCCTAATGTATCGCAACCGTCCGTGATTGGGAGGGCGACGCACAGTTGGCCCAGCGTCGTTCGGGTTTATCCGGGGTAGGCCTAAATAAGATTTTGTTCTTGACTGACTTGCCTAGTTAAATAAAGGTTAAATATTTTATTAGGCCTCGGAATGCAGAGCTATAAGGGCTGAGAATAGGGCTAATTTAGCATCTCGGATCACTACTGGCTGTAAGCGAACGAGTGTTGCGCGTTTTGAGCAATACTGGCTGCTGTATCCAAGGCTCAGCCAATCGTTCACATAGCAACAGAACGCAGCGAGCGCAGTATGCAGCCAGCGTAGTACGCAACTGAAGGAAGAAGATACAACCAATTTACTAGTTACAGCATCAGCGCGCCTCTGGAAATGCAGCTTGTCAGTTACACCAGCGCGTCCCCTGAACGACAACGAAGAGGTAACGTGAGAAGACTGACCAGTGAGAAGGTGATGAAGCGTACTTCATGAGCTGTAGCCGAAAAACTACTGCCATTTGGAAAGTTTGAGGTGAGGAAGAAAGTGTGATTGAACAAGTATTCCCATAGTTAAGTATCTTGCTAGCTGGATCGAATTCTCCGTAGCCAGAGAAATGTTGAGCAATGTTAGCCAATTTATCTGATCAAATAATTGAGTTTATGGTGTGAAAATTAGCTTGCTAATAAAGTCAGACAGATAACATTACAACATCAGATGAGCTAACATTAGTAACCTAACCAATTCGCTATAGTATTGGAATGAAAGCTATAGTATTGGAATATATATATATATATAGAATCGACCTTCTAGCCCGAGGTCCAGCGCGCTCTCGACTGTGCCCCAAAAGCATGTTCAAGCGAGGTAAAAATGCTTGTTAAACAAGTGGATTCAGGGATCAACTGGAGCTGGAGCTGGGCCTGTTTTAAGCTGGGTGCCACTATTGGTGAATGGAACACCACACACTTTCCATTTTTCTCACTTTTTCTGGCACATTATAGAACAGATGTCAGAAAGTGGCAGAAAAGTGTTCAATGTAATAATGTGCAGTGTAGCCCAAATATATTGTTTTTGTTGTGTTGAACTTGACAGTAAGACATGTGAGTGAGGGGGGAGTTCTACTTTTTTATACTCTAAGTTATTTTTGCACACATGTAGCCATGTGCACTTGATCAATGTATATACTGGCCACTAATAGAGCAAAAATACAATGCCTCTTTTTGATTATATTTCTACTTTAAGATGTTTTTTGTCAGAGTAAAATATTTATGTGTGGTCACAAGCGTTCTATTATTAAGGCTGTCATGGTTAACTGCAATATTAGTGTATTGTTTATTTTCTCAAGACTTGAGTGCCATTTGCAGTAAAGTCTTGGCAACAAATAACATTGGATTGCTCTCTTTTCATTTTTTAGCTGTGTGTTCGGTTCACATTAACCTCTTTTACGCACAGAGACTGATCATGTAGATAAATTCTTTGTTTAAAACCTGCATTTCCCCCTAGCAGGGATTTATTTTTTGCACGTTTCAGTGAAGAAGAAAAAGTCACCTTTTTGGGCCCTTACTAGTTTGCATCCCTGAAGAATGCAGTGTTTTTTTGCAGTGCATGAAAGTGGCAGCTAGTGTCAAGAGATTATTACTATACTTGTTTCTGAATTGGTTTTGATTAGATCCCACATTGTGCAACATCTATGCAAGGGTGGAATTTGTGGGTTTAAAATGCAACTATTTCGGTGTGCATTCCACCCATTTGGAAAGAAATGCTGTGTCCCGTATTTGAAGTGTATGAAGTCTATTTCAACAACCAGCACTTTTTTTCATTTAAAAAAAAAAACATTTGGGGGGGCTTGGTCGAGCTGTCACCTTAGCTTCAAAAATGTGATTCTGTTGAATATGTTTTTACTTGTATTCTTTGTGGCTCTCTCCTGCTGTGTGACTCACGTGTGTGTGTGTGTGTGTGTGTGTGTGTGTCTTCCTCAGAGCCACAGCGTTCCTGGAGACTCTGGAGGTGTCCTCAGAGACTGAGGACATGTGGAAAACTCTGAGCAAACTGTCCCTGGTGGCCCGCCAGCTCCACATCTCAGAGAGGTCAGTACAGTTGGGGGCCCCACACACACGCACACTCCATACATGCCATTGTGTGTCCCCCAAGGGTGCTCAGCAACACTAGGCTTATCTTCTAATGGAGTCTTTTCTATACCTCTCCCTCCGTTTTAAGTTGTGAAAAGTGACTTGTCTCCTGTGAAGATGTTTAGCTTTAGAGCAGCCCCTCCTCTCAGTGGTTTTCTGAGCTGTGTGTGTGACTGGGGAGGCAGAAATAGTAAAAAGCCAAGCAGCTCATCCAGAGCTGAGTTTACTCTGTAATACTCATGTAGAGAAGTCTCTTTCTTAATAGGACATTTTGCTTAAGCAAGCACCACCAGAGCAAGTTTTTGTAATTTTTCCCTTTTTTATAGGCATTTTCCTTCTATTTTGGGGGGGTGAAAGTTAGATTTCACTGTAGCATGGCATCAATAATGTGGCGAGATTTCGTTATGTATGTAGTTTGATTTGCATAAATGCAGGAAAAAGTTTTGTCCGGAGAGGAGAATGTAAATGAAGGAGTGTGGTTTGCTAATAAGATGGCGAGCGCAGCTTTTTAGCGTGATGCAACTTCTCTGAAAGAGCTGTTAATACAGCCGGCCCAGGTTAGAAGCCATTGAAACGTTCTTGTGTTTAGCCATGCTCCAGCGCCAGGGTTAAGGCTGTTGTTTTAGAGGTTTAAATGTTTCTGTAAACATTTGATTTAGCTGCACCCTCATTGTCCCTTAAGCCATTTTGTGTTTCTTTTAGGTGCTTTGCTGCCTTGGGGGATGTCTCAAGTTCGCTTTCTGAACGAGACTAACAATATCGCTGACCAATATGTACGTATTGTAGTGTGTGTTGGTCTCTCCCCTTAGTAGTGTTGGAGGCTCTAGTTTGGGTCCACTTGAATGCTCTGTTGGAGGAAACCCAATCCAGGTGTTCCATCTGGGGCTACAAGGCTGAGCCCTGCGTGTCAGTTGGGGCCCCTGTGTGGGTCTCTCTGGCCCCTGGAGTGTGGGCAGCTGTGTGGCACCAGTGTCTGCTCAGCTGCTCCCTGGCTGGCCAGGCCATTCATTCAATCCATTACGTCACTCAACTCCGCTGAGTTACTAAACCCCAGTAATGCTTATCACACACACACCTGTTTGCCATTGTTGCAGTGGTCTGCTTGCTAATGCATAAGTCTGCACCAGTCTGCTAGAAAGGACATTCCATTTAGTTGATATTACCTGTATGTGACACTTGTCTTGTCTAATCTCCAGAGTGGTGATGGTACAGAGTTCTACCAAGTCAAAGCACGCCTGGCCATGCTGGACAAGAACTACAAGCTGCCAGAGTTGTACTATATGGAGCAGGTAAGAGAACATGAATCTGCAGAGTTTGGTCTGAGACTTTCAGAGACTCCCAGCCTCATGTATAATTAAGTGTGGTGTGCTCTGTACAATGCCATTGATGAGGTGCTGGAGATGTATCAGGAGCTTCACATGTGGGACGACTGCATCGCTGAAGCCAAGATAAACCAGTACTAAGAGACTGGAGTACCCTGGAGTAGCCAGTACTCATGGACTTAGTCTCTGTCTTCCCAGAGCTGAACAACCTGCGTCACAGCTACTACCAGTGGCTGATGGAGACCAACCCATCATGAGAAGGTTGGCGAGGTCAAAGAGGGGGAGGAGGACTTCATGGGCGTCGTCAACCTCTACCTCAAGGTGGGCCTACCAGTCAAGGCCGCCCAATTTGACCGTGAGGAGCTGGTCTCCAACAGTGACATCCTCAGTAGAATCGCTGCTGCCCTCATCAAGGGAGAGTTCTATGAGAGGGTGGGTGTCATGACCACTGCAAAGTCACACAGCGAACTCAATGGCTGCCGTTAACATTACACTAGGTCTCTTCAAGACAACATGGCGACAGAGGAGAAGTTAATGAGATGAGATTAGTGGTTGTTTAGATCCCCTCTCCGGTGCTCCTGATGGAGAAGTTCTGAGGGACTCGGCTTGATTGTCTGGCAATGTGATTTGTGTGTGATGGATAAGTTGGCTTGTCTTTTGTGAGGCAGCAGAAGTTGGTGCAGAGAGAGACAGATGTGCAGTGTTCTAGCTCTGTGTACACCCTGAGTCTCAGTGCTGATTAAGATCTTACTCTGGGCCATGGGTGACTCCTCAGAACAGATGTCAGGGAAGGTGTCTCTGTGGGTCTTAATAAAGGATGTGCTGGGAGGGATGTTAGTCAGCCCTCTGTTTTCTCTGTTTTCTCTCCTCAATCTTTCTCTCTCGCTCTATCTACTTTTCTGAGTTTCTCTGTTTCTGTGTCTCTCTCTCTCTCTGCTCTTGAACCATCTGGTTATGGACCAGAGGTCCTGAGATGCTCTAAGTGACTAAATGAGAGGGAGGAAGTTGAACTGAAACTAATGAACTTTTCTCTCCCCTGTCATCAGGGAGGAGATCTGTTTGAGAAGATCAGGAACCACCAGAGGGTTCTGGACCGCTACCTTCCGGAAAGGTAGGCCTGACACAGCAGGTGGAGGTTAACATATTCATTAACATCACCTATTGGGTAGTGTTATGTATTAGTTCTTTAGTTAATGGCCCAATCTTGATGGTGGGTTTTATACTGGTTTAGAGAATTAATTGCAAACTATATTGATGTGAATGTAACGGGGACGTCTTTCCCTGAGGGTAGTTGTGGAGCTGGCTCGTGTTTCCTTCCCAACTGATGTGGTGAAGCTGGAGGAGGACTGGGTAGACTACCTGGTCCAGCAGAAACAAATGGACGCTGCAATCAACCATTACACCGAGGCTGGGTGAGTCAGCTCTGCTGTTAATCCAACCAGGGAGGGAGTGATATAGAGAGAAGGAAAGAGATGAAAGGAGTGGGAAACAGGAGGAGCTGGCGTGAGGGGTTTGTTTATAAAGTGAAGTGAATGATTCATTTCCTCTGTAATCAAATGGAGGTGTTGTTCATTAGGCAGCGCCAGGGCTTCAGTCCCCAGGGTAGGCTGCTGTAGATAGAACACTGGATGCTAATTGGATGGCTGGCCCTCTGTTAATACTGTGGCGGTCTGACTGACTGGCAAAATGGGCCTCAGTAAAGCTCCATCTCCTACTAATCACATACTGCTGGGAATCAACACACAGGAATCAAATAAAGAAATTACCAGTAAAAGTGGATGTGTGGAGTACTTTGACAGGATCCTGACATTGGGTAGAGCCAGCCTAGTCTTAATTGCTCCCTGGCTGGGCGTAGCCTATTAGTTTCTCCATGGGGATGAATAAGGTTGCTTTGTATTGTATTTGATTAGTTCAATGTCCTTCATTGGTGCAAACGCTTCATCGACCCCTTTGCTCTCCCCCTCCTCTCCTACCCCTTTTGTTATCTCTCTATCATAGTTGTTCCTCGAAGACCATTGAGGCAGCTGTAGGCGCTCGCCAGTGGAAGGCGGTCCATATCCTGGAGTTACAGGAAGACCGGTCAGGAGGGAAATTCTACCTGAAGATAGCCCAGTACTACGCCTCCAGCCAGGAGTGTGAGATTAGAGGGCAGAGTGATGGAGAAAGCGGGAGGGGAGGAGATGACCGCAGCCTCATTCCAACTGTTCTGATGAGTCAGGGGCCTAGCAACCTGGCAGCTGGCGATGTCTGCTTTTTTCCAGACCAGACTCCATGCTGCCTCTGTGCTACGTGAGCAGTGTGTTTGCTGAATTTAATTAAAGTATCGATGCAGTGCTTTGAGAGCTGGAATCCACAGAAATTCACCCATCTCTCTCTCTGTGGGAACCCAGGTTGCAGAGCCCCTGTTTGTGAAGAAAGACCACATCAAAGATGCCATTGATATGTTCACGGTGGGTGGGAGCAGGCTCATAAGGTATGTATCCTCCTCAATGTCCCATCTCGTCATCTGTGTCGCCCAGTTTCAAATGCCAGGGGGTTGATTGAAATGGGAAACACTGCTGTGCTTTCTATGTTTAGTTGTAGCAGGCCTGTGTGTTCTTTTAAAGTGGGATTTAGAGTGAATTGTGGTGGGAATTAAAGTGAGTTAGTGATCTGGCTAGACACACAAATTGTCACCTACTTTGTAAACAACAAGTGTGGATTAACAGTGAAATGCTTACTTACAGGCCTTTCCCAGTAACACAGAGATAAAAGCTTATATCAATTAATCAAAATTATTTATAAAGCCCTTTTTTACATCAGTCGATGTCACAAAGTGCTATACAGAAACCCAGCCTAAAACCCCAAACAGCAAGCAATGCAGATGTAGAAGCACGGTGGCTAGGAAAAACTCCCTAGAAAGGCAGAAACCTAGGAATAAACCTAGAGAGGAACCAGGCTCTGAGGGGTGGCCAGTCTTCTTCTGGCTGTGCCGGGTGGAGATTATAACAGTACATGGCCAAGATGTTCAAACGTTCATAAATGACCAGCAGGGTCAAATAATAATCACAGTGGTTGTAGATGGTGCAACAGGTCACTGGGACAGCAAGGAGGACTGGGGACAGCAAGGAGTCATTAGGCCAGGTAGTCCTGAGGCATGGTCCCTGTGTTCCGTTCTTCCGAGAGGGAGGGAGAGCGAGAATAAGAGGGAGCATACTTGAATTCACACAGGAAGCAGGATAAGACTGGAGAAATACTCCAGCGATATAAATATAATAACACAATGCATAAATCTAATTGGCTATGTACACGGGGCACCAGTACTCACACACACTCATTGTGTGTCCTAGCTGGCAGCGAAATGTATGACCCGGAGGACGTGTCGGCTCTGTACGTCAGCCGAGCCCAGGACCTGGGGAGAGAGGGGAAATACAACGAGGCAGAAAGGTAACCTCTCTCATGACCCTGTAAAACAACACATTTCACTGCACCTATCCTGTGTATGTGACAATGAAACATATTTTGTCATTTCCACTCCCTCTCTTCTTCCTCTTTTCCTCTCTCCCTCCCTATCGTTCATTACCCTCTGTTTTACACCCGTATCGACCACAACCCTGCTGCCAAATTCATCAAAGGCAAAGTTTTCCAACATTGGGTTATAGGGCCCTGCTTATATTTCACTCACATCCAGAAAATTGTCAGTTGCAGTTCAGGTCAAGGTCCGACTACAACAAATTGACAAACAAAAGTGTACATTTGCCGTGCACTGATAGCAAATTGGACTTTAATAAGGTCTGTGCTGTGTTGTGTCGACCTCCAGTCTATCTGCCTCAAAAGGAGCCTGTGTCTTTCCATATTAGACAGAGTAATCTCCCTCACGCTGCAAGCCTGCCACAAAGTCAATATGTCACCATGTGCCCCCAACTCTGTGTCATCTCAATACTTGCCTCGCTTATTGATCTCTCCTGTGAGAAATGGTTAACAACATTCATCAGTAAAGGGCAACTTTTTTTTGGAGGTGAAATTCTACTTTTTTTCTGATGCCTAATTTGCAGTTTGAGTAATTCTTAATCTCTGAATACATAATCTCCATGCATAGCAATGCAATCGTGTGTGTGTGTGTGTGTGTGTGTCTAGAATATCGGCAGGCTGTTTGCGACAGTGGAGAAGCCGGACCTGGCCATCGCTATATATAAGAAGAATAAAATGTTGACGATGTGATTCGCCTGGTGGCCAAACATCTCCCAGACCTACTGGCTGACACTCACCTGCACCTGGCCAAGGTCAGCGATAGGGGGCGCTGCCCAAACAGAAAATATAAACATCTTATGGGTATTCTGAAAAATTCTAATGAGAGAGGCTCAAGGTGATTTAGATTAATCAAGTTAAGTCTGAGTTCCCTATCCCAAGAGTTGGGGACAGAGTCCAGGTTTTCAGAAGCAGAGTACCACTATATGGAGGGCCAGGAGTGGAAGGCTGCAGTCAACATGTAGTGTCAACGACATGTGGGAGGAGGCCTACAGGGTACGTGTCCACACCACTAACAAAGTTGACCTGAGAGTCCATGATACGGTGAGTGTTTGTCAACAGCAGGACGGTGTGATTGTAACATCCCTGGCTTGGCCTGTATCAAAGACGGTGGTCTGTGCTTACAGACAGAGCAGCAGTAGCACAGAGTGGATGTGTTACGCTGCAAGAGCTCTCCTAACACTCTTAACACATCCTCACCTGGCTGCAACTGTGTTACTTCTGCTCCCTCCTTTCTGGCCCGCCATTGGACCAATATAGAGGCACATAAATGCACATCCTCTTTATTTAACACTTAATTGTACAGTAATTTATTAAGAGCTCCAGTATCCAATTCTCTGTATGTAGCTGTTTCACTCTCTCTTGCTCTTCTCTGTGCTGTGAGGTGATTGATGGTGGGAGCTTCTGGCATATTAATCAGTTCCTGCTCCTCTTCCGTGCATGGCAGGTAGCGAGCAGCCAGTGCCCATAAGCAGGTGGGCTACCTGTGGGCCAAGAGTCTGGGAGGGGAGGCTGCTGTCAAACTGCTCAACAAGTTTGGTCTGCTGGAGACCTCCATCGGCTTTGCAGCAGACGACTGGTGAGTAGACCAATGCACTGGACTACACTTTACTGTACTGCCTGGAACCTCAAGCTCTTCAATATCGTTGACAAAGTGATGAAGAATCTCCCTGCAGTTAAATTCTGATCACTGGGAGGTACTTGACAAAGTATCTGATGTTTCTGTTCTGTGATTGACACAATACCAAGCCTGCTTTATATTGCCCAACAAGTTAGAATTTTAAAACATTTATTTCATCGTCTGAAGCATTCAACAGGACCCAAGCTGTTAAGACCTTCCCCATTCATTCCTATGCGAGGAGTCTGTTGGTGCTGTACAGTAGATTGTGGTCATGATTCTTCTCTTGTCCTCTCTCAGCTCCTTTGACTTTGCCTGTAAACTGGCTCGTCTATCTACCAAGAACACGATCCCTGAGAGCCACCTGAAAAACACCTTAATGTTGGAGGATCAGGTATAATACCACGACACACTCACAACTCCTCCTCATCCTAACAATCACACACTCAAGGTTACTCTGCAGCTTGCATCATCTCAGAGATGAATACAAAAAATTATCCATTGCCGTCCCAAATTTGTGTCTGAGCGCTGTTTCCACAGGCGTTTAAATGTCACGCATGCATTAGTAATCCCTCCCAACGCCGAGCACTGAGCTGTGTTTCACTTTTCAAGGGCAAGTTCACCGAAGCCGAGACAGAGTTCATCAAAGCGGGGAAGCCAGAAAGAGGCGGTGCTGATGTAAGTATATCAGGAGGAGTTCTTCGCCAGCTAGCAAGAGGTGCTGGCATGTGTCCCCTACAGAAGTCGGAGCTTCAAGCCTTCCTTAGTAGACTTCAAACGGAGCGCCGGTGCCAGCACAGCCCTTTCAGAACTTCCCCTCACTTCTCTGTACATTGGTTATAATAAGTGTGTGAGATGTGGTGCAGGCAGGTTTGGTTGGAGGGGAGCTCAGCTCTCACTAACATGTAGCTGAGGAACGTTCAGCCCCGTTCACTTATATCGAGGCGGATTTGACTTTTGATAACTGGTCGTGTGGTTTGCCCTTCCGCGCGTGGGGTGCTGAAATTCATACACTTAATAAAAACTTTTTGTGAATACAGACTTTTTTACTCGTGCTACATAAGCTGTGATTCAATTAAGTCTGTGCTATCCGGTATCCTTGGGACGTCCTTACCGTAACCATTTAAAATTTCAACTTTAATGGGGTTAGGTAAGGATTATGGTTAGGGTTTAGGATAGGGATGTCCCAAGGATCTTGACTTGCACAAGGCCAATTGAATCTCAGTTTACGTAGTACGAGCAACGCTGAAGACGTCGGTGATTGTATTCGCAAATAGTTTTTTTTATACAAGTATGAATTTCAGCACCCCACAGAAGGACCATAGTTGTACAGGGCAAACATGGGTACAGGTAAGCGTAGAGGAACTGGAGCCCTGAGCCTGTTTGATCTCTGCTGTAGAGAGTGTAGGATGAGAGACCTACAGTATTAGTGCTACTGGAAGATAACATCATGAGTCATGTTGTCTAGTTGATATCAGCTGGAGCGCTTTAATCTGTTAATATCAAGTATTTTAGAGAGTGTTTGCTGTCTTCAATTTGATCAATGAAACAGTTGAACTTGGCGCTATAACAAAATGAAGAGGGAGGTTAACTCCTAGCCGGGTGTGTCCCTTACAGGTACGTCCATAACCAGGACTGGGTTAGAGCCCAGAGGGTGGCCGGGGCCAACGACCCAGACACTGTGTCAGATGAGCTGGTAGGCCAGGCCAAGTTCTGTTTTGAACAGAAGGACTTTCACAAGGCTGAGGCCTTCCTTCTCTGGCCTCAGAGGCCAGAGCTGGCCATTTAAGTAACGCAAAGTAAGGGACTGTCTTTGTTTGAACTGGTTAGAACTGACACTCCTAATTGACAGTCGAGCTGACGGGGTTGGTTTGAAAGAGGACTTTGGAGATGTGAATGAATCAAACCATTTGACTCAGATTGTCCTCAGTGAGGTTTAAATCAGGAATTATGTCTGTCATTAAAAAAATAAATGGTTAAATTTATGCAAGAAGCCACAGTGATTATATATATTATATAGTGAGCCTTTATTCTTAATCAGAGGGTTCATATTCTAGTCAATTCATTATTCTCTGTGTTCTGGAAGTCTGGGGGTAGCTTTACAGAGAACACTACAGGTTAAACAGAATGCAATGCTCCGTAATGTTTTCATTCCATTATTCACACTTCGTTTGGCTGGATATGCTTCACAGAGTTGGATGCCCCCTGGTACTGAGTGCTGCTGTTGTTGGTGTTTTTTTGTCTTAGGACGCGGAGATGTGGAGTGATGCCATGCGGATCTGTAAAGGGTACCTTCCCAACAAGCTGAGCGTCCTTCAAGAGGAGTACGAGAAGGAGGCTGCCAAGAAGGGCTCCCGGGGCTCCCGGTGAGCAAGACTCATCATCTGTTTTTACCATCCTTTTTCCTGGTTATTATCCCATTTTTAATATGTTTGTTTGTGGCTTTGGAGAGGCAGAGAAAACGTGTCTCAACGTTGCACATTAACAGAGAAGGAGAAACTCATGTACATACAGTTTGTGTCGTGGTCTGTTATTAATCTAGATGTGCTTTGGGATGATTCGTTATTAAACATTGGCAGCTTTTTATCCTGAATTAAATCCATAATGAGCAGCTCATTAAAGTGCAGACACGCAGGGCCTCTGTTAGTCTCCAACCATCAGCTCCCTGCTTTTAATGACTTGTGGGAAAAGATCAAAGCCTCCGTCATAAAGAAAGGGGGGGTAAGGAAGAGACATTTATTTTGCAGTCTTTAGTTCAGTTCCTAATTGAGAGTAATTCAGCCCTCTGATACTGTCAATCATGCTCAATTGAGAGCCAGAACACTCTAACACATGTTGCCATTCACTTTGACTCTTGTCTCTGTCTTATAATCTTACATCACACGGGTTGAGTTTGTAACGCATGGGAGAAGAAGGAGAGAGATGGGATTTTAATGAGAGAAGTGTGCGCTGTGTATTCTTGTATTTGCCTTCGAAGCCTGAATCCTTAATCACAGACAGACATGTACTGTATTCTGTCTGTTCTTAGAATGGGCTTCCAAGTCTTATGTTCTAGTTCTGTTATTCCCTTCACTTCCATCTGGTCCGTTAATCACCAATGCATCTCAGTTATATCTAATTCATAATGCCAAGGAGGATATGTAAATGTCTTACTGACGTGTGTTCTGTCTGTGTACGGAGGGGTGGAGCAGTCTGGGGAGTACGCCCGGGCCGTGGAGTGTTACTTCAAGGTTAAGGACTCCACCAACGACCCCCCCCCCCCCCCTCGTGGAGAAGTGCTGGATGAAGGTACACAATGGAGCCCCAGGACTGACAATGAATGTCACTATAACACAACCCATACATGCTGTCCTTAAAAAACCGACTGGTGTAGTGTCACTTGTGTTTTTGGTTATGAGACAAATCTGTGGCCCTGGATGGACAGTCGTGCCATTTCATATTTCCTGTGTATTTCTGTGCCACTGTCTGTGGCCATGAGGGTAGCGACTCAATGTTTCCTTTGTGTGTGTGACCTCCCCCAGGCTGCTAAGTTGGCCATCAAGTTCCTGACCCAGGAGAGGGCTGTAGATGTGATCCACGCTGTGGGCCCTCGCCTCACCCAGCTCAGGAAGTACAGTGCTGTGAGTCACCGCACACTTCCTGCTGTGGCTCCCTCAATACTAACGGCCTCTTGATATTGATCATTCAGTGTTATTTAGTACAGGCATGGTTTCAGGCTACTGTATGTCAACTGATATGTGGAAATTCTATTGAAGTAATTACAGCAATTTCATGCTATTTACAAAGTTTATTAATATTGATTTGACATGGGGTGTGGAAGACAGTTGTCCAGTCAATGTTTGCCTCGACGGGACCATTATGTGCCTATTCATAGCTAGTCTTGAACAAATACAGTATGAATGTTCATCTTTCAGTCCTTCAAAATGTTTGAGGTCAAATAATCTCTTTTAGAAAAATTCTGTGAAAAAGATTTAGGGGACAGGTTTGATCAATCTAAAGGTGTGGAGGCCGCTCTGCCAAAGGAAAGCGAGTGTGTTGATAGAAAAAGACAAGGCATCCCATGTTTTATGCCTATTCTCTGGCGTCCTTCAAGCATTCTTTTTTTGATGCCAAATGTTTTATTTTCCTCAGGCGGCTGAGCTGTACCTCAGCCTGGACCTAATTAAGGAAGCCATAGATGCATTCATCGCGAGAGAAGAATGGAACAAAGCCAAGAGAGTGGCCAAGGAGCTGGATCCAAGGTGAGCCTGTCTACAACGCTGCCTGGTCGCCCCTGACAACAAGCCTATCCGGTTAGAATACCACCTCTGTCATTAGGCTACAGCTAGGGGAAATCAGTGTGTCAGTCAAAGGCCTCACAGACATCAGTCAGCTGCTGCTGCTCCTAAAAACCAGAGCGATGGAGGGAGACTTAGTGAATGCGATTGGATTCCTTTCATCTATTCTGCATGATGCATTAGTCATTTAGGATCTCATCCAGAGTGAACGACAGTAGCTAACTAGTTGTTTATTTTGTCAGTTGATTTTATTAGACATTGTTTGTCAAATGTACACGTTTTGACTTAGCTTTTTCTCAGCATCCCTGTTTGTTTCAGAGCCTTTATAAAGTGTATATAATCAACGGCTGTCTGTAGGGAGAACAGAACCAACTCCTTCAGACAATGAGAGCTGCTGATGCGCCATAGGCTCCCACTTATTACTGTCGTCCTTTTAGTACAGTACATTTGTGCTGTGATTGATCTATCTGGGGAGTATTACATGGTTACATCTCTTTCTTGTTCTCCAGCTCCTGAACACAGTCATTATAGTACATCATCGAGGACAATGAAGGACGTTTAACTTTTCTGCATTGTGTGTCTGTCCTATCCATCCATGTAGGTTTGAAGATTATGTGGACCAGCGATTTAAAAACAACATTTGAGAAATCAAGGCAAAGAAGTTTCGGTGAGTAGCTACAATTTAACGCAACTACATATTGCAAATAATAAGCCTGTTTTTAAGTAATATTTACTCAGCAAGTACCAAATAACTTGTAATATTATGTGTATCCAATGATATAAAAATATATATATTTTGATTTCAGTAGAAAATCAGGAAGGGAAGTGTCATTGTGTGTTGGTGTGCTGTAATATATCTTTCATGTCAGTGTGCCCAACTCTCTGCCTCCTCCTCACCTCTTTCTCTGCTCTCCTACTATTGGGGGGAGACCATTGAAATGGTGGCCTAGGTTCCATCCACTCAGAAATAAGAGCGAAATAACAAAATGGATCCATATTCCCAGTCCTTGCTCTCTTTGTTATGCCACATTAGACTGGCTCAGTGGCTCTGACTTCTCTAGTTGAATGATGATGGAAAAAGTCCTGCCTGTGAAACGTGAATGGCAGATTTCGAAGGACGTGTCACTCTGTGTGTATTGTCTGCATAATGCACCAAAGACTTCATAATGTGGGTGTTTGTAACCGTCAGGCTAGTTTTAAAAGCATGTTTCAAAGTTTCTGGATGCTAGCTATTACGAGGCTTCCATTGCCTTGTAAACCTGCTGAAAGGCTAACAAAGTTTTAAATTATTATTTTTTTTTTTAAGTATTTCTGTAAGTGTATACCATATTAGTAATTTGGGATATTCTCTAATCCTAGCTGGTAGGAGTGGATGTCATGGCAGCTCTGGACATGTATGCTGAGAGAGGCCAATGGGAGAAGTGCATAGAGATCGCCTCGAAACAGGTAGTGATTCTACCATCAACACTCCTGCTTTAGTTTCATTGTCTTTCATCCTTATTTTTGTCTTTTCAGTTTTATTCCATTACTGTTTTTCATTTTAATATTTGTAGAATTACAAGATTCTTCACAAGTGTGTGTGGACTTGTACGCCGCCCACCTGATCAAGGAGGGAGATGCGGAGAAGGTGCCCCAGCCAACCCCCCAGAACTACAAGATGATGTTCCTGGACCTGCTGAGCCTGTTAGGTAGAGCCGGCGCTGTCCTTCTGCATGTGGGCTCACCTGAGAGACGTAATGCTGCTGCTGATGAGTACAGGTCCAGAGGGAGACGGGAGATGATAGTGACCGGTCACAACGTACTGTATAGCAACCACACGTATTGGCCCAATGCATAGTCTCTGTGTGTAGTTGCTATGTAGTGACAGTTTTAAAGTAGTGAGCTTATTTTTTTAATAGTCTCGTTGTCTATCTGTTTGCAGTGTGAGAAGCTGACCAACTCTTTGAGCAGATGCTGCTGATCTCTCACTAATGCGCCACGCGCTGCCAAGGGGTTGACCAACTCTTATATACACTGAGTGAACAATCATTAGGAACACCTGCTCTTTCCCTGACATAGACCGAGCAGGTGAATCCAGGTCTATCATCTCTTACTGATGTCTCTGGTGACATAAGTGGTTTATGTGAGAAGTACAGGCCGGGAACGTTTTACTCACTTAACCCTGACAGGTAGGCAGTTGTTTTTATGCAACTTTTTTGGGACATAATATTCATCAATAGGATAATAACTAGTTAAAAGATCACATTTGGGATCTGGCTAATGATTAGGCCAATAGGGTAAATGCAGATAGGCAACCCCATGCTTCAGCCTATTTATTAGCTTTTTTCTGCATCAGTTGCATACCTGATAATATGGACCATGCATAGGCTATAAACATGGCCCAATATGTTAACATAATTTAACACATTTTTACCAATGTGTTAATACGGCTAATTTCTGGAAGTGTAATTTATATTTTAGATGGTGGCAGCATACTTTTATTTTCATTCATTTTTGAGTAGAACGTCCTTCTGCATTGTGTGTCTGTCTATTCATGTAGGTTTGAAGATTATGTGGACCAGCGATACAAACAACACTTGAGAAACCAAGGCAAAACGGTTTTGATGAGTAGCAACAGTTTTGAGTGTGTCAAGAACTGTAATGCTGCTGGGTTTTTCACGCTCAACAGTTTCCTGTGTGTATCAAGAATGTTCCTCCAGCCAACTTGACAACTCTCAGAAGCCTGTTTTTGTATAGTGTTGGCTGTGGTACACACTCACTTCCGATCTCTCTCCTCTCCACCCTTCTCCCTATCTTTCTGTAGGTCAGTGTGGCTGCCAAGCTGTCTATCTCCCTGCTGCGCCACACAGTTTATCCCAGCTGACAAGGCCTTCTACAAGGCGGGCATGGCTGCCAGGGTATGAGAACTGCTCGTATGAGCTTCGGCCAATCACTGGAAGCGGGGGGGTTGTTGTTGCTGGAGTCCCCTGGGAACAACTCTGATCAAAGTCCCCTGAGTCTGTGCTCCTGGTAGGGCCGCTGGAGGTGTTATGAATAATGTTGTACTCAAACAGCAGTATGAAGTAGCTTATCGCATCGTCCATTTTCAGAATTACATTTTTGGGGGAAATGAACAAAAATGAAATAATTTAGGAGAATGTCAATCTCTCCCAACTCGCTGAACTATTGATTCTCTCTACAGGCTGTGGGCTAGGAGAACATGTCCTTTATCTTCCTCAACCACTTCCTGGATCTGTCTAATGTGAGTCCCCACTCAGCTTTACCTTGGGGGTTTCACCTCAACTTGACCGAAGTCTGCAGACTTTTTCAGTCAGCATAAAAACTTCACACGTAGCTTATATGAGTGATGACAATCTATATTTCATCATATAAACAGTAAGTAACTGTAAACATTTGCTGTATCCATTGTTTTAATTTGAATGTTTGAAGATGAGATAATGCGTGAATGTTGTCTTGATACCTGTTGTGGTATTTCCAGGGGATAGATGAAGGGAAACTGGACCACTCTGATTTCCAGGACACGGACATCTCCGAGGTTCCTGTCCCTGCTAAGCTACACGTCACTGTAAGGCACAAGTCGATATTGTTTGCTTTGCTGTGTCATTATGTCTTATGACAGGTCTGAAATGTTGCTGTGTTATAACTGTCCTGTGACAGTGTTAGCTTGATAGCTCTATATCATGACGTTGTTGGCTTAGCTACAGTATATTACTATTTAATGAGGTGCGTAATGTTGCTGTTGTGTGACTTTCCTGTTATGGTCTTATGATGACACTAGGCTGTGATGTTGATGTTGTCATATCCCAGGATGCCCAGCGTGAGGAGATCCGTGGCTGGGTGTTGACGGTGTCCATGGACCAGCGGATGGAGCAGGTGCTGCCCAACGACGAGAGGGACACCTACGACGCCTCTCTACTGGCAGCCAACACCGGCATCCGCTACCTGCCTTGCGTTATCACAGGTGGGTGGGAGAAACCCCTTACAGAGCACCTTACCACCTTACCTTACCGTCTCCCATTTCTATGGAATTACCCCAGTGTCTAGGACTGTACCATCTACTCCAGGGGTGTGAAAAGTCTTGGGTGTGTCTGTGTGAGGGGGGCTATTGTTGGAGAGTCTTTGACCTTAGTTAAATATTTTATAATCGCCATGTTATTCTTGTAATTGGCATAGATTCACAAAAGTACATATGAACCCCATTTTGTTCTTCAACCTAACTAGTTGATGGCATACATGTGTATACTGTACTGGTAAGCAAAGCAGAGGTGCTGACTCCTGCTTGCTCAGAGGCCTGCACCAGTCATAACATTACTGACAAGACACGGGTGCATATAACCTGGTATATAGTACGTAAAGATGCAGTGCTATCCAGAGATGCAGGGACTGACTGGCCTCCCACAACACCCAGAGAACTGTGTTGTGTTCAGGGAGGCAGTTAGCAGACCCACGTATGATGGCTGACCTGTTAATTGGTTGACTAAACATACGACTGTAATGAAAGCTCTCGCGCTCTCTCTCTCTCGCGGAATAAGATTGAGTTCAAAGAACCTGGCAAGGCAGCTAACAAGGACGACTGGACTACATTCGTAATGACCACAAGGGTAAGAAGGGGGTTTGTTATGTTCGACCTGGAGACTACATCACTGTGCTTATGACTTCCTCTGCTGATTTAGCTGCTAGTCCATCAGCCCTCACCCACATGAAACACTGGGTTTGATTTAGAATTTATCCACACTTTTGATCACAGGCACTCATGCAGGTTTAGAATGTATAACATGTAAGGTTGCGTCTTAGAGAAGGGCCCATTTTCCTTTGTTTCATCCTTCCTGTGTGTGATTGGGATTACAGTGTGATTTAAGTAAATGGACTAATGTCCACAGAGATTTAAAGACTGGCTTATAACACGTGTGTGTCAAATATATAAATATATATCTATATCTCACAGCCCGGAGTGCCAGGATTTGCTGAAGTTTGTGAGCCTGGCGTGGTGGACTCCCCACCTCCGGCTTCTTCTTCCACTGACAGGACCAAGATGCTGAAAACTCCCATCTTCGTCCAGTGTACCGCATACCCATAACTACAGTAATTTACCATACCGTACTCTGCTTAGAGCCTCTGCCTACTTCTGAGTTATTTAATCCATCCTCTCCATCTCTGGTTTGCTGTTAGTGTTGAACAGTTCACATCATTCCATAACAATAGACTGTTGAGAAGACCTGCTGTGTTACTGCGCCATACATTTCTGCAGCGCTGACATCAGCACAGTCCTTACTTGCATCCCATTGGCCACTTAGTCCCTGATGTCAGGATTCTGTGTCACCATGGGGATGTCTGTAAAGTTCAGCAGAACATTCCTCTTCTCCTCGGTGTCTGTCCTGTTTTACCTTTTGAATGTGTGTTCATTCCCATTTTCACCTATGTTCCTGGTACTGCTGAAGGACTGGAGTAGGCTACAACCAGAGTGGGTTTTTATTTAGTTGAGGGACATGAAAGATGCCTTTACACTTCAGGTGCTGTATCTTCATAATCAAAGTGCTGTTATCTGTAATACGTGTGCTGTGTTCTAAAAGCAAAGTTCCTGTGTGATAGGAGAATTTGACAGTGCACTTTAGAATACTGTATTGGCTTCATGTATTGTTGGATTAAATGCAGATTTGAATGTATTTCATATGATGGAAATATGGTTAAATAAAAAATATTCTGCATCTATTTCTTCTAATACAAGGCCACCTAGAAAATGGGAGAGCTGTTAGGCCCCATTCTTTTTATTGTGTGTTCAACCAAAATGACATTTGGTTGCTGAACAGAAAGTAGACCACACAGCTCAGTGCATGTATTATCTTATAGCTATTAGTAGATTACCTGATATTAAATTGGGTTCTAGGTCTATAAAAATGTTATGAATCATCGCATCCTTACCCACTCAGGTGGAGTGATTCCCAGCCGAAGAATACCCCTTGTGGACAAAGGTTATCAGCCACCAAAATACCCGTTCATGGACATCATTAGAAAGGCCCACCCAAATACATATCATTCTGAAAGCCCCCCCCCCCCCCCCACAATAAAGGTAAAATAACTTGTCTCTTGTTGAGCAAAATGGAACATCATAGATTATAGGACTGTATCTTCATGACAATATTTATTTTAAGCGGGGGTATACAGAAATGAGGTCAGCACAGGTATCAGTTATCTCCTCAGCAAGGTATCACTGAGAGATCATCTTTGTGGTAACCCACTCTGTTTTGCCTCCATACCTGACTATATAAATTTGTTTACCTAATTTTCAATATAAATGTTGATTATTTGTTTAGGCCACCTATAGGGTACACTTATGTCATCCATACAAATTCTACAGAAAATCCTAAATGCTATCTTTTTTTATCCAAAATTATCAAATTTTATAATTATACCACAAACACCCGCGACTAAAGGTTTGGCCTTTTAAATGCAGGACCCTATTGCACAGACTTTTACGCACCATAAAACTTGTCACATATGTATGCGTTTTTCTGACTGCTTCTTCAGTTATACTTCCAAAGAGAGAGAAGCAGGAATTTCACCATCCAGTAGGCCTATTCGCTCAAAGTTATCTATTGGGAGCTCGAGGCCTAAAACATTCAGAAAAGCGTTTATGAAACGGAGGCATGTTCAACTATTCCATATATGCCTAATTTTCCGTTTGTCCATATTTTTTAATTGAATGCAACACCGCGTGTTACGTCAAATCCAAAACGGTTTAAGTAGGCCTAATTAGAAATTAGTGCATTGAAATAACGTTTTTTACCAATATATTGAAATTGAGTTATGTAACGCATATAGGCATGTCAGGCCTCTTTTCGCTTGTCCATCAGCCTACCTGTACATAATTATCAAACTGACATCGGGAATTGTGACAATTTGATACAACAGAACAGCATTCTCGGTAAGAATGTAAAATCAGGAATCCTGTGTTATAATGTCCATTAATTAACATTGCAAAGAAACTAGCCTTAATAAACCAATTTAAGATGAAGATGCAAAATTATTGTAAAACTGCCTTCATTTGTCTAGACCGCTTTTGATTTTGATAGTTAAATCAGTGTAAATGTTTAATTTGTATTACCTGCATAAAGATTCATTTTTAAACCAAACGTACTCATTACTTTGAAATACATAGTTACTATCTCAAACTACAATAAACACAACTTTTTACCTTTTTAGGTATTGTCGTAATCACTCTGTGGGTCTATTTATAAATGCAAAGGTCCTAGAGGGAAAACATAAGCTAAACTAAGTCTTAAAATATATATATTTTAAAGAATGAACGTTTTCGCGCTGTTTAAGTCGTTTTCAGAGTGCATGATATCGATCATATTCAGGCTAACGTTCACACCATATGAAAATTATTGTGAGGAACAGTGGTACATTTGCAAAATGAAGTTATGCTCTTTCATTCGATTTGGCTGCAAAAAAGATACCAGTCTTAAACATTAAATTTCTTAATGAAGAACCTGTCGAACCGAAAACTTCTGGTTTACTATGACAAGCTTTGACATGATTTCTGTTTGTGATAATGCACTTTACCACCAGATACATTTCCGGAATGTTATCTGAAATATAGAAAATCATTATGAAAGTTTTACATGCATTCTGCATTGCAGTTTGACAAGCCATGTTATTAATATCACATTTGTGGATTGTCTGAACATAGCGCACCAAAGAAACAAAACCGATGCATAATTTCTGGTTTAAAAAAATAAATTCTTAACATTATTTTGTGCATTGTGAGATTTTATTGCAAAGAATTGGTTACAACAATCATAATTGCAGAATATTACAAAATGCATGCGAAACGTAATCGACATAATCCACAAACCTTTTGTTAATCCCTGTTGATATGAGATAATGTAATCACTGCGTTTTTCATGGCTGAAAATATCAATCGTATCACATTCCTTTTACCCTGACCCGAAACATGTAGGCCTATAACGACACTGTATTCCTTGAGTAATTTGACATGCGCTGCTAGGCCGGACAAACTAATCCTGCCACACGGATTATGTCACTGATGTCACGATTTGGACTGCGAATTTTATTTTACGCATCTCTTGTTGACCATACATCACTGTGTAACAAAACGCGTTGTGCGCATTAGTGTTTGCCTTTCGTTCCATTATAGGAAGCTATGCAATCCATTTCACAGGCCTTCACTTAATATTGTCATACAACAAACACGTTGATTTAATAGTCTATTACTTTCCATTTGTCATCATCCAGAGTCCCTTCTTCTAGGTATAGGTTCTAAGTGTCCCAGTTATGAATTTACAATGATCTAAATTCCACAAAACGCAGCGTGTGTATTTATATGGATGAGATTTCACCTCGACCTTACAGCAATTAACCACGCAGGCTATAGCAGAGAATGGAATGGCGCGCTCCAGTCGCTTCCTTACAGAAATGCTAGCACAAGGCACGGTACAGAACCTCCAAAGAAAGACCTTTCACCTTTTGAGGTAGAGGCTTATCTGACGACCTATTACTGTGTAAAATGACACATGAACACACATCGTACATGTTGATGATGTTTACCCTCTCTCTTGGCATTCACCGCGTGCCTTAATTGTATGGACATTTAAATCAAGGTCCGCTGTGAACACGAGGAGAGACAGGGCCCCTTTAGTCTTTCTCTGTATCACTGTAACAGCTACTGTAATGGCAACTGCCTGACGAGCTGCAGTGCGCGTAATGAGGGCAACCTCATTGAAAGCAACGGTCTTGCACCAAAATGTACCACTACGTATTCCACCGGCTGGCTAGGCACCGTTATCCAATACAGTAGCGCCTAATGCGTATACATTGTTAGTCACCATTGCATTATTGGAGGTCGACATGGCATATAGACTAATAATAATAAACTCCACTGAGAATCTTAAAAAGACACAAAAAAGCTAACCGTTATGTTAGGCCTAAGTTACCTATATCCTGGCAGTGGCGGTCTTCCGAGCGCATGAGATGTATTATATATTATTATTTCCTTGGATGTAGATATAGCCCGATCCTTGGTGGTGCAACGAACGCCAGGCCCGAGTGACAGCAGCGAAAATACAGGGCTTGCTGCAGTCGGTCCTTTTGCTCAACTCCCATGATACCAAAAAAAATAGAAGAGGGCCCATCTGGCTTCTCATCAGCTTTGTCAAATCTTGCACACGCTAAAATGCGAATGACCTAGATACCTCTGCTGCATTTTGCATGAGCTAAGAAAGAGTGGGGAAAAGCTGTTGGGCTGAATAGAGTCGTCCCTGCCTTTTGTGGGGGTCGAGCAGGGTGGGTTAGGAGGTGGAGGCACTGAACGCACCTGCCTGCATCATACAGGGGTTAGCTCAATATTGGAGAAAAAGAGTGGGAGGTACAATTTGGCAAAGCTGTGACCAACACATTGGTTTTGGGGATAAACAGAAGCCATATTGACAGAATCAAGAATATATAACGGATAATAGGCCTTGTAATATAACCTATTGAGAAGGTGCCAAAAGTAAAGAATATATATATAGGCTAACAATCCCATATTTAGAAATAGCACTTTATTTACAATTAACTAAAAACATGCATATCTACATAAGGTTTATGCGTATTTGAATTAGTCCTCCCCCCTTTAGAAACAGAATATTGTGTAAAAATGCTGAGGCAAAAAAATGTATACTTAACTTTGCAACATGTTATTCAGCGGAACAACTTACAGAAATGCGTTGTTGCGATACCTTTACAATCAACTCTCATTTTCCTCGAAACATCGAAACAGTCCGTACATCCGGTTGGGTACCAAGGATGGTCTCCTCCGTTGATGATGCTGAACAGAAATGTCCTTCCAGTGACATCAATTCTGCCATATTGTCTGCGCGCTGCGAAAGATGGAAATTGGTGCCGTGATGAAAACACCCATATTCCACTGATTGTGCATTAAAATACCCTGACCTCTTCAAAGGATGCGGGAAATGCTAAAAGCATAGGCTACATCTAAGCAGCACACTGAGAGGAGACAGCTTTGGTGCAGTCTGGAGGCAGAGCCAGCCGAGACTGTCACGTAAAAGGGTCTGATGCAAAGAGCCATCTGACAAGAGAGGAGAGTAGCCCAGTTTATCATCGCCGTGCGCAGCTTAAAGCGTGGTCGCCCTGCTCCTCTCCCTTGTGCTGTTCCTCCACTTCTCTTCTCTTCTGAGAATTATTCAGAAGGGGAGAGGTAGCATCTGCAGGTTTACTAAACAAATCGGAGGGGTTTCGAAATGGGACGCTCCAACTCCCCTTTTCTCTCATGTAATTGACTTACCGAGATTAGCCTACCTATAAGCCTTGCAACGACAATAGACGTGGTTAACAGAAAAATACACACGATGGCCATAATCATGAGCCTACATTTTGCATTGACATCGTTTTTCTAATGAAAAAAAACTTAGGCCTATCGACGTGTGAAACAAATATGTGAATGTCTGATGCATTTTATTAGGCTACATTTTCAATTAGCACAATATAAATATATAGGGGCCTAATATTATAGCTATGTGTATAGGCTGATGTGGCAAAAAGAAGACCATAGGCACCTTTTTTATAGGCATCTGGAAAAATGGAGACACCATGCCTATTCACTTTATCCCTGCTCATGTGGAATGCACAATTATCAAACTGCACGTGCCTGGCATAATTCATTATTGATAATTCTCAAGAGCTGTGTCCATGTAGCCTACACTGCTGTGTTTTCATACACGGCCAATCGTAAATATTTTGCAAACATGGCGAGAAACCTTCATGAAGTATTGGGAATTAAGATATTCTTACCCCAAATGGGCCGTCTCCATATGGCCTGTCATCTGTGCGTTCTCTCCCCCAACCCACATCCCGGTCGTGTCCCATATGAAGCCCATTGATTTATTGGGATTCTTTCGTTATTCATTCGAACCCTGAATTAAATTACACAGAGATCCAATATGAAAAAATAATAATAAATCGTGCTCGCTAAAAATAGCATAATATAAGGCTTGGAATATGATATATGTATGGATAATTAGGCCTACATTTATATGAGTGGATAATTCTTATGGTACAAATAATGCACATTGCAATGTTAAATGTTCAACTATTTTCAATAATTTCTGTAATAGGCATTGGATAGGACTACATCGGTGGCGCAGTCTACATCTTGCGTAAAATGTGGTAGTACTGCAGAACAAAGGCGACGTTGTATGTAGTCTATAGCTGCACCATAACCCCAGACCTATAGCTGCACCATAACCCCAGACCTATAGCTGCACCATAACCCCAGACCTTTTCTATTGTTCAAAGTGAACACCCGTTCGTATGCATGGATTTGGTTGAGGTCCCCTTATCCCCCTCTCGTGCCGCAGTAAAACGCAGTGTCATCTGCTGAGCAGCCGGACGCGTGCCTCCCGTGAGCAAATTCGACGCGCAGTGAACTCCAGATGGCTTGTATGGTAAGCCAAGCTCTGCAATCCACCCCTTTATGCTGACCTATATTACACAGTAATGAATAAAGCCTATCTGATTTAGAGGCCTTCTATGCGGCAAAGAAGCCATCGAGCCCCGCAGTGAAAGGGTGCAGTGGCGTTAATGTAGGCTTGCAGGCTGCAGGTGACCACAGTGTACATCTAGAATGTGTAGTATATTGGTGTTGAATGAAAGACGACAAAACACAGCCTTTCCCATCTATTTTATCATCAAGTCTCAAACGCTATGGACAATAGGCGATGCACTGTGAACGTGACGCATTGCTGTTCAGTTTTATAGGGCCTATGCAGCTATTAAAGTTAATTGATTTCACAAATGAAAGACAGTGGTCTCAGCTCGTGCATCAACATCGATCAGTCTCTAGCCAATCCTTTTATCAAACCCAAGTATCTATAACCAACTATATGTCTTCCGTAAACAAATTGTTCTCACGTGATTGTGTTGGATAAAACTTGTATGTTTTAATGCAATTTTTAAAAATGTATTATTTGTGGATTTCCACATAAGATAACTATAGATGTAGGACTATAGATGTAGGCCTATAGGAATTAACAACACACCAGTCTCCCATTAACTAGGCCACGTCATCAAGGACCTCAGCCACCCAAGCCACGGCTTGCTAACCCTGCTACCATCCAGAAGGAGAGGTCAGTACAGGTGCATCAAAGCTTGGACCTTAGAGACTGAAAAATAGCTTCTATCTCAAGTCCATCACTGTTAAATAGTCACCACAAGCCCAGTACCCTGGACTGAACTGTCAATAGACTGTTACTCTATCATGCACCTTAGAGGTTGCTGCCCTATGTACATAGCCATAATGGAACAATGGCTATGGTTTAGGTACAGTTTTATCCACTTCATATATATAAACTGTATTCTAGTCTAGGCCTATCCTATTTAACTATTGCGGTACACACATACGTGTGTGTGTATATATACACACACGGACGGACTCCCGACATTGTTCGACCTAATATTTCTTAATTCCATTCTTTTATATTCGTGTGTATTGTTAGATATTACTGCGCTGTTGGAGCTAGGAACACAATCATTTATCTACTCTATAACATCCGATAAGAATGTGTATGCGACCAATACAATTTGAGTTATTTGACGTGTATTTATTTTACCTTTATTTAACTAGGCAAGTCAGTTAAGAACACATTCTTATTTTCAATGACGGCCTAGGAACAACTGTTCAGGGGCAGAACGACAGATTTGTACCTTGTCAGCTCGGGAGTTTGAACTTGCAACCTTCCAGTTACTAGTCCAACGCTCTAACCACTAGGCTACCCTAGGCCTCCTTAACATTCGAGTCTGTTGCAGAGAAATCTTGTACAAAAAAATGCAGATTTTCGAAAAAGGCCAACAATAAATTCAAAATACAATGAAAGTTTATACATGATCTAAACTCATTCACAGCTGTTTGCTCTAACTCCAGATTATTGCACATTTATCTGCTGAAACTAGTTTACACAAATCTTTTTAAATGGAATTGTTAGTTGCCTGCTCAGGCATGGTACCCAAAGCCCCTCGGAACAGTGCTGTGTGCAAGGGCCTTGAACCAAAAGCTAGATTCGAGTTTCTCCACACTTGAAGAGGCAAATCCTTTTTAATTCAAACTTGCGTAAACCCCTTTCATATTCATTTGAGTAACTTTGTTAATGACTTGACAGACTTATTTTTTTTTATCAGCAAATGTTGCCTGAGAAATGAACAGATAGGACATTTTCCCCAATGTATTCCATTCTTTATTTATTAATAATAACTATTTTAAAACTATTTAATAATGCAACAAGCTATAAAAAAAAAAATGCAATGGTTCAACTCTGGCAACATTTTTATTTCATAAAATGGACCATGACAAAATAGTCAAAGCCTGATTCAGAAAATAACAGAATGTTTAAAAGAAAAGGAGGGCAATGTATTTTTTGGGGGAATGGCTATATTTTGTCAGGTCATGCATTTCGTTATTCTAGTTCACCGAAACTACCAGAACCCGACTTGTGTCTCAAAATATGGTTACAATGCGTTGGTTTACTAATGTTACAATGTATCAAGGCTGAAACATGATTGGCTACACAAATTATTGTTTCCATTATAAACTGGGTGGTTCGAGCCCTGAATGCTGATTGGCTGACAGCCGTGGTATATCAGACCATATACCACCAGTTTGACAAAACATGTAATTTTACTGCTCTAATTACGTTGGTAACCAGTTTATAATAGCAATAAGGCACCCCAGTGGTATATGGTACTCAGTGGTATATGGCCAATATACCACGGCTAAGGGCTGTATCCAGGCACTCCTGGATGGCTGTGGTATATTGGCCATATACCACACCTCATTGTGCCTTATTGCTTAATTGTATCCTGATAATGACATAATTTACCTCAACATTTCATATAGGCGAAGGTTTTGGCATTCATAGGTCTTTCAGCCTATAGCCCTATATATTTGTTAATGCAAAATACATTGAATCATTATTACATTTGCTTTAATTACTTAGGCCTATAGCTAAATCAAATATATACTTTTGTGCAGGTTTGGTAATAGGCTGTGCTCAGCCAATTGCAGACTATAAACATGAAAACGTTACACAAGTTGTTATGTAGGAAAGTAAGTAGGCTCGGCTAGTTTGTGTCCGCACCACTGCAACCGCTGAGCTCAATGGTCGTAACGACTCGACTCCGTTTGATTTGGCGTCATTTTACCCACAGTAGAATGGGAGATATCTCTTCCAAAACACAGATGCCGACTCCAGAGAACGCTCTACCCGGGAGAAGTGAAAGTTTAAAAGTATCAGGTAGGATGATTTTCCCTGTGTGGGTCTGTTTCGAATGGTGTCCTAGGCTCGGTAGCTTTAGCCTATAACGTTAGTAGCTAGCCGACATACCTAGTTGCTTAGCAAAACACCCGTAGGAACTGTAAATTGGCCTAATTATGTAAACATTGACAACTCAAAGCGCGTACAGTTGGTATTTGTGTCAACAAGCACTTGTCGTACGACTGTGTAGCCGACATACTTATGTGTTGCACGAATTGACTACACTTCTGCCCTGCTATGACTTTGAAGCGCTGCAGAGAATTTGTTTTGTCACTGAAACCTCCATATTGCGCATGCGTATTATTCACTTCTCGCGGCTATTAAACTGTTCAAGAAAGGTCCGTGCAATCCGGGTTCCTTGGGACTTTCCTACCCCATTGAAGTTGACATTTAAAATGGTTAGGGTTTAGGGTAGGGACGACTCTAATGTAGACTATACTATTTCTCCCTCACTCTGCACAGTACACACACACACACACACACACACACACACACACACACACACACACCTCTGATTAAGGCAACCTGTCCCAAGGATGATAATTTGTGTGAAAAAAATATTTTAAAAAATACAAATAATAATAAGGCTGGAAAATTATAGTGCATATTACTGTTAATCCTGCAACTATGTAGACCTTACACCAATGATATTTATATTGGATCTCAATGCCCTTAAAGTGATTGAATATGCATTCTATCCTACTGGCAAGAACTTGACTCGCTTGGGGAAATTTGTGCTAGTTTAAAGTCAGTGGTGCAAAACATAATGTTTTCATGGGCTCCCGAGTGGCGCAGCGGTCTAAGGCACTATCTTGGTGCAAGAGGTGTTACTACAGTTCCTGGTTAGAATCTAGGCTGTATCACATCTGGCTGTAATTGGGAGTCCCATAGGGCGGTGCACATTTGGCCCGGGTTTGGCCGGGGTAGGCCGTCAATGTAAATAAGAATTTGTTCTTAACTGGCTTAATTTATTTATGTAACCTTTATTTAACTATGTCTAAAGAAAGATGCTATCTCCAACACTCCATTTAGATGAAAGATGAATTGTATTTCCTGTCTGACTCTCAGAGCATGGAAAAAGGTAAAACTTTCAGTTTGAGGGGAATGGCTGACACAAGTTGAGTTACATAACATTTGAAGGGTAGAGGGGTGCGGTCTGCAGAGCACTAGGAGCTCGCCGCATGACATCAAACATCGATCGCAAGGAAAAGGCAAGAGGAAAAACAATTGCAGTACCTTGTGTTGCTTGGTTCCTGTCACCATGGGATGGGAAAATCATAACAGTAATTGTCTGGGGTCCTACGGTTTTCTCAGAACAGGCCCCATCTGAGTGGATGTCTAACACAACACCTAGTTATACTGTCATCGTAAACTGCATTTCACTTTTCTTCAGAATTGCCCCAAATAAGTGTGTGTGTAAGAGAGAGGGTAAGTAAAAGGCCTGGTGGGAGCAGCTGAAGTCTGCTTGAGATGCGGCTCACATGGGAACTGTGTGCAATGGCATGAAGCGTGACCGTGCAGGAAAGGGATCCACCCTGCAGGACTGCAGTGGTCTGATTACCAGCCCCATACAGCCCTGGCCTCCCTCCCCAGTCCCAGCCCTATGGCAACATCACTGCACCACGGGGCTGGCAGGTTGCCAGGAGACGCACGCACAGCTCCACAGACAGGCACCACACCACTGCACGTGGCTCTGTTAAGGCATCCTGATGTTGCTGCTAGCCCGCTGAAGGTCACACATGACGGGGTGTTGAAACAGTGAGGAAAGAGGAATGAAGGGTCAGAAACAGAATGAAGTGGATTAATTTATGCCCTTCAGGATTATGATGTTCTGGATAAGAGAGTATAGATTCGTTATGCATTTTATGCATTTTATGTTATGCATTTTATGGACAGTGAAATGGTTATTTACTTATGGACATGGTGAAATTCATCCAAATCCCAGTAGATGCTGACAGGCATGTGACTGCCTATTTTATATTTTGCAGATCACAGATAGCTCTAGTTCTGTGTAGAGCAGCTTCCAGTGAAAGATAATAGGGGCCAGTCCTGATTTATGTGGTCATTCCAAATGATGTGATTGTGTAAGATGTATGTTGTAACATCCACCCACAGTCCTCTTCTAGAATAGATAGGGATACTGATGGACTTGGACTGTTTGTTGTAGATTGAAAACACAGTTTTCTTTCATAATCAGAAATAATCAGTTGCATTGTTGCAAAGTGTAAGTCAGCGAATATATATTACCTCCACCTCACTAAATAAAAAACCTGCTGCACCACCTCTAGTCAGTTAATGGATATAAGGAGAACTTACAAGGGATTTTTACCTTATGTTAACATTTATTGTAGTCTACGAGCTACATGGTTTAAAATCCATTTTAATCTAATATCCCAAACTGTCGGGGAAAGCTATGAATTAATAAAGTAGCAAAATGGCTTTAAGAGAAATTGACAGCCAATCAACAGCCTCTGTTTTGCTGTGCGTCTTATTTATTCCCTATAGGATCACTCCTGCATCTGCCAGTCTAAATTCCACCATGCTAGGCTGTTGCGTGGGATGGGGGTTGTGGCTATGTGCTACTGGATGGTGTGAACATGGAGGCAGGCAGTGGTGAGTTGGCACCAGCGATGTGGGCACTGAGGTGCCCCCTCAGAATGGCGTGAGATGCTGTGCCTTGGCACATGGTGAATAGACTACCCCGGCATTGAAAAAGCGAAGCTGCTTCAGGTCTTGTAAAGACATCCCAGAGACATTTTTGGGGAGTCTCATCGAGAGAGATATGGAGGAACTCCCTGCGTGACTTGCTTGGGTGAGGGTGGGAAGGAGAGGGGAGAGGGGAATGTGCTGTGGTGGGGGTATGGAGAGGTTAAGGGGGTGTGTGGGTAGGCATTGGGAGTTATTGGCTGGCATGGATTCCAAGTACCACACGTGTTTGTGTGCATCTGGGTGGGGGGCGGGAGAGGGGAGATGCCAGAGATGAAGGAAGTGGTCGAGTGGCGTAGCTCAGAAATTAATCTGAGATTCGTTTTGATAAATTTGCCCAAATCAATGGTTTTATTTTCGGGGGGAGTGTGGGTGTTTGGGGGGTACTCAGACAGACATGTTGGAACCCCGCCAAGGCATCTCGGGAAGGTTGCCATGTCGAGAGAGAGGGAGAGGAGGGGAAGAGAGAAAATCCAGACGAGACTTGGCAGGGTTCTATCGCAGCTCCCTTTGTCTGTTTGCTCAGCTTTGCGCTAAGGAAATCAAAAATACCCAGGGTGTAGGAACTCTGCTTCAACGCGAAAAAACTAAACCAAACAAGAAATCAAGTCGAGAAAACTACTTTGAAAAATTTGAGGACGCCGAGGGTGAATGGGGCACAAGCATAGTCACCAAAAATATGTTCTAATTCCAGCAGAGTTACACATTGCTTATTTGCGTGACTGGAGGAGGTTACTTGAGCCAAGAGATGACCATGTCATTTCAACTCAATCTTTCTTTGTAATTTCCAAGCGAATGAAGCTGCCTCTTCTGTCTTTTCTGGCTATGTTTTGAACACAAAAGGACTCTCAAAAGTGGACCTGGATTTTATCCATGAAGGACTGACAGAACTGTTGTGGCCAAGCAACTGTCAAGAAAAAAGTTTTTTGCCTTTCCACAGATCAAACCTTAAGTCGCTATCCGTACATCACTGGGAGTAGATTTCACCTTCCAAAGTTTTGTGATTGTAAAAATCACTGACTTCAATGCACCTCTAGGGTTAGAATGAAGATAACTGGCCTCAAAAATATATTGGATCACCTCCCTAACTGCCTCTGTTGTCACTAAGTTGTCCTCTTTGTGAGAGGGGTTTACAGCGGGACAACAGCAACTGGTTACTCAGGCCAAGTGCTCTTTGACCAAGCTTTAGAGTTCCATTGTGTCTCGCAGTTGGACGAACTGAAGAACATTAGAAGATATCTCGCCTGCAGAGGACTGAGATTCCCCAGCATTTGGATATTGGAGATCTGAGGCCAGTGGATCTACAGTAGTCTGTGAGGCACTGAACTAGTAGTGCAGTTTCTCCAAGCTGCCTACTCTCAGTTGAGAGTTCTACAGGCCTGACTGGTTTTCTTCTAATATCTAAGGTTTCAATTCATTCTCAGCTTCACAATGAGAGTGTGGTACTGTGTAAGGTAAGTTATATGTTATATCTGGTTTCTACAGATTAAGACGTCTACTTTCTCTCCCGTTATACCATAAAGAAACCATAGGTGTTCCTTACTTACCAGCTGTGTTGTTGTCCTCGGGACACTTCAGAAGTCTAGCATTGTTTTCCTGCTATATGAAAAAGGAAGGCACTTAAAGGAGGCTGGGGAATGTCAGGGATGACTTAAAACGTCTCCTGAAGGATCGTCCATCCCTCCCCAGAGGACCCGGTGTGCCTACCATTCTACCGCTTTCCCACGATCAACTTCCTCGCTGCTGATTTTCATACTGGCCAAACACAGCCCCTGCAGAGAGAGTGGTCTCCCAGTCTCCGAATCCCCCGGAACCAGTGGCTTTTCTCATCTCCACCGTGTGGCTGAAATCCCCCCTCCCGTTGTCTGTCACAGGCACAGCAGTGCCATCTCCCCCTCGGTCATCCTTAGGAAGCGCTGTGCATGATGGTTTCTGATTTGTGTCTGGCACTTGATTAATAACTGCAAGGAAAGGTTAATAGAAAAGTAAGAAATGTTCCCCTCAAGGTTTATATTGAATCGTTGCCAAGGCAAATTACACTCTGCCAGATGTGTTTGCACTGATAGCAGGTGGAGTTAGCAGGTGTACTGTGATGGCTCTCATAATTATGAACATTTGTTGTGGAAACATCATATTTTGCCTCTCTCTGTCGTGTTGGTGATTTCATCATTACTTGTCCTTATATTTAGCTTCAAATTATGGACAACAGAAAGCAGGCCGGAGTGTTGAGTTTTAATAGTCCATTTTCATTCAAGTTAATGAAAATTAATGGCCAGCTCATTTAGCTGTGGCTATTACTGTACAGATGACGCATTAATGAATCACAATTATCCAAATTCTAGTATCACAGAATCAAGATAATGGCGATTAAGAAGTCCCCAATTGTCCTTTTAGATTTTGATTCTGTAAACGGGGTTGGAACTAAAGGTTGAAGGAAATTCTGTTTAGTGTTGGAGTGCTGCTGTTCTCTCCTCCTGATCAGTCCAGGTTCATGCAGGGGTGAGGGCCTCAGTCTCCAGCTCTGAGAGTATGAGGAGGGATGGGAGGGGAAGATGTAGACCTGCTGATGCATTTACACACGGCTCTCTGCTCCTGAGAGTCTTCCTTTTGGACCCAAGTAACCTGAAACACAATGTCAGTCTTTTAAAGGAGGTTCAGGTGTAGGAAGTTAGGCCTGAAATTGGGGGCCTTGTCTACTGGCGTTGGCTTTTAGCTTGGCCAGCTAGCTACTCCCCTGCTTAGCAGAGTTATGACTACTTTTCTATTTAACGCTTCCCGTTTTAAAGAGAACGTAAGACAATAGCTACATGATTCTGTTCTGTCTCAAGTCTCGACCGTTATGAAAGTGTCAACACAAGTAACTGAAGAAGGGCAGTGAACTTGAGAAAACTTTGACGTCTTAGAAGAACCTGAAGTCTCCAGATAGCGGGACTGATTGTTGGGGTTGTGAGTGACGGCGTCTGATGGTCATGGTTGGACTGAGGCTCTGCTCCAGCCTCCAGTGCCCACTCATGTGGAGGGCAATGGCGTAGTGGAGGAGGAAGCTCTCCGATTTCTCCAAGGTTGGCTTTACCCAAGTCCACCCATGCATGCATGGCCGACTTCGCCTGTCTATGAATTATTCACAAAGCTCTCATCTTCACAGGTCACTGTCATTCAGCAGTGTCTCTCTCCCTCTCTGCCCTTCGACTTTAACCCAGAGAAACTTCCCCGGCAAACACAGCACAAATCTTCAACCCAGGGCCTCCAGTGACAGAGAATGAGTACTTGGGTTGCCCATGAGCAATATTGCAGGGTTTATCATGCCTGTTAAGTGAGTTTTAAAGGCTTTATCAGCCTCTGTTGTGCCAAGATATGTCTTCATTTGTCACATGCTGAGTAATGATCCTGGCTAATGCCAGCGTAGACTCTGGTGACATGCATGGGATTTCACCATGAGTGTCCCTTGTTTACACTGACACTGATAACCCCACGGACAAAATTGGCACGGCTTGCACCTCAGAGAACTTAGATTACCTGTCATTCACTGAGGTTTATCTCTCTCAACCACAGTTTGGCATCCTCTGAGTATAAACTCAGTTTAAGATGTCTCTTAGTTATTGTTATCTTGTCTTTCAGTCTAGATCCAGTTGTTTAAATGCTTAGAAACACAGTTTTATGATTCCAAACTGTGACTACTTCTGCTCTTAATGGCATACCATACACTGTTGTGGTGTACCGGTAGCATGTTGGGTCAAACCCATCTGGTACCAATTTCTGTACATTTTCTGTCAAACTGGATTGGAGTTAAAGTGACTGTCTCTCTAAACTCCTACAAAATAGACATGTTGTAATCGCTTAACACCAAGCAAAAAAGGGTAAATCTATGAATAATTTAGTGAGTCAGGTTGCCTACCCCATGTATGTGAAACCGAGGTGGAAGTGTTATAGGAGGACAATTCATTAGCTTGTCACGCTATGACTACCCCGATCTGAAAACAGTTGATGGTAATCAAGAATCGTTATATTAGCCCTGGGCACACAACTTTAATTAAATGGAAGATTAGATGTAACAAATGAAAGATTCATTCATTAACCTCAAACCCACCAGGTGGGGGTTATTAATCAGATTAATTATGTCATGATAATGCTAATGATGTTCTACGATTCTCATAAATCTTTAAAAAGTCTCTTAAAAACAAATTGGAGGAAGGATATTCTGAGGGCCACAGCTCTGTATTCATTAGTGTGTTACGGTGAGAGACATTTATGTGACCTGGCTCATCTCATTACTGAGCGAGATTACACAGAAATACGGTTCTTACTTATCGTATTTGCCCTATATTAATTGGCTGAACCTCAGCCAGCTAAGGAAACTGATCTGAAATGAAATTGTATTGCTGGAGGTTTCAATTTTTTCTACATTAGCATTTTAGTCATGTAGCCGATGCTCTTATCCAGAACGATTTACAGTAATGAGTACATACATTTTCATACCTTTTTTTTCTCTTGTACTGGTCCCCCGAGGGAATCAAACCCACAACCTTGGTGTTGCAAATGCCATGCTCTACCAACTGAGCTCAGCATCTTTTCCCACGAGACTATCTGGTTGGGTAAAGAACAAATCTAGCAAATCAGCACCACTTCCTGGTCCTTTGTTTAATTACATTTGAGTCATTCAGCAGACTCTTATCTAGAGCAATTTACAGTAGTGAGTGCATAAATGGTCCCTTGTGGGTATCGAACCCACAACCTTTGTGTTGCAAGCGCTATGCTCTACCAACTGAGCCACACAGGACTCCAAGGTAGTAGGATAATCGGACCCCCCTGATTATCATTAAGAGGATCATCTGCCTAATGATCTTTTGGCTAATTTGTCATATAACTGTCCTCACACCTCAACACAATGTGATATTGTTTAGCTCTTACATTATAGCTCAGTGGCTTTTCTCTCTCCCCCCCCCTCTCTCAAATCCTCTCTCTCCTCATTCTTTCTCTATTTTTCTCCTTTATCCCTCTCTATCTCTACACCCCTCTTTCTCTGTCTCTCTTCATTCTGTCTCTCTGATAGTTATTTTGCATAACGTACCTGACATCTCCTCTGGTTGTTAGTGGGCGTGAGTGCTGGAGGTTTCAGTGAGCTTAGCCCACTGTTGGTGAGATGCCATTAGGCTGGCCTGTGTTAAAACCCTCATACAAACACAAACACACACACACACACCTCTCTCCCCTTCTCAGCCCATGCACTCATTCCAGGGCTCTGATAGCAACGGATGCTGTGCTGTTGCCATGTGTGGAGGCATTTCTGTGACATTGCTTGGTGGAGTGGCATGATGGCTGATTAACCCTTCGTTACCCTCGTTGCGTAACTTCTCTTGATTGCATAATGGATTGCCATTACACATACGGTTGGTGGCTTCCTGTGTAACCTCACTACTCTGTTTTGTATCCTCTTAGAACAGAGCGACGCTTTGATGCAATGGCGCGGAAGCTGGTTGAATATGTGGCTGTTGACCTGTGACCCAGACCTCCTCTATTGCTGTAGTTCTGCTGTTGCTGCTGAACGTGAAGGGTTTCCATTAAGCAGTTAGATTATTGCTGGAAGCCAGGCTCTTAAATCCTGTGTTTTGTCATATATTCTGAGGTATGGAGTCAGATGAAGCTGATGTTACAGTATGTGAGTGTTCATGTTATGGTAACTAACCTACATTTCCCCATTTGAAATGATATTGCGATAACTCTTAACTGGTTATCTCATTACAAGAGGGGATATACAGTGGTTGCTATTAGTAGGAATGTTGTGATCTTTGTTATTCACATTTTTGAAGTATTGTCACGTCTCCGAAAGCACACGTTCCTTGAGGTTTATCAAAATGTTCTCTTTCATTGATTTCTATAATCTAGTATAGTGGAGCGTTGCTCTTAAATGTATTTGGATAGTCAGTTCACACCCTTGGGGAGGAGGTTCAGAAGGTTAGAATAACACAAAATACAAAAGATTGGATTTGGCCTTCGCAGACAGAGAGGATCACTACAACTAGGATACACAGGAAGGAGTGAGCTCCCTCTCCTCTCCCCACCCTTTGGAAGAAATACACAACACCTGAACAAAGAACTGACAGAATTAAAGATGTATTGTGTCCTGAGTCCTGCACTGTTTTTGTTTCCAGTGTTTCTACCTCTGGGGAAGAGAAACTTCCTTTTATGTGTGAGCTCAATCCGCCCATAGACCTAGGTAGGGAGCTGGAGAGAGAGACCATGTTTGATGTTGACACATAAGTGGGAGAAGAAGGAGCAGAGCAGCCCTCCTTGGTATCACTATGAAACACACACAACAGGCCATCATTGTAAATCACAATTTGTTCTTAATTAGTATGTGGTGAATGTTCAACTCTTAGTTCAAAACTTCAAACTGGTAACACTTGTAACGCAGCCAGTCTTCAGTGTTGGAGTAGTGAACTACATATCGTGTATTGTACTTTACAGTATTGAAACTTCTGTATAAAACAGTTCCTCTGGACCTCCTCGGAGTCTGAGTTTGCCCCCCCCCCCCCCCTAAAAAAAATCCCAGAATGCATCAGCCACTCAAAGTACAGTTGAAGTCGGAAGTTTACATACACTCCACAAATTTCTTGTCAACAAACTATAGTTTTGACAAGTCTGTTAGAACATCTACCTTGTGTATGACACAAGTCATTTTTCCAACAATTGTTTACAGACAGATTATTATTATTTCACTTATGACTGTATCACAATTCCAGTGGGTCAGAAGTGTACATACACTAAGTTGACTGTGCCTTTAAACAGCTTGGAAAATTCCAGAAAATAATGTCATGGCTTTAGAAGCTTCTGATCATTTGAGTCAATTGGAGGTGTATCTGTGGATGTATTTCAAGGACATGACATTTTTGCATCTGAGCTCTTAGTGTGCGGCTCTCCTTTATTGTCAAGTTTTCCACTCCGCTAGCCAGCACCTCGTCAAAATAGGTGTTTCTTTTTCATCTAGAGTGTATTTCAAGGCCTACCTTCAAACTCAGTGCATCTTTGCTTGACATCATGGGAAAATGTCAGCCAAGACCTCAAAAAAATTAATTGTAGACCTCCACAAGTCTGTTTCATCCCAGAAGGTACCAAGTTCATCTGTACAAACAATAGAATGCAAGTATAAACACCATGGGACCACACAGCCGTCATACCGCTCAGGAAGGAGACGCGTTCTGTCTCCTAGAGATGAACGTTCTTTGGTGCAAATAGTGCAAATCAATCCCGGAACAACAGCAAAGGACCTTGTGAAGATGCTGGAGAAAACAGGTACAAAAGTGTCTATCCACAGTAAAACAAGTCCTATATCGACAGAACCTGAAAGGCCGCTCAGCAAGGAAGAAGCCACGGTTCCAAAACCGCCATAAAAAAGCCAGACTACGGTTTGCAACTGCACATGAGGACAAAGATGGTACTTTTTGGAGAAATGTCGTCTGGTCTGATGAAACAAAAATAGGACTGTTTGGCCATAATGACCATTGTTATGTTTGGAGGGAAAAGGGGGATGCTTGCAAGTCGAAGAATACCATCCCAACCGTGAAGCACGGGGATGGCAGCATCATGTTGTGGGGGTGCTTTGCTGCAGGAGGGACTGGTGCACTTCACAAAATAGATGGCATCATGAGGGTGGAAAATTATGTGGATATATTGAAGCAACATCTTAAGACATCAGTCAGGAAGTTAAAGCTTGGTTGCAAATGGGCCTTCCAAATGGACAATGACCCCAAGCATACTTACAAAGTTGTGGCAAAATGGCTTAAAGACAACAAAGTGAAGGTATTGGAGTGGCCATCACAAAGCCCTGACCTCAATCCTATAGAAAATTTGTGGGCAGAACTGAAAAAGCGTGTGCGAGCAAGGAGGCCTACAAACCTAACTCAGTTACACCAGGTCTGTCAGGAGGAGTGGACCAAAATTCACCCAACTTATTGTGGGAAGCTTGTGGAAGGCTACCCAAAACGTTTGATCGAATTTAAACAATTCAAATGCAATGCTACCAAATACTAATTGAGTGTACGTAAACTTCTGACCCACTGGGAATGTGATGAAAGAAATAAAAGCTGAAAGAAATCATTCTCTCTACTATTATTCTGACATTTCACATTCTTAAAATAACGTGGTGATTCTAACTGACCTAAGACAGGGAATTTTTACTAGGATTAAGTGTCAGGAATTGTGATAAACTGAGTTTAAATGTATTTGGCAAAGGTGTATGTAAACTTCTGACTTCAACTGTATATACTACCGATCGCTGTTCATGGTTCTGAAATTGCGACGTCTACGTTGCTACCTATCGATAGGCTGTCAGATGATGTGGTGCTGGTGCTGCAGTAGCCTATAGCTTTGCTTTAATGGATGCATTATTATTATTATTATTATTATTTGGTTGTCATTTTCTCATGTTAAGCCTAATGTTTCCAAATATGTTTTGGATGAAAAAATTCATACTATTTACCAAAAATAAAAAACACTACCCAAATTCACACTGCTTCTCTGAATTTCAAACAAAAACAAACCCCCCAAAATATATCAACACATCAAAGTCCACCTTCTTCACTGTTAGTGTGTGGGAATCCTTCTCCTGCATGGCATTCACTGCAGACTGTGGGACATCCACTACCATCTCATCTCTACTTAGTACTTCAGCTATTTTAACTTCCTCCACACGGGAGACCTGCTGGATAACCCTGATCCTAGCTACTGCGACCTCCTTCATCCTTACATGGCATTCTGGGAACTCGGGAACGTGATTCCCATCACAATTACTACAACATGCTTCATCTGACTCTTCAACTGCTACATATTTATTCCTTCGACAAACACTTGCCACGTGTCCAAACGTTTTACAATTGTAACACGACAGTGGCTTCTGTACATATGGTCTCACTGCACATCTCACATACCCAAGTTTAACGTAATTTGGGAGAACCACTTCATCAAACGACAGTAAAACCTATCATTCGATTCAAGCGACATGCCTCTACCACTCCTGGAATGTTATCCCTAAACCACACAGCCTCTGTGGCCAACGAGACACCAGAGATGTCGAGACAACGAGACACCAGAGATGTCGAGACAACGAGACACCAGAGATGTCGAGACACCAGAGATGTCGAGACAACGAGACACCAGAGATGTCGAGACAACGAGACACCAGAGATGTCGAGACAACGAGACACCAGAGATGTCGAGACAACGAGACACCAGAGATGTCGAGACAACGAGACACCAGAGATGTCGAGACAACGAGACACCAGAGATGTCGAGACAACGAGACACCAGAGATGACACCTTTAACTGGTACCCTACTCTGAAAATCATAGCTTTCCATATCATTTGTCGACATCTTGTAGAGCCACAGAGCTTTCTCATTTTGCGCTTTTGACACACACGAAAAGAACATCAAACCGCCCCAGGTCACTCTGACAGATGCCCCTTTACCCAATTTGTCCATCGCTATCTTCGAGACCGCAAACGGGTCCCCCAAAAAACTATCATTGCTCGTGAATCGCTCTCCAACCATAAACTGCTGTTCATTTCCAACTTTAGCCCTTTCTGCTCCACTGTTGTTCACCATCGTCCACTCATTCTCACCAACTGAACTCGCGCCAAGAGAATTGCACAATGCTTCTGCTTCCACCATTGGTCCGGCAGGCCATCACACTCACTCTCCGTCTGAGTCCGACCTGATTCACCTACCTTTTTTTAACCTGATAGTCAATTAAGTAAAGAGGCCGAGGCGGGCTGCCATCGCCCCGTTAGAAATAGGCTAATTACGTATCGTTTTTACCACTTCCGAATTCGTCAGACAAAGTTCCGCCCCCATTCATTTTCAACAGGGGCACGCGGAGCAATGCACAGGGGATTGTGGGAAGGTGAGCGGTGAGAAACCTACTGGCGGAGCTGTAGAAAAAGTTTAGCTCTGCTCTACTTTATGCAAATTACACTTGGCCACCGCTGCCGTTAACCAATCAGGGGAGGAGCAGATGTTTGCTGGAAAATCTTCCCTTCATGAAACTGTCATTAGTTCCCAGGCTAGAAACCCCCCCCCCCAAAAAAAATATGGAGGATAGACAACAATCGTTGCTGTGTCTGGTTTTCCAATTCCATATCACGTTGCTTTGCTAGAATACAGAGACAAATCAGAAGGTCAATGGCATGAAGGAGGATTGCAGAGATTGTGTTGATGGTGGGTGAAGAGAGATTTGGACAACAATGTTTACATATGCTGCTACCTAGCCATGAACCTCAATCTAAACCTCAAAACTGTGATCAAAGCCACCATTTGTGAATGTGTTGACTAAATTAAATTGTAAATTTGCCCACCAGAGGATATAAATCACCAGGAACACACATTATTACATTGTAAATGAAACACTACGCTTGACTTTCCCATGTGATATGCTACCAATTGGATTATGGTATCTTAACGTAAGGATTGTCATATTTTATGGCTCTTTCATTATACCGGTGTCATGACATTGAGGATTATAGCTCACTTCCTGTAAAACACATAGGCCTACAGGTAAAATGAATGGGTACTTTGTGTAAAGGAAATTGTGGATTTGAGTTGTAAACCATTGTTGTGCAAATCTCTCTTCACCCACCATCAATACAATCTCTGCAATCCTCCTCCATACCTTCTGATTTTGTCTCTGTATTCTAAAATCATTCTCAGCAAATGAACAAGGTAGAATTACAACGCTCCCATGCCCCATTACTTTCCTTTTTGACATTTCTAATTAACCTACAAATTGTCAGCTCCTTATTTTCATATGCGGTACTGTACCTAGAATACAAGGGTTGGATTTGCACTAAACTATTTCACATATCAGAAAATGTATGTAGAAAATCTGGTTTATGGATAGCGTCATTTACATTATCTACCTTTTATTATGTTAAGTTGAGAACATATAGCAAGCTCAACAACATGTACATGATGTGTGAGTTTAGCTATTTTCTGCTTCAGGTGTACAATGACAAGGGACGCATTGCACATGCCCATAAGGCCACTAATGCCATCGTACAGTAGGCCTGTGGCTGCGTTAGTGACGCATGACATTATGATGAGCTGCTACATGGATCCACATGGCTGATATCCCGAGACGGTGACAATCAATGAAAACAGATTGGAGAGCTCACAACTAGACAAAAAGGTGATGTTCATTTGAGACAGCAACACAAAAACTCAGACAAGTTCGAGACAGATCCTCTTCATGCCTTTTTTAGTGCAGAATTGTGATCTGTGATTCATGAACATTGGCACTAGTTAATCTTGGAACACCTTTATAACCACTTCAATGAGTCAGCATTTCATTTCAAAATGTACAAATAAGCTAACTCGTTTGTAAATGTTACCCGTTTTAGTAATAAGGCTATTATTACTAAAGCTTAATTGCGGGTGAACACAAAATCCATTCCAGAGGTGGCCAACCTTGCTCTACTCCCAGATCTACTGGGTGAGCAGACTTCTATTCCAGCCCAGCAATAATACACATTACCATCAACTCATTAGGTTTGATACATTGTGTTACATTGTGTTACAGCTGTGTTAGTGCTGGGCTGGAACAGAAGCCTGCAAACCCAGCAGACCTCCAGGAGAAGGATTTACCTGCTACAGTTGTAATACGTTTGTACCCTACATTGTGTGTGACTTTTAACTGTATTGTTGTATACCAGTACACATACAACCCATTCCATACAAGGATGTGCCAGCAACCCCGTTGAACATTCACTGGGACCTCTTCGTCTGCAGACAGGCTTTCACAGCTCTCCATATACGAGGACAGACAACACAAAGAAACATGCTTCATTTTACTACAATTAGACAGTCCTGACTAGGTGAGTTACTATCAAGGCTCAGGATAAGAACCAGATGCAGACACAGGAGGCGGATAGTACGAGTCTCAGAGTTTATTATAGTACAAAGAGCAAGCAAAAGGTAAGTCAAGGCAGGCAAAGGGTCATAATCCAAATCAGAGTCAGGCAGGTACAGGAAGGCAGGCAGGATCAGGACAGGCAGAAAGGTCAGAACTGGGAAAAAGAAAAACTAGAGCACAGGAAACACGGGAACACGCTGGTAGGAATTGACAGGACAAGACGAACTGGCAACAAACAGAAAACGCACTTATAAATACACAGGGGATAATGGCGGGAGATGTGAGACACCTGGAAGGGGGTGGAGCGTGCCCCCCCCCCCCCCCGCTTTGCAGGAGTTTCAGCTACGCCAGTATGTAGTGGTCCTGTACGTGGCTCAGTTCATTAGCAACATCGAAGTTGTAGTTCTGAGTGCAGTTAATTGCTGATTATTGAGGCTGGTAACTCTCTCCTTGTATATTATGGGAGAGTATAATATACAAGGAAATTCTCAAAGCTGCTAATGAGAACCTTGATGACCTTGTACCTAGCCGGTGGGGATTCCGGTGGGGTGCCCCCACCCAGGCAGTGGCGTCATTATATACTGATGAAGACAGCTTGTCTGTCGAAACGTTGGATATTAGGTTATTCAATTATTGCATCTGAGCTCCAAGAGTTTGCGGCTCTCCTTTTCTTTTCAAGTGGTAGTGCTGGCAACACTAGCTGCAGTAACCCATGGGGAGGGTGTCACACTCGGACATTCAGAGAGGGGGCATATTATTTTGGCCCTGGTGGCACAAAATAATCAAAGGTCTGACTGCACAGAGATGCTTAGGAATATGGTCGCAACGGGGGACCAGCGTGTGTGTGTTTCAGGGGAAGGGGGTGTATCTGATCTCCCATCACCTAGGATTTGACGATGGTTAATCAAATCTCCCCATTTTTTGCCAGTTTTTGCTCAATTTCTTATACAGCTGCAACTGTATATGAACTCGTAAAGGAAGTCCTTTCTTGAGTTGGGCTCTGAGATGGTACAACTGTTGAGCATATGAGCTTATGGTTGTTTGTGGAGGAAAGGGGTTGTGCGTGTACGTGTGTGTGTGTGTGTACGTGTGTGTGTGTGTGTGTGTGTGTGTGTGTGTGTGTGTGTGTGTGTGTGTGTGTGTGTGTATCCCACAACTGTTGCTAGGGAGTAAAGATGTTAGAGACAATATAGGATGAATCACAATAATAGTTTGCTGAAATAATAATTTATTGCCAAAATGTAACTTTTGTAATGGCAATCCTGGTAAGAGGTAACAATCCTTTGCATGAACTACCTACATTATTACAAATATGAATAGTTAATTATGGAAATTAACGTATACATTTTTTTAAATAGCTATATATAATACAAATCAAGGTGAGGGTGCTGGAAATGCTTTTGGTCGGGCTGACCTGCTTCTGAACTGTGGTGGCACTGTGTTCTTTTCGAAGGATGGGTCCCGGTCTCTCGGGGGCCTTGGGATTATAGCCAGCTATAATTGTAATGGCTTAGCAGATAATAAGAAAAGACGATCAGTATTTACTTGGCCAAAAGAGAAGGAATACGATCCCTATTGTTTACAGGAAACTCATTCAACAATTTTAGATGGAGTTGTGTGGAAAAGGGACTGGGGGGGGCCAAGTATACTTCTCCCATGGGGAAAGAAACTCAAAAGGGGTGATGATAATAATTAACAGTCATTTTGATCCAAATGTGCAAATTGTCCAAACAGATCCTCAAGGTAGATGAATGATGTTAAATATGTTTATTGGGCCATAAACAGATATGGCTCATTAACCTATAAGGTCCATATAATGATGATCCACGCTTCTTTGAACATTTGAAAACTCTTATTATGGTGGGAGATTATAATCCGGTTTCTTAATCTAATCTTCAACATAGAAATGCTACCAATTGATTTTTTTCCCTGAAACTTGTTACAAATGATGGAGTCACTCATGATTCACCAAACTATATTTTGAAAGAGAACGTTAAGTACTTTAGGCATATGTTTTCATTTCAATCTCACTTGCAATTTAAATTTAATCCACCAGAAAAGACATAACAAATAATACAACAAAATTGTGGTTAAACTCAAATATACTAATTGATTAAAAAAACTTGACCTTTTAAAAAATTTACTTTGTAAATTATATCAGAAATAGGACTGGTGGAGTTATGTCACACATGCAGCTAACACAAATACATGGAAATGTCTGCTCTACCCAAAAATACAACCAAGTGCCTTGCGATCGATCGGAGGCCGAGCAGTTGCCATACCAGGCAGTGATGCAATCATGCTCTCGATGGTGCAGTTGTAGAACATTTTGAGGATCTGAGGGCCCATGCCAAATCTTTTCAGTCTCCTGAGGGGCAGTAGGTTTTGCTCTGCCTGCTTCACGACTGTCTTGGTGTGCTTGGACCATGTTAGTTTGTTGGAACAAGGAACTTGAAGCTCTCAACCTGCTCCACTGCAGCCCCGTCGATGAGAATGGGGGCGTACTCTGTCCTCTTTTCCCTGTAGTCCACAATCATCTCCTTTGACTTGATCACGATGAGGGAGAGATTGTTGTCCTGGTACCACACTGCCAGGTCTCTGACGACCTCCCTATAGGCTGTCTCGTTGCTGTCGGTGATCAGGCCTACCACTGTTGTGTCGTCGGCAAATTTAATTATGGAATGGGAGTCGTGCCTGACCATGCAGTCATGAGTGAACAGGGAGCACAAGAGTGTGCACCCCTGAGGGGCCCCTGTGTTGAGGATCAGCATGGAGGATGTGTTGTTACCTACCCTTACCACCTGGGGGCGGCCCGTCAGGAAGTCCAGGATCCAGTTGCAGAGGGAGGTGTTTAGTCCCAGGATCCTTAGCTTATTGATGAGCTTTGAGGGCACTATGGTGTTGAATGCTGAGCTATAGTCAATGAATAGCATTCTCACATAGGTGTTCCTTTTGTCCAGCTGGGAAAGGGCAGTGTGGAGTGCAATAGAGATTGCATCTGTGGATCTGTTGGGGTGGTATGCAAATTGGAGTGGGTCTAGGGTTTCTGGGATGATGGTGTTGATGTGAGCCATGACCAGGCTTTCAAAGCACGTCATGGCTACAGACGTGAGTGCTACGGGTCGGTAGTCATTTAGGCAGGTTACCTTAGTGTTCATGGGCACAGGCACTATGGTGGTCTGTTTGAAACATGTTGATATTACAGACTATGATAGGGAGAGGTTGAAAATGTCAGTGAAGACACTTGCTAGTTGGTCAGCGTATGCTTGCAGTACATATCCTGGTAATCCGTCTGGCCCTTAGGCCTGAATGTTGACCTGTCTAAATGTCTTACTCACATCGGCTGCGGAGAGCGTGATCACACAGTCTTCCGGTACAGCTGGTGCTCTCATGCATGTTTCAGTGTTATTTGCCTCAAAGCGAGCATAGAAGTTGTTTAGCTTGTCTGGTAGGCTTGTGTCACAGGGCAGCTCTCGGCTGGGCTTCCCTTTTGTAGTCTGTAATGGTTTGCAAATCCTGCCACATGAGCGTAAGAGCTGGTGTAGTAAGACTCGATCTTAGTCCTGTATTGACGCTTTGCCTGTTTGATTATTCGTCGGAGGGCATAGCGGGATTTCTTATAATCTTCCGGGTTAGAATCCCGCTCCTTGAAAGTGGCAGCTCTAGCCTTTAGCTCAGTGTGGATGCTGCCTGTAATCGATGGCTTCTGGTTGGGGTATGTACGTACGGTCACAATGTAGACGACGTCATCGATGCACTTATTGATGAAGACAATGACAGATGTGGTGTACTCCTCAATGCCATTGAGGAGGAATCACGAAACATATTCCAGTCTGTGCTAGCAAAACACACCGGTATCTTAGCATCTGCTTCATCTGACTACTTTTTTTATTGATCTAGTCACTGGTCTTTCCTGCTTTCATTTTTGCTTGTAAGCAGGAATCAGGAGGATGGAAATTTGGTCAGATTTTCCAAATGGAGGGCGAGGGAGTGCTTTGTATGCATCTCTGTGTGTGGAGTATACTTGGTCCAGAGTTCTTTTCCCTCTGGTTGCACATTTAAAATGCTGATAGAAATTTGGTAAAACTGATTAAAGTTTCCCTGCATTGAAGTGTCCGGCTACTAGGAGCGCCGCCTCTGGGTAAGCGTTTTCTTGTTTGCTTATGGTGGAATACAGCTCATTCATTATACACAGGCAGTTAGAAAAGCCAAGGCTAGCTTTTTCAAGCAGAAATTTGCTTCCTGCAACACTAACTCAAAAAAGTTCTGGGACAATGTAAAGTCCATGGAGAATAAGAACACCTCCTCCCAGCTGCCCACTGGACTGAAGATAGGAAACACTGTCACCACTGATAAATAAATCCACCATAATTGAGAATTTCAATAAGCATTTTTCTACAGCTGGCCATGCTTTCCACCTGGCTACTCCTACCCCGGTCAACAGCACTGCACCCCCCACAGCAACTTGCGCAAGCCTCCCCCATTTCTCCTTCTCCCAAATCCAGTCAGCTGATGTTCTGAAAGAGCTGCAAAATCTGGACCCCTACAAATCAGCCGGGCTAGACAATCTGGACCCTTTCTTTCTAAAATTTTCTGCCGAAATTGTTGCCACCCCTGTTACTAGCCTGTTCAACCTCTCTTTCGTGTCATCTGAGATTCCCAAAGATTGGAAAGCAGCTGCGGTCATCCCCTCTTCAAAGGGGGGGACACTCTTGACCCAAACTGCTACAGACCTATATCTATCCTACCCTGCCTTTCTAAGGTCTTTGAAAGCCCAGTCAACAAACAGATTACCGACCATTTCGAATCTCACCATACCTTCTCTGCTATGCAATCTGGTTTCAGAGCTGGTCATGGGTGCACCTCAGCCACGCTCAAGGTCCTAAACGATATCTTAACCGCCATCGATAAGAAACATTACTGTGCAGCCGTATTCATTGATCTGGTCAAGGCTTTCGGCTCTGTCAATCACCACATCCTCATCGGCAGACTCGACAGCCTTGGTTTCTCAAATGATTGCCTCGCCTGGTTCACCAACTACTTCTCTGATAGAGTTCAGTGTGTCAAATCGGAGGGTCTGCTGTCCGGACCTCTGGCAGTCTCTATGGGGGTGCCACAGGGTTCAGTTATTGGACCGACTCTCTTCTCTGTATACATCAATGATGTCGCTCTTGCTGCTGGTGAGCCCAAACAACTACCTCTTTCCCTACTGTATTTTTTTCTTTTTTTCTTCTCCTTTGCACCCCATTATTTTTATTTCTACTTTGCACATTCTTCCACTGCAAATCTACCATTCCAGTGTTTTACTTGTTATATTGTATTTACTTTGCCACCATGGCCTTTTTTTGCCTTTACCTCCCTTATCTCACCTCATTTGTTCACATCGTATATAGACTTGTTTCTACTGTATTATTGACTGTATGTTTGTTTTACTCCATGTGTAACTCTGTGTCGTTGTATGTGTCGAACTGCTTTGCTTTATCTTGGCCAGGTCGCAATTGTAAATGAGAACTTGTTCTCAACTTGCCTACCTGGTTAAATAAAGGTGAAATAAATAAAAAATAAATTCAATAGCTACGAAGAATACAGATGAGAACTCTCTCTGTAGATAGTGTGGTCTACAGCTTACCATGATATATTCAAACTCAGGCGAGCAATAGCTCGAGACTTCCTTATATATAGTGCACCAGCTGTTATTTACAAAAATACATAGTCCACCAGACTTGTCTTACCAGACGCCACTGTTCTATCCTGCCGGTACATCGTATAACCAGCCAGGTGTATGTTGATATTGTCGTCGTTCAGTCACGACTCTGTGAATCATAAGATGTTAGTTTTTAATGTCCCATTAGTAGTTTCATCTTCCCCTAACTCATTGATTTTATTGTCCAAAGATTGCATGTTTGCTAGCAGAATTGAGGGAATTGGGGGTTTATTCAATCGCCTCCGAATTTTCAGAAGGCAGCCCGCTCTCCGGCCTCTCTTTCTCCACCTCCTCTTCACGCAGATCACGGGGGTCGGGGACTGTTCCCGAGGAAGCCGTATATCTTCCGCCTCGGGCTCGTCAGAGTCATGAAAGAAGAAAAAGGATTCCGCTAGTCCGTGGTGAGTAATCGCAGTCCTGATATCTATAAGATATTTTCGGTCATAAGAGACGGTAGCAGTAACATTATATACAAAATTAGTAAAAAAATAACTTACAAACAAACAAAAAAACAATCGGTTGCGGCCACGTAAAACGTCTGCCTTCTGCTCCGGCGCCATTTTATGTACACTGCTCAAAAAAATAAAGGGAACACTTAAACAACACAATGTAACTCCAAGTCAATCACACTTCTGTGAAATCAAACTGTCCACTTAGGAAGCAACACTTATTGACAATACATTTCACATGCTATTGTGCAAATGGAATAGACAACAGGTGGAAATTATAGGAAATTTGCAAGACACCCCCAATAAAGGAGTGGTTCTGCAGGTGGTGACCACAGTCCACTTCTCAGTTCCTATGCGTCCTGGCTGATGTTTTGGTCACTTTTGAATGCTGGCGGTGCTTTCACTCTAGTGGTAGCATGAGACGGAGTCTACAACCCACACAAGTGGCTCAGGTAGTGCAGCTCATCCAGGATGGCACATCCTGTGGCAAGAAGGTTTGCTGTGTCTGTCAGCGTAGTGTCCAGAGCATGGAGGCGCTACCAGGAGACAGGCCAGTACATCAAGAGACGTGGAGGATGCCGTAGGAGGGTAACAACCCAGCAGCAGGACCGCTACCTCCGCCTTTGTGCAAGGAGGTGCAGGAGGAGCACTGCCAGAGCCCTGCAAAATGACCTCCAGCAGGCCACAAATGTGCATGTGTCTGCTCAAACGGTCAGAAACAGACTCCATGACGGTGGTATGAGGGCCCGACGTCCACAGGTGGGGGTTGTGCTTACAGCCCAACACCGTGCAGGTCGTTTGGCATTTGCCAGAGAACACCAAGATTTGCAAATTCGCCACTGGCGCCCTGTGCTCTTCATTGATGAAAGCAGGTTCACACTGAGCACATGTGACAGACGTGACAGAGTCTGGAGACGCCGTGGAGAATGTTCTGCTGCCTGCAACATCCTCCAGCATGACCGGTTTGGCGGTGGGTCAGTCATGGTGTGGGGTGGCATTTCTTTGGGGGGCCGCACAGCCCTCCATGTGCTCACCAGAGGTAGCCTGACTGCCATTAGGTACCGAGATGACATCCTCAGACCTCTTGTGAGACCATATGCTGGTGCGGTTGGCCCTGGGTTCCTCCTAATGCAAGACAATGCTAGACCTCATGTGGCTGGAGTGTGTCAGCAGTTCCTGCAAGAGGAAGGCATTGATGCTATGGACTGGCCTGCCCGTTCCCCAGACCTGAATCCAATTGAGCACATCTGGGACATCATGTCTCGCTCCATCCACCAACGTCATGTTGCACCACAGACTGCCCAGGAGTTGGCGGATGCTTTAGTCCAGGTCTGGGAGGAGATCCCTCAGGAGACCATCCACCACCTCATCAGGAGCATGCCCAGGCATTGTAGGGAGGTCATACAGGCACGTGGAGGCCACACACACTACTGAGCCTCATTTGGACTTGTTTTAAGGACATTACATCAAAGTTGGATCAGCCTGTGTGGTTTTCCACTTTAATTGTGGGTGTGACTCCAAATCCAGACCACCATGGGTTGATACATTTGATTTCCATTGATAATTTTTGTGGGATTTTGTTGTCAGCACATTCAACTATGTAAAGAAAAAAGTATTTAATAAGAATATTTCATTCATTCAGATCTAGGATGTGTTATTTTAGTGTTCCCTTAATTTTTTTGAGCAGTGTATATAAACTCAAAAAAAGAAACAGCCCTTTTTCAGGACCCTGTCTTTCAAAGATAATTCGTAAAAATCCAAATAACTTCACAGATCTTCATTGTAAAGGGTTTAAACACTGTTTCCATGAACCATAAACAATTAATGACCATGCACCTGTGAAACGGTCGTTAAGACACTAACATCTTACAGACGGTAGGCAATTAAGGTCCCAGTTATGAAAACTTAGCAAACTAAAGAGGCCTTTCTACTGACTCTGAAAAACACCAAAAGAAAGATGCCCAGGGTCCCTGCTCATCTGCATGAATGTGCCTTAGGCATGCTGCAAGGAGGCATGAGGACTGCAGATGTGGCCAGGGCAATAAATTGCAATTGCAACAGCTGATAGTCTTCGCAGTGGCAGACCACATGTAACAACACCTGCACAGGATCGGTGCATCTGAACATCACACCTGCGGGACAGGTACAGGATGGCAACAACAACTGCCCGAGTTACACCAGGAATGCACAATCCCTCCATCAGTGCTCAGACTGTCCGCAATAGGCTGAGAGAGGCTGGACTGAGGGCTTGTAGGCCTGTTGTAAGGCAGGTCCTCACCAGACATCACCGGCAACAACGTCGCCTATGGGCACAAACCCACCGTCACTGGACCAGACAGGACTGGCAAAAAGTGCGCTTCACTGACGAGTCGCGGTTTTGTCTCACCAAGGGTGATGGTCGGATTCGCGTTTATTGTCGAAGGAATTAGCGTTACACTGAGGCCTGTACTCTGGAGCGGGATCGATTTGGAGGTGGAGGGTCTGTCATGGTCTGGGGCGGTGTGTCACCGCATCAGACTGAGCTTGTCATTGCAAGCAATCTCAACGCTGTGCGTTACAGGGAAGACATCCTCCTCCCTTATGTGGTACCCTTCCTGCAGGCTCGTGCTGACATGACCCTCCAGCATGACAGTGCCACCAGCCATACTACTCGTTCTGTGTGTGATTTCCTGCAAGACAGGAATGTCAGTGTTCTGCCATGGCCAACAAAGAGCCCGGATCTCAATCCCATTGAGCACGTCTGGGACCTGTTGGATCGGAGGGTGAGGGCTAGGGCCATTTCCCCCAGAAATGTCCGGGAACTTGCAGGTGCCTTGGTGGAAGAGTAGGGTAACAACATCTCACAGCAAGAACTGGCAAATCTGGTGCAGTCCCTGAGGAGGAGATGCACTGCAGTACTTAATGCAGCTGGTGGCCACACAGCAAGAACTGACTGTTACTTTTGACCCCCCTTTGTTCAGTGACACATTATTCCATTTCTGTTAGTCACATGTCTGTGGAACTTGTTCAGTTTATATCTCAGTTGTTGAATCTTGTTATGTTCATACAAATATTTATTTAAGTTTGCTGAAAATAAATGTAGTTGACAGTGAGAGGACTGAGTTTATGTATGTGTATTTGTATGTATATTTATATATAGTATATATGTTGGTGTGTGTATATATGTGTATATATAGAAAATATGTTTACCCAAAAAATATATAGGGGATTGGCAATGTATCTATATCTGAAATCTATCTAAATTAAATCTATCTGCACTATTAAAGCTGATCTCCTCCGAAACACAACCCAACCAAGCCGCACTGCTTCTTGACACAATTCCCACTTAACCCGGAAGCCAGCCGCACCAACGTGTCGGAGGAAACACCATACACCTGGCGACCATGTCAGCGTGCACTGCGCCCGGCCTGCCACAGGAGTCGCTAGTGCGAAATCCTTCCCTAACCCGGATGACGCTAAAGCCAATTGTGCGCCGCCCCATGGGTCTGCCGGTCGCTGCAGGCTGCGACAGAGCCTGGACTCGAACCCAGAATCTCTAGTGGCAGTAGCCTCAGACTACAGACTCAGACTACTGCGCCGCTCGGGAGGCCCAGTGTCCACTGGACCGCCCTTGCCCGGAAATTTGTCACTCGTTCATCCCGCAATGATTGTGTTTTCAGACACCGGTAGCTTGTGGGTGCTTCATATGCACTGTAGTCAGTTGTGATTGCATATATACTTTTTATATACAATTATTAATATATGCCTACTGTATGATAGCTAGTAAATTAATTAGCTATCTAACATTAGCCTAGCTGGAACTTCTGAAGAAGAAAAATGTTTTATTTCTACAATTTCCATAAGCTAACCAAACAAAAACATCATTACATTTATGAGACGTGTTTGTGCCGTCATGTGCATTAGTAGCACAATTTCTAACTTGATTACATTTGTTTTTACTTAGACTTGTATGTTGACTCCATATTGACGTTGAGGTTTTAATTTTTGGTGGACTTTTCTTAGCGGATGTACAATCGTCGCAAATTGAATTATGTGGAGTTTCAGGCCCCGAAGTGAACATAATTGTACACTTGCAAACTCTTCTAAAAACGAGGGCAGAGGGGCTTACGTTGCAAACTTCCTTTGCTTGGCTAGTCATTTGGACCACCCTCCAAGATGGTGACGGGGATTCCCCCAAGTGCACAAGGCGAGGGTAAGTGGAGGGTGTGTCTTTTATGAGTTTGTACCGCAGCCTTGGTCTATATTTTGATTTGTTTAACACTTTTGATTACTACATAATTCATTATGTGTTATTTCATAGTTTTGATGTCTTCACTATTATTTTACAATGTAAAAATAGAGAAAAAACATTGAATGAGTAGGTGAATCCAAACTTTTGACTGGTACTGTACATGCATGCGAACATGCATATGCAGCCCCACATGCGGCGTGCATGTACACACTCATATGATGCAGATGTACGTACACACATGCATCACTTAGTGCCAGCCCGTGTTGTCTTTCAATGTCAGTACATAATGTCAATATTCTGTCACTTCATATGTATGTTGGTGACTGGAAAGCAGTTACATATTCCTGGAGTAGACGCATAGAGAGCTTCCCCTCAGACAATTGACCTGACTTGTTATGCTAGCAGTGAAGACATTTAGTATTATGTCCAGGACAAAAGCACTGGTGAAATGTCAGCCATTTTAGAACTGATCGGTGTCATAAAGCTAGCTCCTGGTGTGGAATCACCACTTCCTCATTAACCTGCTATGACTGCACTGTTAACATCCTGAATGCAGAGGTCAGGGTGTTTTACCCATGGTCATTACCGTTTTAATTTATAGGATGGTCTTTCTGGAGTGTGCTATGTAACGAAATGCTAGAAGAAGTGTAGCTTTGAAGTGATTCCTTTAAACAGGGTTTCTCTCTCCCTCTGTATTTCTCTCTCTCTCTCTCTCTCTCTCTCTCTCTCTCTCTCCCCCTCTCCCTCAGTCTCTCTCTCTTCCCATCCCCCACCTTCGCTCTGATTGGTTGAATTAACTCTGCAGCCTCCTGTTGTGAATAATTACTTTTGATCCAATGCGGATCTCTCTCGTGTTCTTTCTCTCTTGCTCCATGTCACCAATTTTTATAACATCCCCTGTCCCTGTTCCATATCCAACACACACACACACACACACACACACACACACACACACACACACACACACACACACACACACTGCAGGCGTTATTTAAATTCAGGTTCTGTCCCTGGCAGCTGGTCGATGAGTGGAGAGTGGGGACTGCGCTGGGACAGGGCCCAGCTGAATGCTCTCCTCCCCTGTTAGCTGCAGCGCTGTGATGCCACTGGACGGGACATATGTAAACCAGCGATTAGCACTGACCCTCCAAACAGCCCTCAGAGCAGCCCAGTGGCAGCAGCCTAAACTAGGCCAGGGAGATGGGAAGAGCTAGCTCAGTGTCCCAGGGAGAGGGGAGCTCAGTGTGGATTAAGATGCAGGGAGGGAGAGCAGCATTCAGTACAGCATCAGCACAGCCAGAGGGAGGCTATCATGAATATTGAATGAGAGGCAGGACACCGAGTCTGTCGCTCCTTTCTGCATTGAGTCAGTCATGAACAGGAGTCAGGAGGAATGGTCTATGTCCCATGCTTCCTTCCCTACCACAATCTCCACTCCCCCATCTTTCCCTAACCCATTCCTCAAACCCCCCTTGCCACCACACACCCTTCCCTGTCCTACCCACTCTTCATACCCAAACAAGCCTTCCCATTGTAATGCATTGTAGTGATGCGTGTGTCGTTCCCTTAAAGCTACTACTTTCTCTAATCGTGTGCAACTGCAGCCCGCAGTTCAGGGCATTCCTGCATGTGGCCATACCTGCATCAGGAATTCCCACGTACCAGAGGTTCCCGCGGAGACAATTATGCCCGACAGGACAATGTCATCCCCGCCTCCCACTAGCACAGCAGGCGGGAGGCTGGGGCGACACTATGTTGCTAGTTAGGGACACTATGTACTGGCTAGCTAGCATGCTAGTTAGCTAGCTAGCAGATGGTGTCGTCCCCGCCTCCCACTTTCTGTGTACTGGACTAGCTGGCTAAGCTAGCACACAGTGTCCTTCACTGCCACCTGCCAAACACCAGCCATATTTAACAGTATTATGGGAAACAGTGCCCGACAGTCGGGGACGAAGAACACTGTGTACCGGTGCACAGCTAGCTAACTACCGTTGTCGCCCTAGCCTTCTGTTGGGTTTATC